>NW_011494695.1:63085-66632 GCF_000754665.1 Bison bison bison | reverse complement strand
ACCAGAAGGGAAACTTCATTCCCCAGCAACCCTTCGCTGCCCAAGAGGTGATGCCCTTCCAGGCCTCCCAGGCCTTCCAGGGACCTGCCCCAGGGTCCCCACCAGCCTGGGTCTCACCTCTAGACCCTCTTCCATCACCTAAAAATTCTCACTCAGCCGAGTAGTTGTAACAACATAGCTCAGCTTTCCTGCTGCGCTGAAACACTTTCCAAAAATTCTGGAAATTTGTTATGGTCATGGCTGCCAAGCCCACAAAACCCAGATCCCAATCTCTCACTGAGCAGCCCAAGAACATGTGCAAAAAAAAAAAGAAAACCCTTTGGCTGGACATCATCTCTTGGTCCCTGGGATGAATCATAAGTTTCTTTCATTGTTGGTCTTGGCTGCTCCCCCCAGGTCAAAGTTGATGGTTGATGAGACAGATACCACCCCTAGTGATACCCTCTGCTCCAAGTGTGGAAATCTGAGGGCAAAGGCAGCACTGAATATCCCAGCACAGGGTCCAAGTGATTAGACTCATTGACAGAAGGTGACACAAGACCAGGGGTCGCTCCTGAGGGGTCATCTGCAAGGGTTTAATCTCCCTTTTCCTGCCCCAGAGGTAAGGGCAGGAATTAAGAATTAAGTCAAGGACTCCACCCAGCACTCCAAGTCAGCTCTGCGTTGTCAGAAGACTTTCTTTGACTAACCCCCCACACACTCCCCACCAGGATCTCCATGCAACACCCTCACTTCCTCTGTCTGCATATCCACTGGATCACCATAGCACTTGTGTGTCAATGTCACAGGCACCATCATAGTCCCTGTTGCATTCGGCCCTGAGACAGGACTCTGCCTCTGTGCTCCTGCCTTGTCCCCTAGACTGGGACCTCCTGGAGGGGAGCCCCTGGGTCTTATTTATCAGTGTCTCCGATCCTAGCATGGAATCTGACACAAAGTAGGCACTCACGTAGGATGAATGATGCCGAAATGAGCTGATGCCTTGGCCTCACTTTGTCAAGCCTTTCATATCTCCATAGAGATAGGTGGGAATTGAGCATCCCTCCCTCTGGGTGGGAGTCAGGAGAGACCACCATGGCCTCCGTGCCTGTGTCCCATCATCTCCATCACAGTGGGATGACCTGTGTGTGAGCTGGGATGCTCAAAGTATGAGATCCTCCACCTGATCCCTTCCTGAGTCCATGAGCTCTGCTTCTTCCTGGTTAGAGAAGGTGGACCAAAATCCAGACCATCACCAGCCTATTCTATAAGCAGAAACTGGGGAGAAGAGCCCGGCTGACCTGGGGCAAATTCATCCCACCCCCAGGAATCACAGAGGGGCAGCAAGTTGACCACAACCCTGGTTAACCTCAGCAATGAAGTGTCTTGTAACTATTTCCATCATATCCCAGGACAGGGGAACCAGCCTGCTCAGTACAAACCACAGCACAGAGCTCCGGGGAGGCCCAGGGTAATGCGCAATGTCAACACGATGAGTCAGGACAAGGCAGAAGCCTCTTAAGAGTGGCTAGGTCTCTGCTCTGGGACTTGGAGATTTCTCACCCTCACATCCAACTCACCCAACATGACATAAGCAATGCTGCTCGGGATCATGCCTGGTCAGAAAGACCAGCCAGCTTCTTCCTTTGTGGTTTCCATGGTAACAAGGGCAGTGTTTGGACTCCTGACTGTGGGAATGAACAGCAGAGGCTCCCACTCCCCATTTCCCATCCGCTCTCACCTCTTGCTCACTTCCTTAAAGGCCAGGGTGGCAAAAGATGCTCTTACCTGCTAAGATGAAGATGCCCACGAGAATCAGAAAGACCAGCAGGTAGAGCCCGAGGACTGCATGCTTCAGGGCTGACAGGGAGCCCAGCTGGGTACAGCAGCCACCTGCTCGTCCTTTGTGGCATGGACCTAACAAGAAGGGTAGGAAGAAGAGGGGAAAAGACATTTGAGAATTCCCAAAGCCGCTTTGCTCTTTTGGTCTCATGGCTCCCTGATGCATGTGGATGTTCATGTGGCAGCACTCCCCACCCCGACCTCCCGTCACCACACACCTTCTGCACATCTGTAATGCAGGTGGAATGGTAGGGAGCATCTCAGAACTGTGATAAGCTTTTCAGCTTCTCTCTCTCCTCCCAACCTCTGCTCATGAACGAGCCACAAGGCATCCCAACAGCTCACATGGCCATACAAACCCGCCCTCCTGCAGCCAGTGCAAGTAGCAGAGAAAGCTAGGATAGGCTGCCCTTTACAAACATTATTGTCCCCCGTGATCAGGAGAAGATGGAGAGCATTTAAAAAAGAGGTTGCAAACTCCAGGGAAGGGAGGTGGGCCAGGTGGGCCTGGGGAACCCAGCAGTGCATGCCCCATCTGGAAGCGGTTGCTATGTCAGAACGAGGGCCAGGTGTTGACAGGTCCAAAAATTTTAAGACAAGCCAGAGATTATTTAGAGAAATCTCCCTTTTTTATGTGTTGACAACTAATTAGGGGGGAAAAAAGACAAAGGAAAGGAAAAACCACTAGGGAGTGTAAACAAAACACACTTATACGGCAGGGCTGACCACCAGTTTACAACCTTGGGTTTAGATTTACAGGAAAACATAGTACAGAACTTCTTCCTGTGAAACTATTCAAGGCTCACCGGGTTCTGGTCAAAATGGAACAGCAAAATACCAGAGTTCTAACGGACCTTGGGGCTTCCCAGGTGGCACTAGTGGTAAAGAAGACACCTGCCAACTCAGGAGATGCAAAAGACGCAGGTTTGATCCTTGGGTCGGGAAGATCCCCTGGGGGAGGAAATGGCACCCCATTCTGGTATTCTTGCCTGAAATATCCCATGGACAGAGGAGTCTGGCTGGCTACAGTCCATGGAGCTTCAAAGAGTCGGTCACGACTGAGTGTCTGAGCACAATGGACCCCATGGATTGTCTAATTCAACCCCTTCAGTTAATAAAGGTTGTCAAATGTAAGGGATAGACCCCGGGGTGAGGATGCCAGGTCCTGATTCCAGGTCATCTTTCCACGAGAATTCTTCTTCAACCCTCCTTAAGACGACTGCTACAGAGGCCAGCAAGCTCACCCATCTCCACCTCCTCGGCTGACTGACAGTGGAGAGGAAGAGACGCCATCCTGCCCTGACTCCCAGCATGGCAGGTATGGAGAGGAAGAGACGCCATCCTGCCCTGACTCCCAGCATGGCAGGTATGGAGAGGAAGAGACGCCATCCTGCCCTGACTCCCAGCATGGCAGGTATGGAGAGGAAGAGACGCCATCCTGCCCTGACTCCCAGCATGGCAGGTATGGAGAGGAAGAGACGCCATCCTGCCCTGACTCCCAGCATGGCAGGTATGGAGAGGAAGAGACGCCATCCTGCCCTGACTCCCAGCATGGCAGGTATGGAGAGGAAGAGACGCCATCCTGCCCTGACTCCCAGCATGGCAGGTATGGAGAGGAAGAGACGCCATCCTGCCCTGACTCCCAGCATGGCAGGTATGGAGAGGAAGAGACGCCATCCTGCCCTGACTCCCAGCATGGCAGGTATGGAGAGGAAGAGACGCCATC
>NW_011494695.1:58026-62478 GCF_000754665.1 Bison bison bison | reverse complement strand
TTAAAAAAAATTTAAAGCCTTTATTGAACTTGTTGTAATATTGCTTCTGTTGTTTATGTTTTGGTTTCTTGGTCCCAAGGCATGTGGGATCTTAGCTCCGTGACCAGGGATCGAACCCATAGCCCTTGCATTGGAAGGCACAGTCTTAACCACTGAACCACCAGGGAAGTCCCTAAATATTAGTATCAGCTCTCCTGCTCTAAGCCCTGCTTCCTCTTGAGACGATGATAAGGATGCCAGCCTAGCTATCGGGAGGGACCAGAAGATACCCAGGCTGAAACGCCATTATCTTTATGTTTGTCCCAAATTCATCTTGGGCTTCTCCATTCGTTGGCTTTGTTTGACCCCTTCCTATTTCTCTTGAAGGTTTAATTAAGTTTAACCAAATTCTGTTAACCGTTCCAGTTTCACTGGACAATTATATGTTCATTATAAAAAGAATCTATTCTCTCAAAAAGATGTTGATATAATTTTTTTTGCACATAACTTTTTTTACTAAGGCACAACACTACATTATACCTTGCCTGAGCTTCCTGCTAAGTTGCTTCAGTCGTGTCCGACTCTGTGCGACCCCATGGACGGCAGCCTACCAGGCTCCTCCATCCATGGGATTTTCCAGGTAAGAGTACTGGAGTAGGGTGCCATTGCCTTCTCCTGCCCTGAGCTTGAGGAAGTCTATTGAGTAAGTTGAGCATTAATACAGTAAAGGATTAAGGGCAACAATACAGAGTCATGGATTGACTAGTGAGGCTACTTCATGATTTATAAAGGGATGGGTTAGTGCTAATTGCCATTCAGTTTGAAATTTTTCAGCTTGAGAAGGAAAACAAAATAATCAGGACCTCTTCCTTCCTCTAGGGATGAAAACATTTTCCTAAACCAATGAGTTACGAGGGCAAAGCTTCTTTTCTTTTACTCCCACTAATAAGAACATCATCCCTTGATTGTCAAGTCTGTGCTGACTTTCAGTGTTGGCAGAATAAGGGGAGAAAAAATCACACAGCCAAGAAGACTTGCATCTTGTTTTGTTGTTGCATGTTTGTTTCTAGCTCATTGTAAGAGTGGGTCAAACTGCAATGATACAGTTCTAATTTTTCCCCCCCAAAAAAGAGGAGAGAATTCCCTGTTGGTCCAGTGGTTAAGACTCCACACTTCCACTGCAGGGGGCACAGGTTTGATGTCTAGTCAGGGAATTAAGATCCTGCATGGTGCATAGCCTGGTCAAAAAACTGTTTTTAATTAAGAAAAAAAATGAGTAGCTCCCTTCTCCTCTACCTGAGGCTTCTGTCTAATAAGTGCCACTGGTGACAGGTCCCTTTGTCCACAAACACACACGACACAGAACCTCCTCTGAGACAGCTCAGTCCTTTTAACAAACTATTACTCTGTACATTATACAAAATCTGTTTTAAACAGAACAAGGGTTTCAGACAGAGATTTTCCACCAATGGTTAGACAAGCAGAACTCCACTGAATGATTCTGGCAAGATGGCTAGTGAATATGATTATAAGGGAAAGACAGGAGACAATATAGGGTAAAGACGAGTTACTAAATCTGCTCAAAACACATTTATTAATTTTTAATGTAGTATGGCAGCAGCATGTTAACTGAGTAAACCATTCAAAGTATTAAGTTTACTGGAAAATTGAAAACGCTCCGAAACCATGCAGTCAGTAATATATTCATTTATTTGACTTTTTATAAAAGTAAAAGAAATGAGCCATCAAGCCATGAAAAGATATGGAGGAAACTTAAGTGCCTTTTAGTAAATGTGTGCATGTGTGCAAGGTCATTTCAGTCGGGTCCAACTCTTTGCAACCACATGGACTGTAACCTGCCAGGCTCCTCTGTCCATGCAATTCTCCAGGCAAGAATACTAGAGTGGGTTGCCATGCCCTCCTCCAAGGGATCTTTCCGACCCAGGGATCAACCCCCACATCTCTTATGTCTCCTACCCTGGCAGACTGGTTCTTTGCTGATAGCACCATCTGGAAAGCCCATATTAGTAAGTAAAAGATGCCAATCTGAAAAGGCTACTTACTGTATCATTCCAACTGTATGGCATTCTGGAAAAGGCAAAACTATGAGAACAATAATAAGATCAGTGGACGCCAAAGGTTGGGAGTGAGGAGGGATGGATAGGTAGAGCACAGAGGACTTCTAGGACAGTAAAACCATTCTGTGTGATACTATAATAACGGATGCAGATCATTGCACATTTGTCTAAAACATTGCACATTTGTCTAAACCCACAGAATGCAGAGCAGCAAGAGGGAACCCTAATGTAAGCCATGGACTTTGGATGATAATGATGTCAATGCAGGCTCATCAGTTGTGACAGGTGTACCTCCCTAGTGGGGATGTTGATTGTAAGGGGGGCTGTGCATGTGTGGGGCAGGGGACATGTGGGAACTCTCTGTAATTTCCACTTAATTTTACTGTAAACCTAAAACTGCTCTAAAAATTAGTCTACTAAAAAAAAGTAAAGGTTTTGACTTATGGATTGTTGAGATAAAATCTCTGTTGTTGTTCAGTCGCTAAGTCGTGTCCAACTCTGCGATGCCATGGACTGCAGCATGCCAGGCTTCCCTGTCCTTCACTATCTCCCAGAAAAAGAAAAATGAACATTGCTCAGTTGTGTCTGACTCTTTGCGACCCCATGGAGTATAGTCCATCGAATTCTCCAGGCCAGAATACTGGAGTGGGTAGCCTTTCCCTTCTCCAGGGGATCTTCCCAACTCAGGGATTGAACTCAGGTCTCCCACAGTGCAGGCAGATTCTTTACCAGCTGAGCCACAGGGGAAGCCCAAGAATGCTGGAGTGGGTAAGCCTATCCCTTCTCCAGCAGATCTTCCCGGCCCAGGAATCAAACCAGGGTCTCCTGCATTGCAGGTGGATTCTTTACCAACCAAGCTAGTCTGCTCAAATTCATGTCCACTGAGTCAGTGATGCCATCCAACCATGTCATCCTCCATTGCTCCCTTTTCCTCCTGCCCTCAATCTTTCTCAGCATCAGGGTCTTTTCCAATGAGTCAGCTCTTTGCGTCTGACAAAACATGGTTCACTGGAGGAGGGAATGGCAAACCACTCCAGTATTCTTGCCTCGAGAAAACCCATGAACAGTAAAAACTCTAACAGACTTTTGTTAAGCATCCACTGTCCTGCTGTGGAAGCCATCTTTGGATGGCTTCCAGAGGATGCCACCCCCTTGCATAGTCTCTTTCTGCACTCCACCGGGATTGGTTTGTGTGACCAATAGAATATGGCACAAGTGATAGCGTGTCACTCCTGAGATGAGACAAAAGACACTGCTGTTCCCTCCTTGCTTGCTCTTTATCTCTCTTGGAATATTCATTTGGGGGGAAGCCAGCCTCTATGTCATGAATACACTATGGAGAGGCTACATACTAAGGAACTGAGGCCTTCAGCCAACAGCCACGTGAGTGAGTCTGGAAGCAGTTTCTCCAGCCAAATCAAGACATCAGATGACTACACTCTGGCTGAGATCTCGACAGCAGTCTCATGAGAAACCCAGAGCCAGGACAACCCAGCTAAGTTGCTCCCAGACTTCTGCCAGATAGGATTATACATATATAAATTAAATATATGGGATTATAAATATGTATATACACATATTTCTGAGCAACATTTTGGATCTGAAAAAAAAAATCTTAGATGTCCTTTCACCCCCATGGCTTTCTCAGAAACAGAGTGAGACAAGAAATTTTTATTGCTTTAAGCTGCTAAGGTTTGGGGTAATTTGTTCCACAGCAGTAGATAACTAATACACTATGATAGACAGTGGGAAACACAAAGACAGCAGCTGCTTGAGGGAAGGATTTTTGTCAGCATCATTTATGTCCAACTTTTCAGTTCCTAAACCAGCACAGGCATATAGCAGGCATTCAGAAAACGTGCTGAATGAGAGATGAAGATACAATCACTGCCTTTCAGATGCTCACATCTGAGGGGAAGAAGATGTATAAACAGATAACTATTGCAGAGGTGGAATAAAGTAGTATAGTGGGGTGATAAGGCACAAGCCAAGTGTGGTACTGCAGAGGCAATGATTCTTTGTATCAGCAGCTCATCCCAGGGTCTGCTGGAGGAGCAGTAACTCAAGGCTTTGAAGCCCAGGCCTTCATAGATGGCTGAAATTTACTCTTTTTCTCTAGCTTGATCATCTTATTTGTAAATTTGAAAACTATGACTTTAAGATGTAGGTTTATCAGATCAGATCAGATCAGTCGATCAGTCCTGTCCGACTTTTTGCGACCCCATGAATCGTAGCATGACAGGCCTCCCTGTCCATCACCAGCTCCTGGAGTTCACCCAGACTCATGTCCATCGAGTCGGTGATGCCATCCAGCCATCTCATCCTCTGTCGTCCCCTTCTCCTCCTGCCCCCAATCCCTCCCAGCATCAGAGTCTTTTCCAATGAGTCAGGTAGC
>NW_011494695.1:56676-57884 GCF_000754665.1 Bison bison bison | reverse complement strand
ACCTTTGTTGGCAAAGTAATGTCTCTGCTTTTGATATGCTATCTAGGTTGGTCATAACTTTCCTTCCAAGGAGTAAGCATCTTTAAGAATAGGGGCTTCCCAGGTGGCTCAGTGGCAAAGAATCTACCAGCCAAGGCAGATGACACAGGAGAAGAGGGTTCGATGCCTGGGTCAGAAGATCCCCGGGAGCAGGAAATGACAACCCACTCCAGTATTCTTGCCTGGAGAATCCCATGGACAGTGGAGCCTTGTGGGCTATGGTCCATGGGGTCACAAAGAGTTGGACATGACTGAGCGACTGAGCATTTGACTTTAAGAAGAAAACTGAAAACTTTCTTCCTCCATATGAGAACAGTTCTGAGGAACATACCAGACAAAGCTGTTAGTTATTAAACATAGTTGTTTGGTCACACACAAAACCAGATCTAGAGAGAGAAGGGCACCACCAAAACAAAGCAAAAGCTCTTCCAAGGTCTAGGAGAATCAAGGGAAAAGTTTTTCACCTCTCGATGGCCTTCAGAAAGGAGGATGTCATCTCAGGAGATCAAGGAGCCAAGAGAAGGAGGCTCAAGAGCCTTAGAGAAGACCGTGGCTTCAAAACAGCAAACAACAACTCAAAAATAAGTACCAAGTGATGTGCAGAATGGGTTCTGCATGCCAGGCTGGGAGAGTTGTTTATCTCAGTGGGGAGTCATGCTTCCTGATGGCTGGCTGGAAGCAGTCAGTGGATGGTTTCTCAGACTCTACACACCACATCCACATGAAGCCTGCACCATTTTGCCAGAGCTGAGTATTCCTGGGCTATTATTTTCTTTCTCTATTGTGTGTGTGTGTTAGTCACTCAGTCGTGTCTGACTCTTTGAGACCCCATGCACTGTAGCTTTCCAGGCTCCTCTGTCCATGGGGATTCTCTACGAAAGAACACTGGAGTGAGTTGCCATTCCCTTCTTCAGGGGATCTTCCCAATGCAGGGATCAAACTTGGGTCTCCCGAATTACAGGCAGATTGTTTACCATCTGAGTCACCAGGGAAGCCCCATTTTAAAAAATTTATTTATTGGCTGTTGTGAGTCTCTGTTGCTGCATGGGGGCTTTCTCTAGTTGCAGCAGATGGGAGCGACTCTGTTGTGGTGTGTGGGATTCTCACTGCAGTGGCTTTTCTTGTTTTGGAGCACAGGCTCTAGACGCCCTGGCTTCAGTAGCTGTGAC
>NW_011494695.1:54586-56531 GCF_000754665.1 Bison bison bison | reverse complement strand
TATTACTAATGGAGAAATATCAATTACCTCAGATATGCAGATGACACCACCCTTATGGCAGAAAGTGAAGAAGAACTAAAGAGCCTCTTGATGAAAGTGAAAGAAGAGAGTGAAAAAGTTGGCTTAAAGCTCAACGTTCAGAAAACTAAGATCATGGCATCTGGTCCCATCACTTCATAGCAAATAGATGAGGAAACAGTGGAAACAGTGGCTGACTTTATTTTTCTGGGCTCCAAAATCACTGCAGATGGTGATTGCAGCCATGAAATTAAAAGACACTTACTCCTTGGAAGGAAAGTTATAACTAACCTAGACAGCATATTCAAAAGCAGAGACATTACTTTGCCAACAAAGGTCCATCTAGTCAAGGCCATGGTTTTTCCAGTGGTCATGTATGGATGTGAGAGTTGGACTATAAAGAAAGCTGAGTGCCGAAGAATTGATGCTTTTGAACTGTGGTGTTGGAGAAGAGTCTTGAGAGTCCCTTGGACTGCAAGGAGATCCAAGAAGTCCATCCTAAAGGAGATCAGTCCTGGGTATTCATTGGAAGGACTAATGTTGAAGCTGAAACTCCAGTACTTTGGCCACCTGATGTGAAGAGCTGACTCATTTGAAAAGACTCTGAACCTGGGAAAGATTGAGGGCAAGAGAAGGGGATGACAGAGGATGAGATGGTTGGATGGCATCACCGACTCAGTGGACATATCTAATTATTAAAACAGCAAATTCACACCCATAGATCACTTTGAATACTGCTGTCTTGCATATAGTCATATTCTGAGAGTCACTGATGTTAGTAAAAGTAATTAAATCACAGTTCAATGAAAGTTGTGGGGGAAAGAATTTTGATGTACTTCACAGAAGACTTCTCTTATTGAGAAGCAAAACAAAACTTTTTTGTATGTTCAAGATAATAATCCAGAAGGTAGAATGTTGAAATTAAGTGCCACTGAAATAACCATATCAGAACCTTGCCCTTACCTTTGGTACTAATCTCATTATTCACAATTGTTGATTTCCATTTTTGTCTTCCAAAGGTGTCCTGAGACTCACTCATCTCCCTATCCATCAATCAGCACACAGCAGAACCATCGCAATAAGTTTCTTTGCAAGAACAAAGACATGTGTAATCCATTTATTTTTGGTGCAAAGACTGGTTCTCAAAGTTACTGTATGCAAATAGTTGACACATTTCTGTTGGCTGCAAAACATATTTTTTGAGCAAAATTTTGGTCCCAAAAAATAAAATCTTGGCTTTCCTTATTCACCCATGATTTGGAATTGCTACTTAGTGCTTATAGAGGTGAATTGTGGGAGAAATTCATTGGAACTGAACTGACACTTAATCCTGGCTGAGTAGCATCATCAGGCATAGCTCTTCTTAGATATCTAGAAGCCTGAGCTGTTCCCCTGGATGTCTTAATTCCAATTCAATGATGAAATCACATATCTATGGCAACAGGTACCCAGTTCTGAAGTAAGGCATTTGTCATTATCAAAACAACATGAAGACATATTTTTGGAAAATCAATGAAGTCTCACTATTATCAGAGCTTCATTTTAAAACTTTGATTTCTCTTTAACAGGATACACACAAAAGGGGGTTGCCTAAAACTATTATTCCCTGAGGTTAAAATTGTGAAGCATTCCTTTTAATCATGGGAACAAGAGGACACCCTAAAGAGCTTTTGTTAAAATACTGTCTGCTTAGGGCAGGGAGGTGATTAGGAGCAAAGGTTAAAGAACAGAAAAGGAAAATTTATCTGAAAACTACTCAGCCCCAAACAGTTGAGCTGAGGAAGAGTCTGGAGATGGTGTCCGGATGTCAGTGGGAGCCCCGGAACCACAGGGCCTTTGTTTCCTGGAGGATGTATTGTATTAGGCAGGTGAGGGTTCCTGACACTCTCAGGCGTACAAACATGGGTATGGGGCTCTGAGCAGGCTG
>NW_011494695.1:29473-54486 GCF_000754665.1 Bison bison bison | reverse complement strand
CAAAGCCTGCCTCTGTTCATACTGGCTGGGAGAGCCTGAGAAAGCACGCTGAGGCAGCCCCTGCATCAATTTAGCCTTTCTTTGCAAAACTGATTGTTCAGTATCTTTTTTTTTTCTTGTAAGATTTTGTTTGCTGTGGACCATTTTTTTAAGTCTTGACTGAATTTGTTAACAATATTGTTTCTGTTTTATGTTTTGGCTTTTTGGTCATGGGGCATATGGGATCTTAGTTCCCCCAATCATGGATTGAATGCATGCCCCCTGCATTGGAAGGCAAAGTCTTAACCACTGGATCACAAGGGAAGTCCTTGATTTTTCAATTTCTTAACTATAATTTTAAGGCATTTGGGGAGTTATTTTGAATTTATTTGCCTCCCATTTGAAAAAATACTCACAAATTGCATTTGACCAAAAGTGGGTATTATTTGCATTGCTGTATGGCAGAAACCAACATAACATTGTAAAATTTTTAATATATATTTAAATTAAAAAAAAAAACAGAAAAAAAAGTGGGTATTAACTTCTTCCCAAAGAATCTGAGTCTAAATAATATTAAAAAAATAAAATAAAACAGAATGAAATGATTCAACTGACACCTACTTGAGTTTCAGCAACAACAGACAGGTGGCTCAGTGGGTGAAGAACCTGCCTGCAATGCAGGAGATACAGGTTCAATGCCTGGGTCAGGAAGATCCCCTGGAGGAGGGCACAGCAACCCACTCCAGCATTCTTGCCTGGAGAATCCCACGGACAGAGGAGCCTGGAGGGCTGCAGTCCATGGGGCGCAGAGTCAGACCCGACTAAAGCGGCAGAGCACAGGAACACACAACAAACAGCCTGTTTCTTTTTTGTTCTCTGTGGTCCCACAGCTCCTACACAGCAGGTGGAGATAAGGTTTTTATGGCTGGGAGGGACCTTGGCACTCATTTCATCAAAGGATCTTGTTAAACCCACCCAAGGCTGATTTCATCATACTCACTTGGTTACTCATCACCCACATTGTTCATTGTAATAGAGAGCCCCAAATGACCTCTGTCTTTGAAACCGCCACGGCTTTCTGGCTTTCACGGG
This sequence comes from Bison bison bison, assembly GCF_000754665.1. Taxonomy (NCBI): domain Eukaryota; kingdom Metazoa; phylum Chordata; class Mammalia; order Artiodactyla; family Bovidae; genus Bison; species Bison bison. The sequence goes on along the minus strand of NW_011494695.1, from coordinate 53,415 downwards.
GACCTCTGTTTACTTTCCCTCAATAAAGGAGGGTGTGAGGCGAGGACCTGACAGAGCAGTTTCACCGGACCTGAGTCTGGGAGGGTCCCACACCACCAGTGGGGTCCGGGTGAGCACCCAGCACCAACTGGCCCACTGGCCCTCACACCTGAGTCTTCGAGGCAGACAGCCCTGTGAGGGCGAGAGACAAAGGAAAATACAGTATGCCGTGTGATCAGATGGGATCCCATTTCTAAGAAAGGGAGAGGGAGGGAGGGTGGAGCTAATTCAATTTAGATGTTATGATGACCTAGGACAGTTTCTTCAAGTACTCGTAGAGGTATTTTGTAACTTCCTTGCAATATTTGTTATTTTTCTCCGGCCCTATCTGTTTCTCAAGTTACTCTGCATGAAAATTTTTGAGAACAATCAGGGGCTTGTGTGCTTATTTTGCAGCAGTGGGAAGAGACTGGCTGATGTGCATATAATTTTGCAACCAGGGCTGAGGGACTGGGAGAGAAAGCCAGGTGGGAGGGGACAGAGGGCAGTCAAGGTAAGCTGGCTGGTCACCGCAACCCAGGAGGAGGGGAGGGGCTAGGAAAAGAATGAGGTCCTGGGGCTCAGGGGAGATGCCTGTACTCTTATCCAACATGGGCAGTACGTGGATTGGAAGGAAGGCTGTGTCAATGCAGAGAGACCCAAAACAACAAAGGGAGTGAAGGTGAGGGTTGGGGTTCCCTGGTGGCTCAGTGGTAAAGAATCCACCAGCCAATGCAGAGACATGGGTTCAATCCACAATCCAGGAAGATCCCACAAGCCACAGAGTGACTAAGCCTGTGCACCACAGCTGCTGAGCCTGTGCTGTAGAGCCTGGGAGCTGTAATTACTGAAGCCCAAGCACCTGGAGTCCATGCTCTGCAACAAGAGAAGCCACTGCAATGAGTAGCCCCAGAAGGCTCAGCACAGCCGAAAATAAATAAATAAACTTATATGTGTATATATATATAACAACAGTGGGCTCAGGGTTCGGTCTAAAGTGGGGCCAGAAACGCTCCTCCAGTGGAGTGACCCTGGAATCCCTCTCAAAAAGATTCCCAATTCCTCTCCTGGCATCTCATCAGAGGAAATAAATCATCTGATGATGCATTTGCAATGTGGAGGCCAGGGCTCAGCTATTTCCACACTTAAATCATTACTCTTTCCTGGCTGCTGGAGCAACATCCAGCCCCTGCCCTGGTCTGCCTTGGTCAGAAGAATCGGTGAGTCCTCGGGGCAGGAATGGTTACCTTAAATATCCCACCCCCACCCGTCTCACTGCCCCAACTCTTGCCACCAGTTGAGTTGGAAAGTTGAGTTGGAAGGGCCATTTAAGTATCTGGTGGGGTGGGGAGGGGGGTGTTCTGTTTCATTTTAATTGGAAGACAACTTCTTTACTATGTTGTGTTAGTTTCAGCTCTATGCATACATATGTCCCCTCCCCCTTGAACCTCCTTCCCACCCCCAGGTCATCACAGAGCACTGAGTTGAGCTCCCTCTGTTAGGTAGCAACTTCCCACACTAGCTATCTGTTTTACATATGGTAATGCATTCATTTTAATGCCACTCTCTCTGTTCATCCCACCCTCCTCTTCCCCACTGTGTCCACAAGTCTGTTATCTGCCTCTGCGCTTCCGTTCCTTCCCTGCAAATAGGTTCATCTGTACCATTTTTCTGCATTCCATACATACAATGTGTTAATATACGATGCTTGTTAATATACGATGCTTGTTTTTCTGTTTCTGACTTCACTCTGTATAACAAGATATAGGTTCATCCCTCTCACTAGAATTGACTCAGACGTGTTACGTTTCATGGCTGAGTAATATTCAGAAAACTAAGATCATGGCATCTGGTCCCATCACTTCATGGGAAATAGATGGGGAAACAGTGGAAACAGTGTCAGACTATTTTGGGGGGCTCCAAAATCACTGCAGATGGTGACTGCAGCCATGAAATCAAAAGACGATTACTCCTTGGAAGGAAAGTTATGACCAACCTAGATAGCATATTCAAAAGCAGAGACATTACTTTGCCAACAAAGGTCCATCTAGTCAAGGCTACGGTTTTTCCAGTGGTCATGTATGGATGTGAGAGTTGGACTGTGAAGAAAGCTGAGGGCTGAAGAATTGATGCTTTTGAACTGTGGTGTTGGAGAAGACTCTTGAGAGTCCCTTGGACCACGAGGAGATCCAACCAGTCCAATCTAAAGGAGATCAGTCTTGGATGTTCATTGGAATCACTGATGCTAAAGCTGAAACTCCAGTACTTTGGCCACCTCATGCGAGAGCTGACTCATTGGAAAAGACCCTGATGCTGGGAGGGATTGGGGGCAGGAGGAGAAGGGGACGACAGAGGATGAGATGGGTGGATGGCATCACTCACTCAATGGACTTGAGTCTGAGTGAACTCCGGAAGTTGGTGATAGACAGGGAGGCCTGGCGTGCTGCGATTCATGGGGTCGCAAAGAGTCGGACACGACTGAGCGACTGAACTGAACTGAACTGAATTGAATATTCCATTATATACATGTTCCACAGCTTCTTTATCCATCCCTCTGTCGATGGACATGTAGGTGCTTGGGGATCTGGTTTTAAAGACAGGAAGCCTAAGGCCACAGCCCATATCACCTGTATGGAATTGAACTGGAACCATCTCTGAGGCCTCCAGGCTCGAAGCATCCCCGCTCTGGCCTCCGCACAGGAAGCAGTAGAGACTGGGCCACTGAAGGAAGTTTATTGGGTCTGAGCAAAGATGACTGTCCTCAGACCCACTGAACCTTTGCCCCCTGGTAAGGGCTGGAACCAACGGTTGTCATGTATAGAGCTTCACTGGCAGATGGCCAATGATCAGATAGCCAATAATGGGAACAGAATCACACTCATCAATCAATGAATGAAAACACAGATTTGTCCTAAGTCAGCTCCGAGACGGCAGGGTCTGTGAGATCCCTGATTCATCTCTGGATCCCCCAGGTCCTGGCATGTAGCAGATACTCAATCAACATTTGTTGGCTGTGTATAGATAAGAGAGTCTAGTAAACGAACACAGATACACTGGGCCCTCCAAGCCATTGTTTAGGCTTTTGCAATAACCATGTATTCAGGGACTTCCCTGGTGGTCGAGTGCTTAAGACTTCACCTTCCAATGCAGGGATGTGGGTTCGATCCCTGGTAGGGGAACTAACAGTTCACATGCCAAGGGGCATGTGCCACAACTAAGACCCAACACAGCCAACTTAAAAACAAACAAAATTAAATTAAAAATGTGTCTTCTAGTTTCTGTATTTGATACTTTGACATCTTGGGGCCTTGGGATAAGAAACAGCTTCCTCTCTGCACACAATTCATCTTTGTATCCAGGTATTGTGCTGTTTCTTTTATTTTTCACTGTATTTTTAATTGTTGTTGTTCAGTCACTCAGTTGTGTCCAACTCTTCTGCGACCCCATGGACTGTAGCCTGCCAGGCTCCTCTGTCCATGGAATTCTCCAGGTAAGAATACTGGAATGGGTTGCCATTCCCTTCTCCGGGGGATCTTCCCAAACCAGGGATTGAACCTAGGTCTCCTGCATTGCAGGCAGATTCTTTACCATCTGAAACACCAAGGAAGCCCCCTAGGGTCTAAACTATCCAGAAATAACTTTGGGCTTTGAAAACTTAACCAGAACAACCATTTTTATATTCCTGATCACAAAACAAAATGCCTTTAGCAGGAAGGCCATTCACAGAGGGCAGGGAAAGGACATACCCCATAAGCTGAGGTTCCTGGAAGGCTGGTTTTTCTTCCACCCCCTGGCGTGACAGTGTCCTTTTCACCTTTAGCCTGTCAGCATCCTTCAGAGGCCCCCATCCCCAGCCCCATAAACCTACACACAAAAGGCAGCTCCCCTTGGATGTCCTGGAAATGCTTAGAATACTTCAGATGTCACATTTACATTTTAATAGCCGCCCTTAGGGTTGGGACATCATCTTTCATCCAGGTTTGGACATCAGGAAGGACTTCATCCTTCCAGCTCCAGAAGGAAGGAGTGAATTCGTACATCTGGCAGAGTACACTGAGGTCAGAAAAGGGCCAGAGAACTAAGATGCCAAGATAGAACTTATCTGGCAAAGGGACAAGATCAAGCTCACTGTTACTTGTAGACAAACTATAAGATCATTTTCAGAGACGCTGTTCACGGTGAACAGTGCTCCAGGGAACTCTGCTCAGTCTGATGTGGCAGCCTGGATGGGAGGGGAGTTTCGGGGAGAATGGATATGTTCTTCCTCGTTCATTTGAAACTGTCACAACGTTGTTTGTTAAAAACTGACTATTTCATGCTCAATCATTTAGTTATGTCTGACTCTGCAATCCTATGGTCTGTAGCCCACCAGGCTCCTCCATCCATGGAATTTTCCAGGCAAGAATACTGAAGTGGGTTGCCATGGTCTCCTCCAAGGGATCTTTCAGACCCAGGGATTGAACGTGCATCTTCTGCATCGTCAGGCAGATGCTTCATCACTGAGCCACCCGCTATACCCCAATGCAAAATAAAAGTTTGAAAAATAAAAAAAGTGAAGAGTGCTGAATGAATCAACATATGAGGAGAGCAGGGCAAGCGGAAACCAAAGGGTTCCTGCAACCTGCAGACAGGAAGCTTGCCCTGTCTCCCCTTATGCTCAGTATTCTCTTCAGTCTGCAACTCACAACCTGACTGCTGCCCTCTGCCCCCTGTCCCTGGCACTGTCTATCTTCCAACTCCCTCCTCCACTGGTTGGATTCCCTGTGCTCCCCAAGGTGACCACGGATGATGGAAACTAACCTGCACTGAGTGCCAGGAGAGGAGACCCAAGCTGATGTAGGAAATAGATGGGCTCCAGGTTAGACATTTACAACTGGCCTCCTGTTTGCATTTCATGGGGAAGGAAGAAGTGATCTTCAGGCTGGATACTTAACAACTGTCAGCATTTCTTGAGCTGGGTGGGCTCCAGTTAAGGCATTTACAATCAGCCTCCTGTTTGCCCTCCGAAATGGAAGTAACAACAGAAACAGGGTAGATAGCCAGGCTTTGTCTCTTGTAAACACGTTGAGGTGACAGTCATGGCAAAAGTCAAAGTAATAGTTGTGGCAGGGACAAAGAGGGGCAAAACCCTGAGTGAGTAAAGGATTAAAGGATTTTTTGCTCCCTCCTCTTTTGGGAGAAGGGAGACATTATACTTGTGCAGAAAGGCTCCTTGTGGGTCAAAAGTAAAGGGATAACACCGGGTCATAATGAGTCTTACTCCTCTTAGAAGCCTTCACTTTGAGATGCATCTTGCCCGAGGGGTATGTGTGCACCCAGGGAGTGTCCTAGGCTAGGTCAGGTGTGGAAAAAGAAGCCAGATAATCGGCCTGAAGGAAGACAAAGACCCGGAAGAATTGCCCTGTATAAAGGACTTAACTGCCTCCTTACTGGGCTCCTTCTCACCAGGGGGACCCCACACTCTTTCTCTCTCCGAGTGCATCTCTGCCTTGCTTCTGCCTCTTAACTAAACAAGCCATTGTCCTATGTTCTCTCCCACTTGCTGGTGTGCTATGTCTCTAATAATAAACTTCATACCTGCATTTACAGTTTCTAGAGCTTCTCAGGTGGTGCCAGTGGTAAAGAACCTGCCTGCCAATGCAGGCGATGTAAGAGAGGTGGGTTCGATTCCTGGGTGGGGAAGATTCCCTGGAGGAGGCTGGCAACCTACTCCAATATTCTTGCCTGGAGAATCCCACGGACAGAGGAGCCTGGTGGGCCACAGTCCACAGGGTGGTAAAGAGTCAGACACGACTGAGCAACTTAGCAGGCAGGCAGGTTACAGTTTCTGCCTCCAGGATAAATGCATTTTTCACTGGTGGCAAAGATCCAGGAAAAACAGCTTCTAGCCTCTAGTCCTTGCTAATCTGATGGCTAGAATTCCTGGTTTCCATCCAGGCTACCCAGGTTCAATTCCCAGGAAGAGAAATTAATATCTTGCTTCACGCTACCACTCACTGTTGCATCTCCGAGATTAGAGCCAGCCCCGTCCCTGGAGCTGCCTCTCTCTCTTATTTTTAATTGGAATACAATTGCTTTACAATGTTGGGTTTGTTTCTGCTGTACAACAAAGTGCATCAGTTATATGTATATATACATATATCCCCTCCCTGTTGAGTCTCCCTCCCTCCCACCCCCATCCCACTGCTCTAGGACATCATAGAGCATCGAGCTGAGCTCCCTGTGCTATACAGCAGGTTCCCACTAGCTATCTATTTTACACATGATAGCATACGTATTAGGGGCTTCCCTGGTGGCTCAGACAGTAAAAAATTTGCCTGCAGATGGGAGACCTAGGTTTGATTCCTGGGTCGGGAAGATCCCCTGGAGAAGGGAATGGCAACCCACTCCAGCATTCTTGCCTGGAGAATTTCAAGTGTATATATTAATGTCAATGCTACTGTCTCAATCTTTCCCACCCTCTCCTTCCCCTGTTGGGTCCATAAGTCCATTCTCTACGTCTGTGTCTCTATTCCTGCCCTGCAAATAAATTCAACTTTACCATTTTTCTGGATTTCACATATATGGGTTAATATACGATATTTGTCTTTCTGACTTATTTCACTCTGTGTGATAGACTCTTTTAACAAGATTTCCTAAAGACAGGGTTTCTTCTGCCCGCTGTGAACATCTTGGTTATCCTGACTTGAACTCAACCTCAAGCCAGATAACTGGAAGTGGGAAGGCATCAGGGAGCAGGTGGGCTTCAGGACGCCATGCAGAAGGCTGGGACCATCACAGGTCCCCACCAGCTCTGTGGCTGGATCTTAGGTTAGCCAGCATATGTGTCTGCAGGGCAGGGTCCCCGCCAACCCTACCTCTTTGGGCCCCCTCGTCATGGCTGGATTTATGTCTTCCCAATCCTCCTGCTGAACTCTGCATGGGCAGGTTGGACTCCAGAAGCCCCAGGAGATGGTGTAGTGAAGAGGGAGGGAGGGGCATTTTTCTGACCTAATATCCGTAGAGGTTACTGTCCCAGGCTTCCCGCCAAAGCCACTTAAGACTCCGTCCTTATGCTCTTGTCCAAACCTATTTGGGTTTATATCTATTTCTTGCCAGCGGCACCTTTTAGAATAATTCATCCCATCTGTCTCCTGCATCACAGCCATTTATTCCCACGGCCCTGCCCTAGCTATGTCATAACCCAGGACAGCTCCACCTCTGAAACTCCCAAGAATCCGCTCAGAGCCCTTCACCACAAGCAGCCTGGTTCTTAAATGCACAGGGTCTCTGAGTCCTGGAACTGCAGTGAACCAGGTGAGCTGTGCTGAGGGGCAGGATTTTAAGGATCAGGCAGCTGTGGACTGGAATCCAGGCTCTGCCTCTGACTAGCTGGGTGACTTTGGGCAATTAACTTCATCTAAGACGTCATCTTTTCATTGACAAACTGGGACTAATAATACAACCTGAGGTTTAATGCAGACGGTGTATTGAAGCCCCAGGCACAGTGCCTGCCTGTGCCACGAGCTCCATCAAGGGGAGCCATTGCACTGGGGTAGTTTGCACATATCACACTGCATCATCACTTCTACTGGACCCCTGCCATCCTCCCATCACCTGCCCTGGCCTCCCCCGATCTCCCTGCCTCCACAAAGGCCAAAATGATCTCCAGGGCTCCTGGTGCTCCAGGACAAGACCCCTCCCTCCCCCGGCCCACACACCAGGGAGGGGGTGCTGGAGTTCTAGGACTCTGCACTCCTGCCAAGACCCCCATCACCAACATTCAGCTTTGCCAGCAGCTCTGCCACAAGACCAGCATCCCAGCCTTGGTCCTGGCTTCTACCAGCTCCATGAAGCCCCAGGGCTCCCCATCACCCACTGTAATCCCCAGGCAGCCCTGTTTATCCTCCTTAACATCTCCCTCCCAGTCTGCTGAAAACTTCCCACTGTGGCCCCAGACCTCACAGCCAGTCATCTGAAAAATTTCTGATTCCCCCAACCTCTGCTTGGAAGATTTTTTTTTTTTTTCCTTGTTTCAACTGAAACCTGCTTCTCTTAAGTGTAGATTTCTGTTTCCTATGCTCATGCAACCAACCTAAAGGTGCAGGGGGTGTTTTTCTTTGCTCCTCATTGTTACTTCCAGAACCTTCTCTCTCTTCTTCCTAAAAGCCCCAGCTTCCACATCACACGACTGTACACTTTTTCCTCATTGCTAAAGCACACTGCTCCCCTACCCCTCTCTGCAGTCACTGTTGCTGTCTCTCAACCTCCACTTCTGACTCTTTCTCTTCTGATGTCACATCTTTTCTGACCCACTTGAAATGTGGCCAAAGATAAGACAGGCTCGGAATGCAAAAATGCACACTGGATTTGGAAGGCTCAGCCTGAGTAAGAAGATACAAATATCTCCATCACTTTTACACTGATTACAAATCAAAATGATAATATTTTGAATGTGTGCTGCGTGCTAAGTTGTTTCAGTCATGTCTGACTCTTTGCAGTCCTATGGACCTAACCCACTAGGCTCCTCTGTCCATGGGATTCTTCAGGCAAGAATACTGGAGTGGGTTGTCATGCCTTCCTCCGGGACATCTTCCCAACCCAGGGATTGAACCCATGTCTCTTACATGTCCTGCATTGGCAGGCAGGTTCTTTACCACTAACACCACCTGAGAAGCCCAACCAACTATTTTGAATATATTGGATTAAATTAAATATGTTCCTGTATTTACATTTTTTTCAGATGTATCTTTTTGTGTGGCTACTAGAAAATTTAGAATCGCTCATGTGGCTCACACTAGACTCTGATTGGCTCTACCAATAAGCGAGGCCCTTTCTTAATCCCGACTTCACACATCCCAAGTGAGAGCTGCCCCTCCCGTCTTCCCGGTGCTCTCCATCCCCTCAGGCTTCCCTGATCTCACCAGGACCTACTAACCATGAACCCCACTGCCTTTCCAAAACTGCTCCTGTCCACACCTCCATACTCCTATGTCACAGGAGAACTTCCTCTCTCCCCCAGGTAGACTGTGAAATTCTCCCCTCTAACTGCACTGCCATTAGAGAATGAATCACACTGTAAGGCAGGGTCTGTCAGCAGTCAATGCGTTTCCCATCTTGGCAGGCGAATTCTTCTGGGGACTTTGAGCCCCTTGAAGGCAGGACCCAAGATCTTTCACTTCTGTTTGCATCAGCAGCACTATAAAACCCTGTCCTCTCTGGATGATTTAAGTCCCAGTTCCTTATGTCTTAAACTCAACTCTCTCAGCCCTCCTTTATTCTGGTGCTTCTGCGCTTGGTGAACAAGGATGTGGATGGCCATTCAGCAAGTAAAGATACCTTCTATGGGCAACACACAGCGCTGGGTGCTGGGACATTTGGATGAGTCCAAGGCATGCAGTGCCAGCCAGAGGGAACGTACCCACAGTTCAGCATGACTGTGGATGGACAGGCTGACAGGGGCCAGGAAGGCCAGGTCGATGGTCCGGGAAAGACATGGAGAAAAGCCAGGAGGCATCCATCACACTGCTTGTTATCTGACACCAGGAATCAACCCCAGATAAACCTAGAACGAGGAAGAGAGGAAGCTCTCTGTCCTGAAGACTGAAAATAGAGCATGAGGAGGAACTGGAGCGCCTTGGGTGGGCCCCAGGGTGGACCCAGGCAGACAGAAAGGCTGCGACAACACTCGACCTAAGATCTAATGGTTAGGAGCACTCAGCATACACCAGGCACTGCAAGGACTAAATGTGGAATAACTCATGTCGCTTGGCAAGAACCCTGAGTCTTGAGCCATTATTATTCCATTGTACAGAGGAGAGGGAGCTAAGAACTCAAACAGGGTTGCATGCTGCATGCTCAGTCGTGTCCAACTCTTTGCCACCCCATGGACTGTAGCCCACCAGGCTCCTCTGTCTATGGAATTCTCCAGGCAAGAATACTACAGTGAGTTGCCATGTCCTCCTCCAGGGGATCTTCCTGTCCTAGGGATCGAACACACGTCTCCTGCATCTCCCGCCTTGGGAGGTGAATTCTTTACTCCTGAGATACATGGGAAGCCCCTGATCAGGATTACACAGGCTGCAAGTGTCAGAGCCTGACATGGAGCCCAGTCCCTGGGACTCCAGGGCCAGTGCTTCTTGCCGCCCTGCAAGGCCATCCTGTAATGGATGAGGCAGACTACTATGGATGTTAGAGATGTTATACGTGCCCCCAGGTACCCAGGGCGAGCAAGGCCGTGGGTCTGAAGCAAAGCCAGCTTCCACCAGCGACCGTGAAACACACCCCTAACTCTTCCGGTAGGCAACCTCAGGGACCTAGTGACTTTGACAGAGGTGGGGAGTGGACAGACACGGACTTGCCACAGAACCAGCTGCCCTGGGGACCCAGAATATTCCTTACAGATTCTACTATTTGGAGAATAGGACTAAAAGAAATTGCTCGGTTTCCTTGAGTATCTAGGCTTCATGGGGAAGCCCACTACCCAAACGCTGCTTTCTTTAAGAAAAGGGAGGAACCAACCTTAAAACACTGTCTGGGCCGGGGGTCTCTGAGAAGTGGCATGGGTGCTCCCTGGGAGACCCTGGGTGACAGCCGCTGCTCCTGACCTCTCTGTCTCCCCCATCCTTCTCCACTTCCCCAAGGTGTTCAGGGGACTCCCCAAAGGGCAAGGAGGTGAAGTATCTGTGTACTGAGGGTGTACTAGGTCCGAAGTGCTTCATTCAGGTTATATAACCTGATTCCTCCAAGGTCCCAAGAGCTGAGTAACATTATTCCCATTTTGCAGATGGGAACACTGAGGATGAGGGTGTCAGGACCCCAGTGAGGCAGACAGCCCGCTCAAATCAGAGAACGTCACAGGATTTTCAAAAGGGAATATGTGCAAAGGTGTAGCCAAGGGTGTGAGACGCCCACAAGAGCCAGAGTGGTGCCCTCAGGCTTATGTCCTGGGCTCTCAGAGCCCACCAGGGCTGCACTTTCTGGAGCCTGGAAGCAGAAAGCCACGTGGAGAGCGTGGTTACAAGGAGCTGTGAACTCAGGCGGAAGGACACAGCAGCCCAAGGTGACCCCATAGGACAGGATCTGGGAAATAAACACACCAATCTCCCATCTTCCATGCTGCGGTGGCTCCCCACAAGGCAGACAGCTGAGTGGCAGGGGGGGGACGTGGAGGGGCAACGGAAGACACACTGCACAGATCCTAGGCTGGGCGAAGTTCACTCTCCAGGCTCTTGGCACCTTCCCTGGCTGTCCCTCCCTCTTGTGGAAAGAAAGGGGCCAGAGACACCCAGGATCGCACCTGCCCACCAGCCCCAGTGAGCACAGCCGGAGTCAGCGCGCACGGAGGTGAGCGCACCGCGGCACCGCACGAGTTAACATCTCTGCTCTCCGGCCTGGGTGCCTGATTCTCCAACCTGTGGAGGGGGCGGGACCAAGATAGCTGGGGGTCTGCCTGGAAATCCACCCTTGGGCGGCTGCCGGCCAGCCCTCAGCTACGCCGTATGAACTGAGGAGGTTTGATGGCTGAGAAAGTGGACGTGGGGGTTCTCCGAGGAGAATAATGTAATTTTATAGGGCAGGGACGCAGGAACAGGGAGTTCGGACCCTACATTCAGCAAGCGGCCTGGCTGCAGGCGTCGCATGTGTAACTCATTACCTCCGCGGGCCGCCCATTTGCAGCCGGTGGATGATGCTCGGAGCGTGGTGGAGGGCCCGAGGCCGCGGGGTGAGCATGACTGCAATATTTTTCTGACACTAACACCTCTCATTGGCCCTTGGAGAGGGCCGTGGAGGAGCCAGGCCCTGCCAAACATCACCCACGCCCAGCCCTCCGCCTACTGGCGCCAGACAGGAGAGGCTTCAGGGGTTCAGGCGGGAAGAGAAAGGCTGGACCATGGAGGTAAGCGAGGAGGGGGCAGGCACAGAGGGAGCTGGGGGAGGAGGGGTCGAGGCCCAGACAGCCTCTCTTTGGGTTTCTCCTCCGTGGGAGGCGTCAGTGGGCACCAAGGTCAGAGAGGGTTTGGCTGGAAGACCTTGGAGGTCACGTTCTGCCGTGAGCCTGCCCATGAATTCCAACCACACAGGTGAGGTTCCCCACTGGAGACCCAGAGGTGATGAGGCCCCTGCCCTGGGCGCGTTCCTGTCCACAGTGGGGCTCAGACACAGGGAGGAGGCAGGTGGGGTCCTAAGAGGGGGCCCGGCCAAGGGGTGCAGAGGATGGAGAGGTCCCAAAGGTGTCACCCTGGAGCTGAGGGTGAAAGGGAGAGAGCCTGGAAGGATGTGGGAGGCACCACGCCAGAGAGGGTCATGGCGGGGATGGGGAGCTGCAGCCTGAATAGCCCCTCAGCTTCCTTCTCACCTGGCCTGTGAACAGAAGGAAAGGGATGGAGGCAGGGTAGAAGGAAAAGACAGATGGACAAAAAGGTAAAGGAGGAGAGGGGGGAGGGGTTTCCAGTGCCTGAAAATAAGGCATGTACAGCCTAACACTTTAAAGTCCCTCCTGCGTTAAAGCCCGAGTCCTACACAGAAGACGGGGGTTCAGTCCCTGGGTTGGGAAGATCTCCTGGAGGAGGACATGGCAACCCACTCCAGTATTCTTGCCTGGAACATCCCCATGGCCAGGAGACCCTGGCGAGCTACAGTCCATGGGGTCGCAGAGACACACACACTACCTCAATATCTAGGCTGCAGTTTTTCAGCTTTGCTTCCGCTGATCCTAAGATCCCTGGGGCCCAGTGGAGGCACTGCCTCTCTTCCCACCTCCCTGTTTTCAGGGGGAAAATACAGGGAGGGACTTGGAGTCCCAGCAACTCTGCTTTCATTTACTCAAAGCCTGGGGGGCGGGCTGGTCCTCACCTCTGTCCACCTCTCTCTGCCCCTGTCAGCCCCACCCCTTCCTCCCTCTCCAGAGATGAGGGACAAAGAAGCCAAGTGCTGGGGAAAAAGAACAAATCTGGCTTGAATTTCCCCAAGTCAGAGCTCACCATTTTCCTCTTAGAAATGACAGGGAAGGGGAAATCCAAGAAACCCAGGAGCTTTTAGGTGGCTGTTTCATCTCAATACTCCAGTCCTCACGCCCCCACCCCATGTCTGGTAAGGAATGAGTGTGCAGAAGACCCAGACAATGTGCAAATCAGGTTTAGAACTGATTTGTTCTGCCTCCTTTAGATTCCAAGGATCCCTGTCTTTGTTCATCCATGTGCTCAGTCACTCAGTCGTGTCCAACTCTTTGCAACCCCATGGACTGTAGCCCGCCAGGCTCCTCTGTGGAATATTCCAGGCAACTGGAGCCGGTTGCCATTTCCTTCTCCAGGGGATCTTCCCAATCCAGCAATTGAACCTGGGTCTCCCACACTGCAGGCAGATTCTTCACCATCTGAGGTATCAAGGAAGCCCCAAATGGCCTTTTAAATCCCAGGTTCGGTAAAGGGGGGGTACAAAGAGGTCAAGAGAAGGAGAAATGATGACCCAACAGCAGCCCCCCAGGCCTCTTCCCACCCCAGGGTCTCCCTGCCATGACTTTCCCCACTGGTGCCCAATACTGGCCCTCACGGTCCTACAATTACCCCTCTGAGCTGTACCCCAGTTCTTTCTTGCCAAACCAGGTCTATTGATGGGCTGGTGGGGAGAGAGGGCAGTTGAAGGATATAAAAGCCACCTTGACTTTTGTGGATGTGATGATGGGGAACAGCTGAGCACTGACTAGTGAATCAACACCCCAGGGTCCTTCATCTCTTCCCAGGAGTCATTAACTTGAGAGAAACACTGGCCCATCTCAGTGCAGCTCAGCTGGTAATATTTTTCCCATCTACCTCTTCTCTTATAAAATGATATTCAGTCTTTAAGGCCTTTACCAGAAGGTGTTCATCCTTCTTGACTTTAATAATCACATATTTTTACCTCCTTTATATGGTGGGTAACTGTCTCTATGCCAGTCGCTTCCACTGGGATCAGAAGCCCTTGGAAGGCAAGAATGGTTTAATTTCTCTCTGGAGCATCTCTGGCATCTAACCCATAGCTTGACACATTGTGGGTCCTCAAAATGTGTCTGTTAACTGGAATCCAGAGAAACAGTTCTGATGGTGGGAAGTTTACTAGGGCAGGTGTGTACGTGCTAAGTCACTTCAGTTGTGCCCAACTCTTTGAGACCCCATGGACTGTAGCCCACCAGGCTCCTCTGTCCTTGGGATTCTCCAGGCAAGAATACAGGGGTGGGTTGCCATGCCCTCCTCCAGGGGATCTTCCCGACCAAGGGATCAAACCGGAGTGTCTTATGTCTCCTGCATTGGCAAACGGATTCTTTACCACTAGCACCACCTGGAAAGGAGCCCAGATCTCCTCTCCCCTCTCCCTGCTGAGACAATCCCCAGTCCTGCCTGAGCCACCCATCTTCCCTCCCTGCTCTCAGCACCTGGTGGGAGGAAAGATGGGGCTGAATGAGGAGTCATTTCTAATTTTGAGGAATTTCAAGACAAAGGCAGCTGGCAGAGTGGAGCACAGTGAAACATAGTGCTTGAGAGAAAGTTTGAATGAAGGCATCTGGAATGGTTGATTTTATGTCAACTTGGTTGGCCGTGGTGTACCCAGATTAAACATTCTGGGTGTCTCTGAGGGTGTTTCTGGATGAGATTAGCTTTTGAATTGATGGAATCAGAGCAGACTGTTCTCCCCAGTGTGGGTGGGAGGGTCTGAATACAACAAAAGATGGCAGGATTTGCTTTTTACTTCCCGTCTGCTTGCTGGAGCTGGGACATAGCATCTCATCCTCTCTGGCCCTCAGATTGTGACTGACACCATTGGTTTCTCTGATTTTCAGGCCTTCTGACTCAGACTAAACTACACCACCGGCTTTCCTGGGTCTCCAGCCTACAGAGGGAAGATCATGGGACTTCCCATCCTCCATAGCCAGGTGAGTCAATTCCTCATAATCGGTCTCTTCATAAGTGTAGACATCATACTGGTTCTGTTTCCCTGGAGAAGCCTAACTAAGATAGCCAATCTCCATCTCATTGATCACAAAGCTTCACAAAACTCTCACGTGAGTTTCCTTCAGTTCATCTTTGAAGTGAGGATGAAGCTCTCTTCTCCTATACTAACTGCAAAGAGGAGTGTGTTCATGCAGGCAACAAGCATTTATTAAGCACCTATTCAGTGTGGAGCAACTTCACTTTCACTTTTCACTTTCATGCATTGGAGAAGGAAATGGCAGCCCACTCCAGTGTTCTTGCCTGGAGAATCCCAGGGACGGGGAAGCCTGGTTGGCTGCTGTCTATGGGGTCGCACAGGGTCGGACACGACTGAAGCGACTTAGCAGCAGTAGCAGCAGCAGTGTGGAGCTCTGTGTTGGATGCAGAGGAGTCAGCTGTTGGCAAGATGCTCTGAGCTCCTCAGGAGGAAACTGCATCCATTTGCTCCAGGGTTTTAGCCCCCAGAGACGCAGCGCAGTGCACTGACAGGGGGTCCCTTTCTGCACCAGGACCTGGGCCTTAGTCTCGGGGGAGGATGAGCACCCTGGAGGGATGCAGCCCTCCTTGCAAAAGCCCTGGGAAGCGAATTGAAGATCTGTCACCTGAAAGGGTCTGAGCTTCTTGGTTCAGTTGCCTTTTGCATGACCCCAGCCTCACTGAAGAGGAGAGGATGGCAGAGAGGCAAAAGGACTGGGCTAGGAGTGAGGACACTCAGTGCTGGGGCTGCTCTGTGACCGATGGGCTGCGTGATTGTTGTCATTTAGTTGCTCAGTCACGTCAGACTCTTTGTGACCCTGTGGACTGTAGCCCACCAGGCTCCTCTGACCATGGGGACTCTCCAGGCAAGAATACTGGAGTGAGTTGCCAATCCCTTCTCCAGGGGATCTTCCTGGCCCAGGGATCAAACGCGGGTCTCCTACATTGGTAGGAGGGTTCTTTAACACTGGGCCACCAGGGAAGCCCGAGCTATGTGACGCCTAATGCTTTTCTCAGAGTCCACTAGCTCATCTGTGAAATGGGTCTCATTTTGTGGTCACATAGGTGTGTTGAGACACATGAATGAGGAAAGACCTTTCTGAGCATGAAGTTCGACCTATGCAGTATTAGGCCGCGGTGTGGGGTGGGGTGGGAGGGTGGGGGCGGGCAGGGCTGACCTCACAGCCAAGACCGAGCCCACGGCACTCACCATCTTCACACAGGTTCAGCTTGGACAAGCTCCTGCCATCAAAGGGCTCCTCAAAGATGGAGCTGGAGTCACGGTCGCTCACGGTGGCGTGCAGGTACATGGCTTTGTTCTCCATCATGTCCTGCAGCAGGAGAGGAGAGGGCAGATATAGGGGAGAGAGAATAAGCTGTAGTTGGAGATGGAAATGAATCTGTAGAGCAAGGCATCACCGTGATGACCCTGAGCCTGAACACAGGGACCCTTCCTCATCGGCAGGCATCAGCCACCAGGATCCGAATCCCCTCCTCAACTTCCTTGGCTTGGAGCGGTCACAGTCCTGACCTTTCTGACCATGGGATCTGTCCTCTCCCTCTCATAGCTCTGGTGGGGCTGGATCCCTGAGCTGGTGGGGTCCATGGCACCGAGAGCCGTGCCAAGTGGGGCCGGGAGGAGCCAAACCTCCTGACCCAAACAGAATCCTCTCCAAGCTTCTGGAGTCCTGGGCATGGCAGGGAGACTGGGGTTTCTGCTCTGTGTTGGAAATGGGGGGAAGCTAGGCATGAAACAGAGTACAGAGACCACCAACCAACACAGCTAAAGCCAGAACTGTTCCCAAACTTGGCTGGGATGGCATGGTCAAAGGAGCTGGATTCAGAGGGCCACAGGCAGGATTGGCCCCCGTGGGAGCCTGGGGAGCAGGTGGGGTCCCCTAGACACCAAGGCCTGGGCAGCCCTAGACCAGGAGAGGGCTCTGGTGTCCGGGTGGTCTCCTGGGTGGCTGGGGCTTTGAGTCGACCCCGTGGAACTCCAGGAATGCCCCCTCGACACGGGGAAGTGCCACGCTATTTGAAATGACCCAGCCCCGTTTACACAAGCAAGCACCACACGATCCCATTTTGCAATATCTACACATTCCAGAGTGCACAACGGGAGATTATATGCGGAGATGCTCTGGGTTTCTCCGGGGGACACGTGTTGCAGGAATCTGGTGGGGCTTGTGGGGATTTGCGCTTAGTTTTGTTCTCTGTATTTTGGGAGTTTTCTACGATATGTTTGCGTTCTTTGTATAATCAGAAGAATTCATTTGTGGGGCTGGATCACAAAGTGTTTATTTACATAGAATACTGGATATCCTTTTCCTGCATAGACGCTCAGTGATTTCACAAATGCCTCTGCTTTCAGCTCATTTCCAGTCATTCATTTACGTCGACTTTCGGTTCTGGTGCTCTTTCTGTAGGTCGTTGTTGTTTAGTCACCAAGTTGGGTCCAGCTGTTTGCAGCCCCATGGACTGTAGCCCACTAGGTTCACTTGTCCATGGAATTCTCCAGGCAAGAATACCAGAGCAGGCAGCCATGCCCTTCTCCAGGGGATCTTCCCAACCCAGGGATCAAACCCAGGTCTCCTGCACTGCAGGCAGATTCTTTACCACTGAGCCACCAGGAAAGCCCATAGCTATGTGGATATTGAAGCAAAAAAAAAAAATCCACTTTTAAACAGTGAATTCTTTGGAAGATAAATGCCCTGGGACGATGGGGGGGTCCTTGGCCCAGCATGGAGTCGACCCTGAGGACCAGAGAGCCGGCTGGGAGAGGGGGTAGGGCCTGGCAGGTGGCCGGAAGGGGACACCGGCCACTGACTGAAGGGAAGAGGCAACCCCCATTCCAGTAAACGGGGACAGTGAAGGAAGAGGCTGGCTGGATCCCTCTGCCAGACGCAGCAAACACAAATCCCCTATTTTCGTGACCTGACCTTTCTTTTCAGGGACCTATGACCTCGGGGTCATAGGAGGAGGGCTAAGAGGGCAGAGCCTACAGTGGCCATCCACCTGTCTTTCCACTGGCCCTGGAGGGACGATGGGGTGTCTGCTTTTGACCTCCAGTGATGAGAAGCCACATGCCTTGCACACGTGTACACACATACGCCTGTATGTACAGGCCCACTCAGGGTGTTCCTAGACCCTGCGGGCCTTTCCTCCAGCCTCTGGGAGGAAGGGGTGGAGGGGGGCCCACAGGCCTGCCAGCATCTCTCCTCCCTGCCCCCTGGGGTTCCTGGAGCCCTGCACCCAGCTTCTTCTGGGCTGCAATTATGTCCAGTTTTCGAGTCTCTAATGCCGGCCATCCGTCCAAGTCCTCCACCCAGGGAGGGCCTCGAGGTGGGGCCCCAGGCAGCTCCACTGCTGCTAAGCTGTAGAGGACACGCCTTCATTTCACGAGCGCTCTGTGCGGCACCCCACCCTCTGGCCTCAGTCCTGGGGAGCGACGAAGCAGGAGGCCAGTGTCTCCTCTGGGAGGGGGAACCCTCTCTCTGCCAAAGGCAACAGCAGCTGCCACCCAGAGCCTGTGGGGGCACCGAGTGCCAGGGGAGGAGGTGCAGAGCTGGGGTTGCTCCAGTTTCCCCATCTGCCTTTCCGCCTTCTCTCTCTGCCCATCAGCTCCTGGACCAGAGCTGGAAGGCGGGGCCCCTTATCTGGAATGTGTCTGTCGGGCGGCCCCTCCCAGCCCCCTCTCCACACCCCTCAGCTGGTGGAGCTGCAGCCTGGGGGCGGGGGAGAGGGAGAGGGGCCAGATGTGAGTGCGCACTGAGATGAGAAGTGCTCAGCCGACTCTGCTAATGTTTGTTACTGGAGAATGAAACCTAAGAGCTTTCTGTCTGCCCCAGGTTTTATTTGGGGCTGTTTTTCTTTCTTGAGGAATGGGGGGCAGGAATTTAGACCTTCCAGTCATTGGTTGTATAGCCTTTGGGCCAAGTCTGAGCAACTGACTGCCAAGCGTGGTGATGATAGAGCAATGCCTCCACCCTCCACCCCCACCCCTGGAGCATGTGTGTGTGTTCGTCCCACACTGTACAGATCGTATGCCATCAGGAGCTCCCCACCTCCCAGGGGCACTGCAAGGGGGCAGGTGGCATTGGTCCGTTGTTCCCATTCTAAAGATAAGCCAAGTGAAGCCCAGAGGAGCAGGAACCGAAGAATGTCAGAGAGGAGGAGTTCCAGCATTTAACCCCACCCAGGGCACTGGCTCCGCACGAGGCTTCTCTGGCCAGGATGCATGTGTCGGTCCCTTTCGGTGGCCACCTTTCAGTCCCACGGTGATGCAGGGAAGAGGGCCAGGTGGGGACCCTGGAGCTAAGAGAGCTGGAAGGGAGGGGGCCAGTGCCATGGAAACCTGGGCAGGGAGTAGACACCAAAGTAACCTGTGGGGAGTGAGGTCTCAGAGGACATGGGTCCCAAGCTGGCGCCACATCTTATCCCCGGGGAGCTTGGTCCGTCAGCTAACACATCCAGCCTCTGCCTTTGCGATAGGGAGGACACACCTCCCAGCCACCCGGTCTCTGTGAGTCTCATGTGGAACAGGGCATGTGGGAGGGCTGTATGGATGGGGCAGGTAGGAAGATGGTGGTGGAGCCTGGTGACCACCCACAGCCCCCCAGCATCTTCTGATCCTGCCACGCAGCCTGGTACAGGGGTCTCTGGGTTCCCTTGACCTCCCTCCCACCTAGTAGTCCCAGAAACAATGCCATTTGGACCCCTTTGCGAAAGCAATGGTGAATGCAGACCAGACCTGAGAGCCGCACCTTAATTCTCAAAGCCCCCTTCCAGGCAGCAGCAGGACTCAATTCTTCCTGCAGAGGGGTGGCCCCATCCTTGCTGGATTCCAGCATTTAACACTACAGGGCTCGTAACTCCTCAAAATCAGATAGGGACCACTGTGAACAAGGTCCTCTCTGGAGAGAGAATTGCTAAGGAGGTTTTGAGCCCTTTCCTCCTCTAACTGTACTCAGTTCATCTGAAGCATCACTCAGAACTAGAGAGGTGCAGATGGTTTATAAATAAGCTCTGCCTTCCTACGTTCCACCGCTGGGCACACCCACAGGCACACGCATGCACACACATTCACCACACATGTGGAGAGACTGTCACCTGTACCATCTGCTCCCTGAAGAGGCTCTGGAGCTCTGACACAACCCAGGCAGAGTTGCCACTAAAGCAATCACTTTCTCTGGCTCCCAAATACCCACACT
This sequence comes from Bison bison bison, assembly GCF_000754665.1. NCBI lineage: Eukaryota > Metazoa > Chordata > Mammalia > Artiodactyla > Bovidae > Bison > Bison bison. The sequence goes on along the minus strand of NW_011494695.1, from coordinate 33,266 downwards.
CACCAGCCCAGACAGATGGATGAAAACCTGGCAGATCCCCCAGGCTGACAGTTACAACCTCCCCTCCCAGGACCTGCACCTCCACGCGATGCCCAAACCTGTGCCCTGTGTCCTCCGGCTGCCTTTAAGAAGCCATGCCCAGGTGCTAGGACAGTCAGTGCCCAGACTCACCTGAGTGCCCCCAGTGAAGCTGCAGAACCTGTCCCCTCAGTTCCTGGCATTTGCCATGGTGGCTGGAGAGCTGGCCACTGTCCCCACCCCGAGACCCAGGCAGCCCCTCAGAGCTTGTCCCCACAGCCAGCCGAATCCAGACGGAGTCATAGAGACTGCACGGTGCCCAGGGTCTCGGGGGTCACTTCTCCAGGAGGATCAGATCAGGAGGCAAGACTCAACCTTGTGACCAAGTGGGAGTCCCTGTCTTGGTGTCTGGCCTCGTTCAGCCTCGGGCAGCGCTCGAGATGTTCTGTGGAGGCACCAGCGGCTCCGCTAGGTACTGACTGAGCCGTGAACTGCAGCTGCACTGGCCGCAAGGCTTTATAAAGTTCTTGGAGCAACTGCGAGGCTCCCCTGGGGCCTAGAACGCATCCTCCCTCTAGTGGCCAATCTCAGCATTACAGCTTCACACAGGAATGCCTGCTGCGTCCAAAGGAGTCTTGATCTTGGGACTCCGCCCTCCTGTTCTGAAGGCTCTGCTCGAGATACTTTTTGGAAAGCTTCTAACGAAATGGCAGCTAGACCTGGCTTAAGAGCTGCGCAAGGAACCCAGCCTTGTAAATTTATTTATATGACAGGATTGGCATTGCTCTGTTCATTCACCAAACTTGGGGTAGAATTACTACTTTCTGTGTTTTCTTAGAGCCATATCTACCCGTAAAGGACACAGACTGCCCACACCAGGGAGATTCAGAAGAGGACTCTGAGGGTGCTGAAGGAACTTCCCAAAGTCAGGTTCAATGCAATTCATCAAGGAAGCCAGGATTTCTGGAGCACTGATATTGTACAAGGGTGAGGCTACAGAGGTGAGTGAGAGGAGGCTGCTGTCCTTAGGGGGTTGCAACCCAGGCTGAGAGGCAGGCTTGGACACAAATAACTGTGACACTAGTGGTAAAGAACCTAGGAGACATAAGAGACACAGGCTTGGTCCCTGGGTTGGGAAGGTCCCCTGCAGGAGGAAATGGCAACCCACTCTAGTATTCTTGCCTGGAGAATCCCATGGACAGAGGAGCCTGGCAGGCTACAGTCCATGGAGTCACAAAGAATGGGACACAACTGAGCGTCTGACCACACACCTGTAGACCTCAGCATAGCTATGTTTAATGTGTAAAGACAGGCGCTCTCACCAAAATGTTGAAGGGGTGATTACCTTCATTCAGGTTGAGATGGTGATGGGAGAAGCATCAGAGAAATTCTAAAAACAATCTGAACCATGGTCCATGGTCAGTTTGTATGTATGCCCTCCCACCCCAGAGACAGAGCGCTGAAGGTCACGTTCATGAACATATGCCCGTTTATTGGTTACAAATTCAGCCTTAGCACTGGAGGGTCTGACCTCGTACCTGAGAACAGTCTGCCAGGGCTCAGCTCTACCCCCCATCCCACGCAGCCACCAAACCACAGCTGAGTCACAGAAGTCTTAGTCACTGTTAGTGACCCCGGGAGGGAGCTACAGTGTGGGGCTCCGAGGCTCTGTTTTACTGGAAAAAGCAGTAATTATATCATAATGGTGATGATAATTATAATTGGAGGATAAGGAAGAGGGAGGAGGGGAGAGGATGGGGAGAAAGAGGAGGCGAAAGGGGAAGAAGTGAGAGAAAAACATTTCATCATATGTTCCCTGTGCCAGGCAATTCCAAGTGCTTTTCACATATTAACTCATTTAACCTTGATGACAACCCTGTCAGGTAGGCACTGCTGTTGCTGGTGGTTTAGCCACTGAGTCATGTCCGATGCTTGCAATCCCATGGATGTAGCCCACCAGGTTCCTCTCTCCATGGAATTTTCCAGGCAAGAATACTGGATTGCCATTTCCAGTGGGTTGCCATTTCCTTCTCCAGGGAATCTTCCCCTCTGCAGGGATCAAACCAGCATCACTTGCATTGCAGGCAGATTCTTTACCAGTAAGACACCAGGGAAGCCCAGGCACTGCTATTATTCCCATTTTATAGAGACAGAGGAAATAGATGATTTGCCCAAAGTCAAGCAGCCTGCAAGTGCCAGAGTTTGATTCTACTCCAGGCAGTGTGACTGTAGAGTCTGTGCCCCCAACCACTCCCCTAACTGCCTCTGATGAAAAAGAGTGTTTCAGTCACCAATCAAGTCACCAGTGTTCCTAGGAATGTCATTTTACAAATAGCAGGAAATGTGCTTAAAGTGTCATCTCCGAGCATCTTATTGCAGAGAATGTATGTATTAGCAATAAATGCAGTGATTGGTGAGACCCTGGTGATGTCCTACTTTATGTGAAATAAAGCATTTTTTATTTTTACTGAAGTATAGTTTATTTACACTGTTTCAGGTGTACAGCAAAATGATTCATTTATACATATATATATTCTTTTAGAATCATTTCCATTATACATTATAAGATACTGAATATAGTTCCCTGTGCTATACAATAGATCCTTGTTGTTTATCTATTTTATATATATAGTATGTATCTGCTAGTCCCAAATTCCCGATTTATCCCTTCCCTACTCCCTTTCCCTTTGACAACCATAAATTTGTTTTCTCTGCCTATGAATCTATTTCTACTTCAAAAATAAGTCCATTTGTATCATATTTTATATTCCACACGTAAATGACATCATATGGTATTTGTCTTTCTCTTTCTGACTTCACTTAGTATAATAATCTCTGCTGCTGCTGCTGCTGCTAAGTCGCTTCAGTCGTGTCCGACTCCATGCGACCTCATAGACGGTAGCCCACCAGGCTCCCCTGTCCCTGGGATTCTCCAGGCAAGAACACTGGAGTGGGTTGCCATTTCCTTCTCCAATGCGTGAAAGTGAAAAGTGAAAGTGAAGTCGCTCAGTCGTGTCCGACTCTTAGCGACCCCATGGACTGCAGCCCACCAGGCTCCTCCATTCATGGGACTTTCCAGGCAAGAGTACTGGAGTGGGGTGCCATTGCCTTCTCCGATAATAATCTCTAGGTTCATCTATGTTGCTGCAAATGGCATTATTTCATTCTTTTTTATGACTGAGTAATATTCCATCACACGCATATGTGTGTATATGTATATATATACACACACACACACACACACATACACACACACATATAACACTGCGTCGTCTTTATCCATTCATCTGTTGATGGACATTGCAGTGTCTTGGCTATTATAAATACTGCTGCTATGAATACCGGGGAGAATGTATCTTTTTGAATTAGAGTTTTTGTTTTTTACTGGACATATGCCCAGAAGTAGGATTGCTGGATGATATGGTAACTCTATTTTTAGTGTTTTAAGGATCTTACTGTTCTCCATAGTGGTTGCACCAATTTAACAATCCTACCAACAGTGTTCAGTTCAGTCATTCAGTTGTGTCTGATTCTTTGTGACCCCATGAATCGAAGCACACCAGGCCTCCCTGTCCATCACCAACACCCAGAGTTCACTCAAACTCATGTCCATCGAATCGGTGATGCCATCCAGCCATCTCATCCTCTGTCGTCCCCTTCTGCTTCTGCCCCCAGTCCCTCCCAGCATCAGGGTCTTTTCCAATGAGTCAACTCTTCGCATGAGGTGGCCAAAGTACTGGAGTTTCAGCTTTAGCATCAGTGATTCCAATGAACA
>NW_011494695.1:17396-29094 GCF_000754665.1 Bison bison bison | reverse complement strand
GTGATTTTGGAGCCCAGAAAAATAAAGTCTGACACTGTTTCCACTGTTTCCCCATCTATTTCCCATGAAGTGATGGGACCAGATGCCATGATCTTCGTTTTCTGAATGTTGAGCTTTAAGCCAACTTTTTCACTCTCCTCTTTCACTTTCATCAAGAGGCTTTTGAGTTCCTCTTCACTTTCTGCCATAAGGGTGGTGTCATCTGCATATCTGAGGTTATTGATATTTCTCCTGGCAATCTTGATTGCCTGTGCTTCTTCCAGCCCAGCGTGTAGGAGGATACAAAGCATTTTTCTTAACACTCCTACACTGCTGTGCCCTGGCCATAGGGAAAGGGAAGAATGGGGACGCCAGTGCAGCCCAGGCTCTTGGCTGAGCCTTCCTTTACCATTGGCAATTGATGACACAGACATGGAGTTCTCTGCAAGTGAGACCCACAAATGGATATAGAACCATTAAGCTATAAAATTGCAGGGAGAATGTTTAGCCTTTTAAACTCAGCTTCAGGCAAGAGGAGGTGCCTTTCCCTTGTTTGTTTCTGATTTATTTCACTTCTTCCAGTGATAAGAGTAGTCTTTATTGTTGCCTGGAGCAGTAGTTCATTCTTTGTTTCTTCTTTTTGGCTGAGTAACATTCCATGTTATGCACAGAGCATGATTTGTTTATCCATTCTCCTTTTGATGGGCTTTTGGGTTGTTTCTAATCTTTGTTATGAATAAAGCCACCCAAACAGCAAAGAGCTTTCAATCGTTAAGTATAGGAATGACCTGTGAGGCAAGATTTCTAGTGGGTGAGAGTCCTTCATAGGCAGCTCTTAGCTCAGATAACTTCTTGTCAGCTGAAATCAGCATGGTCCACAACACAGCTTGCTTCCATTCAATCGCAGAAGGCCTTTATTTATTTTTTTTAGCAGAATATGAGAGTTCTGGTTGCTCTTTTTTTTTTTTGGCTGCACCAAGTCTTGGTTGCAGCATGCAAGATCTTCGATCTTCATTGCGACCTGTGGGATCTCTTAGTTGCTGCATTCAGGATCTAGTTCCCTGACCAGGGATCGAACCCCCAGGCCCCCTACATGGGCAGCTCATAGTTTTAGCCACTGGACCACAAGGGAAGCCCCAAGAAGGCATTTATAATAGGGATCTCCCCACCCAGACAGTATTATGAAACTGATTTCCCTGAAGGAGAGTGGGATAAACTGAAGTAGCTGCATCTATGGATGCGGAGGCCAGTGAGGTCCATCAAGGTGCTCAAGTGCTTCTCACTTTCTTTGAATGATTTCATGTGATTGTCCCAGCAACTCTCTAGGGTGGAGGTGGGGCGTTACCATCCTCAGTTTTCATATGGAGAAACCCAGCAATGCTGAAACTGAAGGTCACAGTGCTGGGCTCTCAGACGCAACATCCACAGCAGTCTCCTACTCTGGAGCTCTTCGTCTGCAGAGATTCCTTCCATCCACTCAGTTATTCATTCAACAAACATCTGTTGTGTAACCTTCTTGCAGCATATCCTGAATGTTTTTACAAACATGAGTTAGACCTAGCCCCTTCCTTCAGGATCTCAGTCCAGGGGGAGAGAAGGTCTGAGAGCCAAGAATCACAGCCTGGCAACCCTCAAGGGATTCCTCATGTCTTCAGGCTAGATGAATCTCAAACCTTCACCCTCAGGCCTGACTTTGTTTCCCCCCACCCCCGCCCAAGAGATTCTTTTTTTCCCCCAACCAAAAAAAAAAAAAAACTCTTAAAAGTTTAACATACCTAAGGAAAACTGGATGAAACATAATCCAGTTTGTACATTCTTCACAAACTGAATAGGAGCCAACACCTGAGTCAAAAGCAGAACAGACACCCTCAGAAGTTCCTCTCTGGCCCTCCTGGTCCCTAATCCCCCGAACACTGGTCACTACCATCCCGTATTCCATCACTATAGATGATCCTGCCGGTTCTTGAACTTCATAGAGTCATTCACCGTATGTCTAATTTCAATAGTATGTTTCAGATTGTTCCCTTTGCTGGTATTTAGCAGGAGTTCATGCATTCTCACCACTGTAGGGCCTCCACTGTGTGAATATCCTTTCTACTGTGGATGGCCATTTGGGTAAGTTCCAGGTTTTGACTAAAGAGTGCCACCATGCCCATTCACATGCATGTCTCCTGGTGAACACATGGGTGTATTTCTCTTGGGTATGTACCTTGGGAAGGCGTTGCTGGGTCATCGGCTGGCCCGTGTTCAGCTTCAGTAGATGTTCCCCAGAACTTTGCAAAGTGGTTGTACCAGTTTGCCATCCTCCAGCAAAGCATGAGGGTTTTAGACGGTTCACATCCGTGCCTGTGTTAGTGACATCTGTCTTTTGTGGAGGCATCATACTGTATTTTGGGATTCCCTGGTGGCTCAGTTGGTAAAGAATCTGCCTGCCAATGCAAGACACGTGGGTTCAATCCCTGGGTTGGGAAGATCCCTTGGAGAAGGAAATGGCAACCCACTCTGGTATTCTTGCCAGGAGAACCCCTGTGGACAGAGAAGCCTGGTGGGCTATAGTCCATGGGGCTGCAAAGAGTCGGACACAACTGAGCAGGCACCTATGCAAACATACTGTGTTTTGTTTTTTAATTATTTATTTAGACTGTGCTAGGTCTGAGTTTCAACTTGCAGGATCTTCATTGTGGCATGCAGATTTCTTAATTGCATGCAGGATCTAAAATAAGACCAGGGATCGAACCCAGGCCCCCTGCATTGGGAGCTTGGAGTCTTAGCCCCTGCACCATCAGTGAAGTCCCAAACTGTGGTTTTAATTTGCATTTCCCTGATGACCAGTGAAGCTGAGCTCCTGTAACCATACTTACTTAGTCTGAATTTTTTTTTTTTTAATCTGGACTCTAGGCCTGAATTCCCAGCTGTCTGTGTACCTCCATTTACACCAGCAGGTCTCTGCTTGATGGATTTGTGTTGACTGTTGTATCTGTGTGCAGTGGTTCACTCACATGTTTCCATGATGAACTCTTGCCTCCTTCCAGTCTTTTCTCAAATGTCACGCTCTCAGCAGAGCTGACCCGAAGGTTCCTGTTTAAAATCACTCTCCAGGACCTGCCTGGAGATTCTCCATACCCTTGGCCTTTTTTTTTTTTTTTTCATTACCCCATAGACTTAATTTATGCTTGCTGATGATTATTACTGTATTGTTATGTTCTGTGGAACACCAGCCCTGTGAAGGCAGCACACTCATGCAACCAAATGCCTACACCAGCGCCTGACAAAACAGCGACGGCTGCACAGACAAGCATTGTTGTTGCAGGGAGAAGTCAATTCTGACTCCATGTTGGAACTGTTTGACTTGCTTTCCATTGCTTTTCTTGTTGTAATCACACATAGTGGGCTCCCTCAGAGAATCCTGCCCCTCTGCCTGACTGTTAAAGTGTCTTTGTTCAGAACCCTATCCACCTGTGGATGGCAGGAAGGGAGAAATTAACACATCCTCCTGCCCTAGGCTTGCCATTCTAGGAGATTGTTGGCAAGATTGATGGCCTTTTTACTTTGTTTCCTCACTACCCCCACTCCATCTCGGATCCATAAAAGAAACTGGCATCCAAACTCTGGTAAGAAGATTATTTTGAAATATCAGCCTGCTGCCTTCTTGGACAGTAGCCTTACCTCCGTCACAGATGCTATCGTGCAGCGAGTAGAGCGAGCTTGGACTTGGTAACTGTGTAAAGATCTGGGGTTGAAAGTGTGTTCTAGGCACAAGAGACAAGTAGATTCACAGACCCCAGTATGGAGACAAAGTGGACACACTGGAGGGGCAGACGAGGCCTGTGTGGCTGAGCACAGAGAATGCAGGAGGAACGACTTGGGTGAGTCTGAGCACAGCAGTTAAACCCAGGCCACTGCTCTTCTCATATCATCCTCTTTCTCCAGGGAGCTTAAAGGTCCCGTATCATATATTTATGGGGTTTTTTTTTTCATATATCTTCACTGTAATTTACTACTTATTTTTTTTAATTGAAGTATAGTTGATTTACTCTAGTGTTGCGCTAGTTTCAGTGTACAGCACAGTAATCTAGTTATATATATATCTAAAGGAGGAAACAGAATAGGCTCTATCTTGAAAGCAGGACTCCATCTTGGGCCGGACTGTGGAGTTTGAGCTATATGCCCAGTATCTATGGAAACGACATATCAACTGGAAAACCAGCCCCCACCCACCCAAGGAAGAGCCCCAGGGCTCTCCATCACCTAAAGTTCAGTTCAGTTCAGTCGCTCAGTCGTGTCCGACTCTTTGCGACCCCATGAATCACAGCACGCCAGGCCTCCCTGTGCATCACCAACTCCCAGAGTTCACTCAGACTCACGTCCATCGAGTCAGTGATGCCATAGCATATTGGGCACCTACTGACCTGGGGAGTTCCTCTTTCAGTATCCTATCATTTTGCCTTTTCATACTGTTCATGGGGTTCTCAAGGCAAGAATACTGAAGTGGTTTGCCATTCCCTTCTCCAGTGGACCACATTCTGTCAGATCTCTCCACCATGACCCGCCCGTCTTGGGTGGCCCCACAGGGCATGGCTTAGTTTCATTGAATTAGACAAGGCTGTGGTCCTAGTGTGATTAGATTGACTAGTTTTCTGTGATTATGGTTTCAGTGTGTCTTCCCTCTGATGCCCTCTTGCAACACCTACCGTCTTACTTGGGTTTCTCTTACCTTAGACGTGGGGTATCTCTTCACGGCTGCTCCAGCAAAGCGCAGCCGCTGCTCCTTACCTTGGACTAGGGGTATCTCCTCACCACTGCCCCTCCCGACCTTGAACGTGGAGTAGCTCCTCTAGGCCCTCAATACCCTAAATTATCTGTGTCACCGAATAGAATCATATATTCTATTATGCTTATTGGGCTATGACCACAGGACTATTGATAATTGTCCACTGTTAACTACCTAGGCTTAAGGCATATGAATCACGGGTTAACTTTGATTGTCAGGGAATTTGGGGAGGTAGGTTTGTGCACTTAGGGTATATAAGGTTTTCACAAAAATTGGTCGGGATCCTTGCCTAAGAGGAGACTCTGCCTTGGGTCCGCCGGTCATGTGGCTACAACACAAGGAAGTGAAACCCATGCTTTAGGCATCCAGCTCTCAAATATTTATCAGGCTCTGCTGCAGGCTGGTGTGGCAATGGCAAGTGGAGCAGGTGGGACACGGTCTCCCCCCGCCCCAGGAAGGGGACAGACAAGACTGAATGTCTCCTCCCCACACCCCAGTAGCATGAGCCATCTTCTACTCTTTGACACTCAGAGGAATAAGCCTTATAGTTTTCTGACATTTGTTTTTATTTAAATTGTAAACAAAGCCTTTTCACTACCTTAGCTCAGAATTTCCTTCAGCATCAGCTGTGGAGCACTAGCCTTGTTCTCTGTGTGCACTTAGAAAGGGAGAAACCTTAATACTTTACCCCCCGCCCACTTGGGAAGGTACCATGCTCAGTACCACCTTAAAGGCTCTGATAAGTCCTGCAGTAAGAGGACACTTTTGGTTTGAGCAGAGAACCCTATTTCAAGGGATTCTGAGGAATATCTCATGAAACTGGTGGGCTCACAGCCACTGTCCCATCCCATCTGGTCCTCACAACTGCCCTGTGAAAAGGGGTTATTATCTTTATGTCAGGTGACAATACTGGGACCAAGAGTTTAGCGCTTTGCCAAAGGACATGCACATAGGAATTCTCCGATTAAGGTCTAGACTCGATAATATGAATCTACAACTTTGTCCGAGTTCAGCCTTACAGTGTCAGAGTCATCTTTTAAAGATGATTATTGGATTTTTCTGATTAACAAAGTATACGTACTTTTTTGGGGGGGGTTGGATACTGAAAATTGTGCAGGAAGAAATAAAAGTCATACATGATACCAGTCCAATGACAGAAAGTGAAGAGGAATTAAAGAGCTTCTTGGTGAGAGTGAAAGAGGAGAGTGAAAAAGCTGGTTTAAAACTCAGCATTTAAAAAACTAAGATCATGGCATCTGGTCCTATCACTGCATGGCAAATAGGGAAAAAGTGGGAACAGTGACAGATCTTATTTTCTTGAGTGCCAAAAATTACTGCAAATGGTGACTGCCACCATGAAATTAAAAGGTGCTTGTTCCTTGGAAGGAAAGCTACATCAAACTTAGCATATTAAAAAGCAGAGAGATCACTTTGCCAATAAAGGTCTAGTCAAAGCTATGGTTTTTCCAGTAGTCATGTGCAGATGTGAGAGGCAGACCAAAAAGAAGGTTGAGCACGAAGAACTGATGTTTCAAACTGTGGTGCTGGAGAAGACTCTGGAGAGTCCCTTGGGCAAGAAGGAGATCAAACCAGTCAGTCCTAAAGGAAATCAACCCTGAATATTCATTGGAAGGACTGATGCTGAAGGTCCAATACCTTGGCCACCTCTTTGATGAAAAGAGCTGATTCGTTGGAAAAGACCCTCACACTGGGAAAGATTGAAGGCAGGAGAAGGGGACAATAGAGGATAAGATGGTTGGATGGCATCACCAGCTCAATAGACATGAGTTTGAGCAAACTCCGGGAGAGAGTGAAGAACAGGGAAAGCTGGCATGCTGCAGTTCATGGGGTCACAAAGGGTCGAACGTGACTGAGCAACTGAATAACGACAAAAGAGTGACGTCAAGCTGATCAGACACAGACTCTCCCAGAGGCCTGGGCTGATTCAGAAGCCCCCTTCCTTGGGTATATCCTTCCTCCCCCAACACTTAGCTCCTATGGGCAGGGGCAGTGAGGCCTGTGGCTGGAGTTGGTTGCTGGATTTCAGTTAAGATCAGATGGGTACTTTGAGATAAACAGTAAGACGACAAGCCAGAAAGCATTTATGTTATTGATCAAACAAACTTGTAGAAAACCACACAAGCCAAATTCCTACATCATTTCCTGTGTGTACAATAACTACTTTTTTAAAAAACTCTGCTGAACAAGACCTAAATTGATTCAATTCACTGTATAATTAAACAATGTTTTCTTTTTAAAAGAGTAAATGTAAATTCTGGGTTTTGAGAGAGTATGTATTTTTCATCAGGACATTCCTACAAAGCCTACAATGACAGAGCAAAATAAACACTGGTTTGGGAACCATGGACAAGTTTGTGGGTTTTTTTTTTTGTATTTATATTTCACCTGAACCAGGTTAAAAAGAAACGAAGACTAAAGGTAAAAATTATAAAGCATATGTATTTGTAGACCAAGCCACAAATGAAATAATAACATATCTAGATTGTCACATTCATGGAGACAGAAAGTATAGATGCTGGCTCCCAGGGACTAGGGAAGGGAGTAAAGGGTTATTTTTGATGGGAGTTTCAGTTTTGCAAAATAAAACAGTCCTGTAGATGGGTCACACAATACTGTGGATTTCCCTAACTACTATGTATACTAATAATTAAAAAGTCAAGATGGTGTATTTTATGTTATGTGTGAAAGTTTTAGTCGCTCAGTCATGTCCAACTCTTGGTGACCCCATGGACTGGGGCCTGCCAGGCTCCTCTGTCCATGGAATTCTCCAGGAAAGAATAGTGGAGTGGGTTGCCATTCCTTTCTCCAGGGGATCTTCCTGACCCGGTGACTGAACCCAGATCTCTTGCACTGCAGGCGAATCTTTACATCTGAGCCACCAGGGAAGCCCCGTGTTGTGTGTGTGCTGTGCACAGTCACTCAGTCATGTCTGACTCTTTGCAACCCATGGGGCTTGCCAGGCTCCTCTGTCCGTGGGGATTCTCCAGGGAAGAATACTGGAGTGGGATGCCATGCCCTCCTCCAGGGTACTGTAGCACAGTTAATTTAATTTTAAAAATGAATTAGGTGTTTGGGATTAACAGATACACACTACTATATATAAAATAGGTAACCAATAAGGATCTACTGTAGAGCATAGGGAACTATATTCAGTGTCTTGTAATAACCTATAATGGAAAAGAGTCTGAAAAAGAATATATGCACAGACATAGGTATATATCCATATGTTGTAGCCGTAGCCACGCGTTCAAGGAAACAAACTCACTCAGAAGGACAATGCAGATAGTGGAGTGCAGTTTATTACTCTGGCAGGCCCAAGGCAGAGTCTCCTCTTAGGAAAGGACCCTGACCAGTTTTTGTGAAAACCTTGTATACCCTAAGTGTACATGCACAAACCCACCTCCCCAAATTCCCTGACAATCGAAGTTAACCCGTGATTCATATGCCTTAAGCCTAGGTAGTTAACAGTGGACAATTATCAATAGGCCTGTGGTCGTAGCCCAATAAGCATAATAGAATGTATGATTCTATTCAGTTACACAGATAATTAGGGTATTCTTTTAGGTGATGGAGAGCCCTGGGGCTCTTCCTTCTGGGGGCCTGGTTTTTCAGTTGGTATGTCGTTTCCATAGATACTGAGCATGTAGCTCAAAGTCCACAGTCCGGCCCAAGATGGAGTCCTGCTTTCAAGATAAAGCCTATTCTGTTTCCTCCTTCACTTGATCAACGCTAGTGACTGCCACTCTCTCCATCCTGTTTTCTTCACCTTGATCCCCACTGACGCCAGTCCCTTCTCACCCCTCCCCACCCACACCCATCTCCCTCACGCTTGTGCCCCAGACTTTCCAACCAGCCCAAGCCCTGCCCCTCACCGGAAGTATCCTCCGCCTTGCTCTTCTCTCATTGGCTTTTGTACTCAGGGGTTGCCCCACCCCCTCAGGTCCCTGAACAAAGGGTTTTTTGAGCTCAAGAAGGTCAGAGTTCATGTGTTATACTCCTGTGTGTCATCTCTCCAGCATCTAAGCCAGCATCAGCCTCAGGGCTGGTGGTAGCTCAGCACTTACTAATTGATGACCTGACAGTCAGCTTAAAGTTGTCAAAAACACTGGACCCTAAGGCAGGACACTCGACCTTGCCTCCACCTCCCAAGTGCTGTGGGTGTGGACAAATCTCCCAGCCTCTTCAAATCTTACAGTTTCCTCATCTGTCAGACTGGGTTATGACTCCCTGGCCTTCCTGTCTGCAAGGGTTACTACAAGGGAGAAGAATGTTGAAAACTCAAAGCAGTTCACAAATGTTAGCCATTGTCATTTTTCAGGGTTGATAGCTCCTGACAGATGGAGTATTCATCATGATGTGGTTCTCTCTCTGGTGTCCAGCTGCTGACAGCTGGCGCGGAGTCCCGAGACAGTGGGAGCAAGGGCCTCCGCCTCATGGAGTTCCCTGCTCAGCATCCAGTATGGAATCCTCCCAACCATCTGCTTCGTCCCCTTGTGTGCGGCTCATTTTCATTTCCCAGAAGGTGTGGGGATGATGGATTACAGGAGACAGCTCAAGTTTTCTGACACTCGTCCAGGGTTTTAGGCACTGAAGGCCATGGGTGCCTCTCCCCATCATGTGCATAGGCCAGAGACCCAAGAGTAGGGCTTGCCTGGACCGCCTTGTCAATAACCCGCGGGACCCAGCATGGGTCGCATAGTGAGGGACTTGAAGAAAATCTGTCTTGGAGCTGAGATGATGTAAATTTTGTTTGGGAATTGAGTGATGAAGTAATTTTAATGTGAGCAATTTGTAATTGGGAGCCAAACATGTTCATTCAAGTGAATCATAAGGAAATTCTCAAAAGCGGGGGGGGGGAATTGGGGCCAAAACTCAGAAGAAGAGACTTAGTGGGATAAATGTAAAACAGATAGCAGTGCTGGGGAAACTCATCTGTTTACATACAGGATATGGGATAGCAAGCCTCTTAGGAACACATAAGAAAAAAACATAAGCTTTTAAATGACTTCGAGGTTAAGTCAGCAGGGGTTGAAAGAAACAGATATTCAGCTACTTGAAAACTTAGGTTGCATCAACGGAAGTATGGTGAGCCAAAAAGGGGAGGTGGCAGCACCTGCAGTCTCCATCAGTGAGCTCACACCTGGTGAAGTATGCTCAGTTCTAAGATTCCTCTTATTGAAAGAGTAGGTTGCAACTCAGAGGGTGCCCACAGGGATGACTACGATGGAGAAGGGTCTAGAAACCAACAGGAAAGAGAAGTATTAAGCCCAGAGCAGAAACCACTCAAGGGGATGTGTTTTCTGCTGGCAGATACATGAAGAGCTGTCATGGGGAGCAGTGTTTGTTTTGTTTTGTTTAAATAATCCAAGGGGGGAGGCAGATTTGTATTCAACATATAGAAGCTGTGGGTTTCCCAGATGGCACTATGATGAAGAACCCCCCTGCCAATGCAGGAGATGAAAGAGACACAGGTTCAATCCCTGGATCGGGAGGATCCACTGGAGAAGGAAATGACAACCCACTCCAGTATTCCTGCCGGAAGAATCCCATGGACAGAGGAGCCTGTCCATAGGGTCACAAAAAGCCAGACACGACTGAGTGACTTCACACTCGTGCACCACAGTGCTGCGTGAGTTTAGGTTTTTATAGAAGCTCTTATTCGTAACAGCTGTTTGGATCTCAGTGTTCTGGCTTGTGATGGAAACTTCACATTGTTTAATCAGAGCCTGGGTAACCTGTGCTTAATGGAAGTACCACAGAGGGGTCTCCTACACCAGGCAACTGGCTGGAGCCAGTGACCTCTGACGTCTCCCCCAAGTCGATGAGCACCTTTACATGAAAAATTGCTCTGCCTTGTTAAAAAGTAACTTACACTCATTTTTCTGCCTAGATTGTTTTGGCTGGGGGAAGGAAAGAACATTCCATGCATGCTTTTCATATTAAGAACTAAGAACAGGAAACATTATCTTCAATAAATATAATAAGTAATAATAATAAAGATATTTTGGCTGCATATTATGCCAGAAAGAGAGAAAAGGAGAAAAAAGTGGGGAAAGTTGAAGAGAAATTGAGAAAGAATGAGGGAGGCAAAAGAGAGGAAAATGAGTCACATAAGTGGAAAAAAGGAAGGGGAGGGAGAGAAAGGGGAGAGGAAGGGAAAGAGTGAAGGAATCAGACAGAACGTGAAGTGACAGAATATATTTCTTTTTGTCCCCCTTCCTGAAGCACTGGATACATATCATAGCTCATGAAAAATGGAGGTTTTCTTTAATTTAGGTTTTACATTTATCAAAGGTATGCATGCATTTTATTTTTTATGCAAGCATTTTATATAGTTTTTTAAAATAATCAAATAGTTCTATAGCTTTATTATGAAATCAACAGATCCCTAAATGCTCAAACCCAAATCCTAATTCCCATAGGCACCCATTTCAACTTTTGCAGTTATTTGTTATACTTCTTTCCACTTTTATGAATAACACAGTTATACTGCTGTTTCTTGATTTTTATTTGTTTTATGCATTATCTGTTCCCACTATGGAGAGAAGAATTCTTTCTTTACTTCCCACATCAAATAATATTTCTTTCCCTGCTGTCCTAACAGAGCCATCTCATGCTTTTTTTAAAATATCATTTTCAGTTTAATTTGATTATGTAAATCAGTTCTGTTCACAGCCAAGTCATGCCATATATATTATTGCTTAATTTTCTTCTACAACATTTGATTTTTCCCAGAGTGAATAATTATCTTATTTTTCTGAATCTGTAGTTTTCTATTTATCTATCATGAATTCTTCTCTAATCTCCAGGCTCCCCCACATCATTTGCATTCATCTCTTCTCAGTTCAGTTCAGTTCAGTCACTCAGTCGTGTCCGACTCTTTGCGACCCCATGAATCGCAGCACGCCAGGCCTCCCTGTCCATCAC
>NW_011494695.1:0-16576 GCF_000754665.1 Bison bison bison | reverse complement strand
GTTGCTTCCTGACCTGCATACAGATTTCTCAAGAGGCAGATCAGGTGTTCTGGTATTCCCATCTCTTTCAGAATTTTCCACAGTTTATTGTGATCCACAATAATATCTCTTCTAGATATAGTCAAATACATAAGATATCCTACCAATTCATATTCCTGTAGATATCCCCCAAACTTTTTGATTGCCTTCATGGGGGCCAGTTGCTCTCTACACTTGCTGCTTCTGTTTAGTCACTAAGTCATGTCTGACTCCATGGACTGTAGCCCGCCAGGCTCCTCTGTCCATTGGATTTCCCAGGGAAGAATACTTGAGTGGGTTTCCACTTCTTTCTCTAGGGGATCCTCCAGACCCAGGGATCAAACCTGTGTCTCCTGCATTGGCAGGTGGATTCTTTACCGCTGAGCCACCTGGGAAGCATCTCTACACCTAGTTCATGGATATTATCCAGAGATTTTCCTTCACTGTAGTCCTGGAGCTTCTCCTTAATTCGTTCTTAGGTTGGAACTTCTGCTTTCTTACTATCCTGCTTTTCTCTTCCTTGTTTGGTGGTGCACATTTATGGCAGAACACCTCTATGGAGACTTTGCATGGCTGAAAATATCTTTTACTTTTACCTTCACCCTTGACTAATAGTTTGGGCATAAAATTCCCATTTTATATCGAAGTTGAGATATTTTCTCCTCCAAGTGTTTAAAACATTCTACCATTGTTAGTTTCCAATATTATGACATTCAAAGCCATTCTTATCCCTGATCCTTACCTATGACCTTCTTTCTTTCCTCTTGAGAAATGTTTGAAACTTTCTCTGTCCCCAGTACTTTGAAATTTTACAAATATGAATATTGATGTGGGCCAGTTTGTACCCATTGTTCCAGGCACAAAATGAGACCTTTCAGTCTGAAATCTCAGGTTCTACATTTTTGGGAAAGTTTCTTGAATTATTCCCTTCACTATTTCCTTCCCTCCCAGGTGCCCTCCCTCCTTTTCTCTTTCAAAACTCTTCTTATTCAGTTATTGTACTTTCTGGACAAGTTCTCTAATTTTCCTAGCTTTTAATTCCCAGGTTCCATCTTCTCATTTTTTGTCCTACTTTTGGGGATATTTCCTTGAATTTATCTTGCAAATATCCTTTTGAACTTTAAAATTTTTTGTGCTAGCAAATTTTTTATTTTTCTAGGAGTTTCTTACTCTGTGATACATTTTTTATCATAGAACTTTCTTTTCTCATCTATGTAATATCTTTACATGTCTCCCTAAAGATATTAATGATGGCTTCTAAGAAATATTCTCGTCTCCTTATAACTGTCTCTATTGCCTCTGAGCTGCTTATATTCTGTTTGTTTTGTTCTTATTCTCTTATGTGAGAGATTGTTCTGTTCTCTAAAGTCTTCATTGTCTCTTATATTTAGGAGTGGAGAACTGAAAAAGCTATTTGAAAGAATGGGTCAACTCAGGGTTTTACTGTAGGGTGATCTGGATGGACTATTTTACAAGTGAACCTCCAATATTTGTCTTTAATATTTTTTTTTCATGTTGTTTGATCATCTTCAGCCTTCTCCTTTGAGAGCAGTCAATTTTCTGGGAGCTGAAGGGAAACGAGGGCTGGCAACTGGGCACCAGCATCCTGCTGTGCACTTGATGTGTTTTCAGTATGATATCAGTATGATATATCCAGGCTTGATGTTTCCCAGTCTAGAAACTTCCCAGTGACCAGCCTACAGTTCTCTACTGGGGAGAGGAGGAAACAATTACTCCGGAGTGTGGAGTCAGTGAAGCTCGCTGGGCATTGAAATGCGTGGTGGTGGTGTTTTTCAGTCACTCAGTCGTGTCCAACTGTTTGTGACCCGTGGACTACAGCATGCCAGGCTTCCCTGTTCTTCACTATCTCCCAGAGTTTGCTCAAACTTACGTCCATTGAGTCGGTGATGCCATCCAACCATCCTATCCTCTATTGTCCCCTTCTCCTCCTGCCCTCAATCTTTCCCATCAGCAGGGTCTCTTCCAGTGACCCACAATGTGGTGGTATTAGGAAGTGGGGCCTTTGAGAGGGGACTTGGTAAGAGGGGAGCCCATGTTCTTTTTATTAATTACTCAAGTATAGTTGATTTACACTGTTGTATTCATACTAATTTCTGCTGTACAGCAGTGTGACTCAGTTATATATATCTTTTTCATATTCTTTTCCATTATGGTTTATCACAGGATATTGAATATAATTCCCTGCGCTATACAATAGGACTTTGTAGTTTATCCATCCTATGTGTAACAGTTTGCATCTGCTAATCCCAAGCTCCCAGTCCATCCCTCTCCCTCCCCATTGGAACCACAGTCTGTTCTCTGTATGTGTCAGTCTGTTCTGTTTTGCAGATAAATTCATTTGTATGATATTTTAGATTCCACAAATAAGTGATATCATATGGTATTATTTGTCTTTCTCTTCCTGACTTTTGTTGTTGTTATTCAGTTGCTAAGTTGTGTCTGACTCTTTGTGACCCCATGAACTGCAGCACGCCAGGCTTCCTCGTCCTTCACTCTCTCCCTGTGTTTTCTCAAACTCATGTTCATTGAGTCAATGTCATCCAGCCCTCTCATCCTTGTCACCCCCTTCTCATCTTGTCCTCATTCTTTCCCAGTATCTTACTTTACTTAGTACGATAATTTCTGCGTTCATCCGTGTTGCTACAAATAGCATTACTTCATTTTTTAAATGACTGAGTAGTATTCCATTGTGTATATGTGCCACATCTTCTTTATCCATTCATCCTCTGATGGACATTGCAGTAGCTTCCGTGTCTTGGCTATTGTGAATAGTGGTGCTATGAACATAGGGGCGCATGTATCTTTTTGGATTATAGTTTTGTCCAGGGATATGCCCAGGAATGGGATTGCTGAATCATATGGCAACTCTGTTTTCAGTTTTTTTAAGGATGCTTCATTACTGTTTTCCATAGTGACTGCACCCATTTACATTTGAGGGTGGAGCCCTTGTGAATAGGATTAGTGTCCTCGTAAAAGAGGCCTCAGGGAGCTCCCTTTTCCCTTCTGCCATGTGAGGGCACAGGGAGAAGGCCCCGACTATGAACCAGGAAGTGGGTTCTCACCAGACACTGAATCTGCCACCGCCTTGATTTGGACTCCACAGTCTCTAGAGTTATGAGAAGTAAATTTCTGTTGTTTATAAGCCACTCAGCCTGTGGTATTATTATAGCAGTCCAAATGGACGAGGACACCAAGCACAAGCTTCTGTCCCCACTGAAGTCCCATAACTCTTTGGACCTCTCTTTAGGTTTGGTTTGGTTTATAGAGGTCACCCTGACATCTTCACATGATTACAAGCTTCCTTAAGGAGGGATCAACTCTTAGGCATTGGAACCCTTCAGACTTAGTAGGTAGGCAGTATTTGTTGATGCAGTCCAAGCACGTGTTGGTAAGAATTTCCAGACACAAAGCATTTCAGAAGGGAGTGACTTTATCAAAAACAAAGAACAGAGATAATGTGGGCACTCAAACCTCCCAACAGACCAGGGAGATTTGACAGTTTTCATGGGTTAGTAGCCAAATGTGTAGCCTCAAGATGAAGAAAAATCCTGCTGGAAGGTTGGCATTAGGTGATTGGTTGGGGTGCTATAGGCTGATTACCAAGAGGGGGAATTTTTGCCCAATTTGGGTTCAAGAACCTGGCTAGTGATGATTACAGGGGCTCTTATTGGCAATGGTTACAAAAGGGCTAAGTCAGCTTTGGAGGTGGCCTTTGTTCTGGGCTCTGCCTCTGTGGCCTTGGGGCAGGACTCAACGGTGCTGTGCATGAGTGCAGAAGAGCTGGTGAAGAGCACATGTTCAGGGCACAGAGGCAGCCAGTCTCAGATCTTGTCAAGGATGCACCAGTCCTCCCTGGGTTCTGGGAAGACTGGTCCATTGTCGTGGGCTGAACTGTGTCCTCTTCAAGTTCACATGTTGAAACTCTAACCTCCCCCTACCACTATCTCAGAATGTGACCGTGTTTTTAAAGAGATAGTTGGGTTAAAATGAGGCTGATGGGTAGTCTCTAATCCAGTCTGACTGGTGTCCATGACAAAAGAGGAAACTCAACAATATTATGTTGGGCTCTGCCACATGTCAATATTGTAGAGCAATTGTTCTCCAATAATTGTATTTTGTTCTATAAATATATATATATAAGAAATCCTTTGAACAACCACCTTAACACAGCCAGTTTAGAATATTAGCTTCTGAAGGTGAATGCTCAGATTATGCCAGATACAGGGAGAACAACTGAATAGAGGCATTGGAATGGAGTCATTTCCCTTTTAATTTAAGGGAGTCCACATTCTTCATTTTCATGAAAAGGAATTCACCCAAAGTTTATTAAAAGTTCAAGTGACTGCGCTATTCATGGCTTTTGTGGCTGCCATTTACGTTTCATTTTTAAAGAAATCAATTTTATAAAATCAAAAAAAAAAGAAGAGGAAACAAACTCATGGGGAGATAGTAGGAGAGTGCAGACAAAGGAAAAATGGTGTGAGGCTGCAGTGACAAGGCAGTCTGCTATGGAACAAAGAGAGGTCTCCAAGCAACCTTGCTGACACCTTGAACTTCTAGCCTCCAGAATTGAAGAGAATAAATGGCTGTTGTTGTAGCCACAAAGTCTGTGGTATTTTGTTACAGCAGCCCCAGCAGACTAAGACACCCATGAATATGTATAGTGAACCAGGTTCTAATTTACCAAGCAGACACTATTTTCATTTCTATATAGAAATTGGAGCAATTTCTAGGCTCAAATTGGCAAAATCTTCTCTTTGTTATAAACCAGTGATAGAAGAAAACAGAAGATTATGGAGAAAATGTAAATATTTCTCCCCACTGGAAAAGAAAGTGCAATGTATCTGATTGTTTTGTGGCTGAGGTCTTTATTAGCATCTTTTACAGCAAGGAGTGTATATGTTCCCTTTTCCAGGCATAATGAGATTTCCATAAAAGCTGGAGAAAAACCACGGGGTAGGGTCTGATTTGATCTGTTGCTTATTAGGCCATCACCATTATTTCTAAAACTCTACACCCCAAGAGAACAGCACTTTAAATACTTTTAAAAGGTAGTTATAGATTGCATTCAGTCTCTCTCTCTCTCTCTTTTTTTTTTATTTGGCTGGACGACACAGCATGTAGGATCTTAGTTCCTCAATCAGGGGTCGAACCTGTGCCCCTTGAGTTGGAGTTTTACCCATTGGACTCCCAGGGAAGTCTCACAATCTCTTTTAATTCCAGTTTTACTGTGATTTACTGTAATTGACACATAGCTCTGTACACATGTAATGTGTATATATATGCATAATGATTTGACTTATATCCATCATGAAATGATTATCCCAATGTTGAGTGAACATCCATCATCTCATATCAACATAAAATTAAAGAACTAGAAACAAAGGTTTTCCTTGTGATGAGAACTCTTAGGATTTAATCTAACTTCCATATATAACGTACAGCGGTGTTAATGATATTTATCATATTGTTCATTACCTCCCTAGTATTTACTTATCTTGTAACTGAAAGTTTGTACCTTTTGACTGCCTTCATCAATTCTCCTTCTACTTCCCACCTCTGGTGACCACAAATCTTATCTCTTTTTCTATGAATTTTTGAAATATAATTGATCTGCAACATTATGTTCGTTCCTGTTGTACAAAATAGTGATTTGATATTTCTGTGCACTTCAAAATGGTCATCAAGATAAATCTAGTTGTAGAAGTCTGAAGATGAAATATGTTTCCTGCCCTTTTCTCCCTTCTCCCCCTGGGACTCTTATAATACAAATGTTAGTATGATTGGTATTGCCTCAGAAGTCTCTTCGGAGAAGGCAATGGCACCCCACTCCAGTACTCTTGCCTGGAAAATCCCACGGATGGAGGAGCCTGGAAGGCTGTAGTCCATGGGGTCGAGGAGGGTCGGACACGACTGAGAGACTTCACTTTCACTTTTCACTTTCATGCATTGGAGAAGGAAATGGCAACCCACTCCAGTGTTCTTGCCTGGAGAATCCCAGGGACGGCGGAGCCTGGTGTATATATGTATGGTGTATATATGTATACATATATATATATATGTACATATATATATATATATGTATGCGACCATCTATGGGGTCGCACAGAGTTGGACACGACTGAAGCGACTTAGCAGCAGCAGCAGCAGCAGAAGTCTCTTAAACTGTCCTCATTTCCTTTTTAAAAATTAATTTACTTTGGGGTGCGCTGGGTCTTTGTTGCTGCACATGGGCTTTCTCTAGCTGTGGAGAGTGGGGGCTCCTCCTCGTAGCGGTGCACAGGCTCTAGAGCACAGGAGCTCAGTAGTTGTGGCACGTGAGTTTAGCTGCCTTGAGGGCACGTGGGAGTTCCTCTATCAGGGATCAAACCCGTGTTCCCTGCATTGGCAGACGGATTCTTAACCACTGGGCCACCAGAGAAGTTCATCATTTCTTTTGATTCTTTTTTCTTTCTTCTGTTCAGCTTCAGTGATTTCCACTACTCTGACTTACAGTGTGTTGATCTATTCTTCTGTATCACCTAATCCCCTATTGATTCCATCTAGTGTATTTATCTTATTTCAGTTGTTGGATTCTTCATCTCTGTTTAGTTCTTCTTTGTTTTCTAATTCTCTGTTAAAAGCTTCTAACTTGACTCCATTCATCCATGCTTCTCCTAAGTTCTCTGGGCACCTTTATGATGCTCATTCAAAAAGCATAAATAAATACCATTATCAAAATAATGAAAATTGAACAGTCTCAGTGAGATGTAAAGAAATACATGCATAGATATATGTAATTGTCATCAATTACTGCTACCTACTGTTAGCTCCACCCAATCTGGGCTTGAGTAGGAATGTTTCGATCACGCTGAACTGTCTCACCGGTAGTTCCAGAGTTTCAACAGTTCTACCACGTTTTTTAAAATTTCTACAGCAGGTTTTGATTTCAGAGAGAGAAAGAGCCAATCAACAGGCCTCTGGTTTCTTTCTACCTCTGTGTACAGCTTTTTCTCATTTCCTAACTCAAAGCAAAATCTGCCTTTTTCTCCATGTGATGCCAAAAGACAAAGGCCACAGTCACGTGACTTGTCTTCTTTCCAGAAGCAAGAACCCACATGTTTCTGCCAGGAGCAAAAATCAATAAAAAGCCCTGTATAAAGACTAGGCAGCATCACTTTAAAATTGAGAATTGAAGGGATTTTTATTACCGAGGGTGTCTAGAACACAGCCTCACCCAGATTTTATGGCTCATTATCAATTTTCTCTTCATCCCTAAATCAGATTAAACCATGTGGCTGGGAGAAGGGAAGATGTACTGAGTTGTAACGTGGTATTTAGATAGAAGAAAATAAACCAGCACACATTTATATTTTTCTGGGTAATTCAATTGGAATGGAGAGAAATGCAAAAGAAACAAAGGAACTGAAGGTCAGCTAGTAATACAGACTATGCATGGTAAGATGCTTTCAAGAAAAAGAGAGGTCACTTCTCAGTTCTCTCCTTGACATGGAAATCCTGATGCGGTTGTATTTTAATAATCACTCTTTTACGGATTTCCCTGGTGGTCCAGTGGTTAAGAATCAGCCTTCCAGTGCAGGGGTTGCAGGTTTGATCCCTGGTTGGGACACTAAGATCCCACATGCCTCATGGCCGGAAAACAAAAACATAAAAGCAATGTTGTAACAAATTCAATAAAGACTTTAAATGGTCCACATTAAAAAAAAATCTTAAAAAAAGCACTTCATTTATCCCATATTGTCAGATCATGAAGTGCTCCACAAATTACACATTCCACTATGTTATTTAGCACTGAAACATTTTTATTTTTACATGTTTTAAACAAAAAAAAAATTTTGAAGTGTAGTTGATTTACTGTGTGGTGTTAATTTCAGGTATATAGCAAAGTGATTCAGTTATAAATACATAGTTTTTCAATTCTCTTTCATTACAGGTTATTGTTATTGTTTAGTCGCTAAGTCATGTCTGACTCTTTTGCCACCCCATGAACTGTAAGACCACCAGACTTCTCTGTCCATGGGATTTCCCAGGCAAGAATACTAGGGTAGGTTGCCATTTCCTTCTCCAGGGGATCTTCCCAACCCAGGAATCGAAGCTGAGTCTCTTGCGTGGCAGGTGGATTCTTTACCATCTAAGCCACCTGGGAAGCCCAAGGTATTAAAGGTATTATATATAGTTCCCTGTGCTGTAAAGTAGGTCCTTGTAGAAACATTTTTAATTTTTACAATTTTGGTGCTGTGCATTCTTAAATGATCGTTTCTCTCCTTTCGTAAGCAGAGCTTCTTGGCATAATTTAACATTTTAGGTGAGTCAGAGTCACCATTTCTTATGATGATGATGTAACTGTGGCAGGATCCACATGGCATCTCCTAAGGAAGAGAGCTGGGGATGAGAAAGAAGTGCCATGAACTCAGCCCTGCCAGGTTGAGATGGGAATAGCAGAGCCCATTTCAGTTCAAGCAGTGGCTTTAGTGACATCAGCCCAGAACAGGGTGGATTAGAGGCACCTTAGCACAGTCTTGCCAAGAAACAGAGGCCAAGAGCAAGCTCTCCTCATGTGAAACAAGACAGTGTTGGTTACTACAAGAATAATACTAATGGTCAGTTTTGGACTTCCCTGGCGGCCCAGTGATTAAGAATACGCCTGCCAGTGCAGGGAACATGGGTTTTATCCCTGGTCCTGGAAGATCCCACATGCCTCCGGGCAACTATGCCCGTGTGCCACGACTACTGAAGCCCGTGCACCTAGAGCCCGGGCTCCACAACAGCAGAAGCCACCACAGTGAGAAGCCCACGAAACTCAACAGAGAGTAGCCCCACTCACTGCAACTAGGGAAAGCCTGTGCGCAGCAACAGAGACAGTGCAGCCCCCAGACTCGATTACTTTTAAAAAGTAATAGTTGCTTTGGAGAAGTGTGCTTGCTCATAGATGAGACCATAGTTCCTGCTGGTGGAGATGCTGGAGTTAAGTCTTTAGGACCCATTTCTCCCTGCTTTTGAACTGACACACTTGAGCAGAGGAGCGTCTCCATTACCCTCTGGCCAAACCTGAGCTCTGAAACTTTCACTGGAAGGTAGACAAAGGGTGGCGTTCCCCAAAGAGGGTGTGTGGGGCCTGAAGGGAGCTGCTGAAGAAAGAACGTGAGGAAGAGAGACCACGGGAGGTCAGGAGACGGGGCTGCTGGCCGTAGCAGTCTGGCAGGGTCCTCTGCACATGCTTAGCTGCTCAGTCTTGTCTGATACTTCGTCATCCCATGGACTGTAGCCCGCCAGGCTCCTCTGTCCATGGGATTTCCCAGGCAAGTATACTGGAGTGGGTTGCGAATTCCTTCTCCAGGGAATCTTCCCAACCTTGAGATTGAACCCACGTCTCCTGCATTGCAGGCAGATTCTTTACCCTCTGAGCTATTAGCGAAGCTTGGCAGGGTCCTCTGCTTCATGGCAGAGGTCATGCCTCCTGCCCTCCTGCTGCTGTGCTCTGAGACCCACCCAGCCCTGCAGGAGGTCAGCCAGTCTGGAAAGTCCAGGAACTTGACCAACAAAGCTTTTGCCTCCTGATGCCACAGGCTGCAATGGAGCTGAGTGCCCCCTGCCTGCTTCCCCATTCTGCTCCGCATTGTGAGAGCGTCGTGGCAGTGCCCCCTCGTCACCAGCAGCCATGGCAGGCAGTATTCCAAGCCTAAGAGACTAAGAGGGTTATTCCAAATCCTCCTCAACCTCCCTGCCCACCCCACCAAGACTAGCGAGGACCGCCCTGCCAGACAAAAAGGGAGGGACCCGCTTCGACACCCGGGTTAGACTCGCATCTGTGTTTAGTTTCTAGACGCCTCCCTCATCATTCAGCAGCGAGTTCTGACTCTGTTCATTAAAAAGGATGAGGCAATTAAGTGGTTGTTTTAGCCAAGGGTATCCAAGTCTAATCACGAAGAAACATCAGACAAGCCAACATTTTATAAAACATCTGGCCTATGTTCCTTGAAAATGTCTGAGATTAAAGGAAGCAAGTGAAATACTTGATCCTGGGTTGGACGCTGGATGAAAAAGTATTGCTCTGCCCAGGCCATAACTGGGCAGTTGAGGAAATTTAGACATAGACTGTGGATAAGGCAATAATATTATACTAATGTTGAATTTCCCAAATTTGGTCATTATACTGGGGTTATGTAAGAGAACATACTTGTTTTTATGGAATACACTAAAATATTATGGGGTGGAGGGGCATAGACATACAACTCCTCTGGAATAGTTGAGAAAGGTATGCACAAGCACACACATTCCCACTGAAGAATAATAAAGCAAGTGTGGTAAAATGCTGGCATATGGATACAGGGTTGATGGGAGTTCTTTGTACTGTTGCAACTTTTCAGAGTTTGAAGTTCTTTCAAAGTAAAAAGAAAAATGAGAAGAAGTGATAGCCACGCCAAAAGAAAAGATTATGAAAGGACAATTCAAGTGGGAGAAACTTCAATAAACACAAAAAAGGGTTTCAGTATCAGTAACAACCCATACAGTACAAGATGGTAATATTAAAAATTTGATCCTGTGAACCTACTGAACAAAACAATAATATCCATTTTTTATTTTTTTTAAATGGTATTAAAAAATGGTAACACAGGAAATCTCATTCCTGCTAGTAAGCAGACAGGTTTTCTGGAACAGTTGAGACTTTAAAGTGCTCTTTTACTCAGATCCTATAATGGAATTCTTAAAAAATTTATCCTAAAGATAAAAATCAGAGGTAGAGGAATTTTGGAATTGGGACTCCTCAATTCTATAACTTATCAGTTACACAGTAGAAAACGCATATATTTTTTATTTGGGGTTGCTTAAATTTTGGATATCTAGCAGCAGCAGCAAGCATAATTGGCGGAGAAGGCAATGGCACCCCACTCCAGTACTCTTGCCTGGAAAATCCCATGGATGGAGGAGCCTGGTAGGCTGCAGTCCATGGGGTTGCTAAGAGTCAGACATGACTGAGCGACTTCACTTTCACTTTTCACTTTCATGCATTGGAGAAGGCAGTGGCAACCCACTCCAATGTTCTTGCCTGGAGAATCCCAGGGATGGAGGAGCCTGGTGGGCTGCCGTCTATGGGGTCGCGAAGAGTCGGACATGACTGAAGCGACTTAGCAGCAGCAGCAGACATAATATGGATGTGAGAGTTGAACTATAAAGAAAGCTGAGCACCAAAGAATCGATGCTTTTGAACTTTAGTGTTGGAGAAGACTCTTGAGAGTCCCTTGGACTGCAAGGAGATCAAACCAGTCAATCCTAAAGGAAATTAGTCCTGAATATTCAATTGGAAGGACTGATGCTGAAGCTGAAGCTGTGATATTTTGGCTACGTGACGCGAAGAACTGACTCATAGGAAAAGACCCTGATGCTGGGAAAGACTAAGGGCAGGAAAAGAGGGGACGACAGAGGATGAGATGGTTGGATGGCATCAGTGACTCGATGGACATGAGTCTGAGCAAGCTCCAGGAGTTGGTGAAGGAGAGGGAAGCCTGCCATGCTGCAGTCCATGGGGTCGCAAAGAGTCAGACACAACTAAGCAACTGAACTGAGACATAATTCAAAATTCTTACTAGTTTTTCTTTCTTATAATCACTGTTCTAAGTATCATGGTTAAAATTTTCTTCATAAATAAGTTGGAATACTCTCCTTTCATTCTGATTTTTAGAATACTGTGTATACACAGGAATTCTAATTTTTAAAATTGTATTTGAAATCACCTATAAGGTTGTCTATCTCTTTAAAAAAATCAGAGAGAGAGACAGAGATAGCTGTATAAGAGTATTCTCTATAATATTATCTACAGTGGAGAAAAACAGCACCATCTAAACGTCCAGCAATAGAATAATGGTAAGATAAATGGTAGTATGGGCTTCCCAGGTAAAGAATCTGCCTGCCAGTGCAGGAGACACAGGATACATGAGTTTAATCCCTGCGTTGGCAAGATCCCCTGGAGAAGGAAATGGCAACCCACTCCAGCATTCTTGCCTGGAGAATTCCCATGGCCAGAGGAGCCTGGTGGGCTGCAGTCCACGGGGTCACAAAGATTTGGACATGACTTAGTGACTACACAACAGCAAAACACATCTATACATCAGAATACTGTGCAGCATTTAAAGCTGTGTTTTCGAAAACTATTCTTTTCCCTGCCAACCTCCCAGTCTTCTGAGCAACATACCTTTTCCTCTTGTCTCCTCCAGAATCAAGGGCTACCCTGAACCCCAGTCGTGATGTTTCTGATGGTAGCATTCTGCTTAATTCTAGCCAGTGTCCCATTTCCTGGGCAGATGGATCGGCTATGACTTAGAACTTGTGATGGAGTCCATGGGTCAGACCAAGAACCAAACTAGAGAGTCTTTTTTAAAATTATTATAATTGAAGTGATTATAATAACAATGATTCACAGTGTTGTGATAGTTTCTGTAGTACAGCAAGGTGAATCAGATATATATATATGTACATATACACACACACACATATTGTATACATATGTGTATACATAAATGTATATAATATATATGCACACACATATGTGTGTATATATGTATATATTCTTTTTCATCTTCTTTAACATAATGGTTTACTACAGGATACCCTGTGCCATACAGTAGGACTTTGTAGTTTATCTGTTTTACATATAGTATTTTGTATCTGCTAATCTCAGACCCCTAATTTCTCCCTCTTTACCCCACTTCCTCTTTGGTAACCGTAAGTTGGTTTTGATGTCTGTGAGTCTCCTTCTGTTTTGTAAATAAGTGCATCTGTGTCATATTTTAGACTCCACAAATAAGTTTTTCACTCTTTAGGTATTTTTCTTCCATGAGGCACAAGTTTCTCATCCCTAAAACTTTAGAACTTCCTGAGGGTTTCATTGGCAATAGAATAAAAATGAAATGATGTGTTCTGTACTCGACTTTATGCCAAAAGTAACCATATACGGATTTTCTATTGCCTATAAAGTTCCCAAAGTTGGGTGATGTTCTTTATTAGCTTTTAACCAACACAAGTAAATCTGATTGTCTCTAGGCTGGTATTCCATCCCCTTGGGGCTAAGCCCCAAGAATTAAATCTTATGTTTTTGGGGGGCCAGCTTTGCTGGGGGACATTCTCAGAAGGAAGTTTTGCATGCCCCTCCGCAGCACTGCATTCTCAGCAACCTCTCTCAGGCTTCTGTGCAGCTTCTCCATCTCCTTGTATTCACTTTTGACATCTACAGAAGAGCATCAGGAGTTAGTGTCCTTTTCAGAAATGTCCCCAGGAAACAGATTCCTTGAGAATCCTGTTCTGACTTGGGTCAACTGTCCCAGAATATGAGCTCAGGAATGGAGCTTAGAGATTAGATGGTCCAATCAGTGTATTTTATGAACAACTTGATCAAACCAGGCATTGTTGCTCTTAAGGCTTATCTGATCATAGTGGGCACCTTCAAAATAAACACAAACCTACCCATAGAATAAGTCTGGGAAATCAGTGGGTCTTGACCAAGGCTTCGCAAGTGCTCAGTGGAAGGAGATACAAAGCACACCCCATGCCAGACCTCCCCCAGCCTTTTCCAGGCATCTCTCTCCTACTCCACTCCCTCTCCTCCCAGCCGTCCCCATTCTAAATTCTAGTGCATTTGCTCCATTTTGGCATCTTGGGTTTTTAGCCTATGGTCTGCTACTAGATGATATCCTTGTGATGGTTAATTTTATGTCTCCACCTGTCTGAGTTACGGTGCCCAGATAGTTGGTCACACACTATTCTGGATGTTTTTGTGAGTGTATTTTTGGATGAGATTTACATTTAAATCAGTGGACTCTGAGTAAGGCAGATTTTCCTCTGCAATGTAGGTGGGCCTCATTTAATCAGCTGAAAGTCTGACTAGAACAACAGGCGGGTCTTTCCTGAGCAAGAGGGAATTCTCCTGAAGACTGCTTTTAGACTTCATCTGCAGCAATGGCTCTTCCTGGTTCTCTGGAAGACTGCTCTTGGACTTGAACTGCAAGTCTTTCCTGAGTCTCCAGCCTGCTGGCCTCCCTTATCACATGGACTCATGAACCTTTCCTAGTTGCATGAGCCAGTTCCTTAAAATGAATCTCCTTATGTGTGTTTGTGTGTGTGGGAGACATACACATCCTGTTGTCCTGTTTCTCTGGAGAACCCTGACACACACAGTCCCTGTGAAGGGACAGTTCAGGCTGACCTTGGGGTTGGCTCTGGCATTGATCCAAAAGCCTCTTCAATCCCCTTTGCACCTCTATGCCCCATAGCATGACTCAGACTCCCCTACCTTGAGCTGGCCAGTGATGGGAGCCAAGACTGTGACCAAGAAGGGAGACCAGAACCCTGAGGCCATTTGTCTTGCTCCCAAGTACACAAAGGTTGTATGTATTTACCTGCAAGCTCCTTGTAGAGCCCATCCCCTGGGGACGAAGCCAGGGTCAGCATGGTAGCGATGCTGCCCTTCACCTTCTCCGTGATTCCATTCTACATGACAAAGGACAGTCATTCTGTTACGATGGTGCAGTCTCAAGGGGAAGGAATCTTATGAAAGGGACCCCACCCCATTCCCCAACCAGAGAGTGTAGGGACCAGGGTTGCTGAAACCAAAGTCAAGTCCAAGGGTGGACCCCCTGAGGATACCCTGGGTGACTAGAGGCATCAGGACAACATTTCTGAGGGGTCCCACCTGCCTTCATAGCTCCTTTCCTAGACTCGGTGATTGTACTCTGATGCTGAAGAGCCAAATCAGGAGTAATGAGGATGCAGGGAGGCATAGTGGAGGTGGGGGTTGGGGGGGGAGAACAGATGCCACACAAGCAGAAAAAGAGGCAAAGCACTGATCAGCATCCTCTTGTCCCACCGTGAGTGTAGTCACTGCCTAAATGTTTGTCGACCTCCTGCTTTTCATAACAAACCATTACTACATAACTTTCCAACTGCCTGAGATTTGTCTCCTTGCTACTCTCAGTCCTTTTATCAGCAAAAACCATTTCCTTCTTCCAACCATCTCTTGCTGAAAAACACTCGACTCTCCACTATGCTGACAGAGCCTAGTTCTGAACCTTCGCCTCCTGGCTCCAAGACATGATCTTTTCACCAATGCATTGGACCAAAGTTCTAGTCTCAGCTGCATCTGTGAACCTTGTGCTAGTGACTTTGGCCCTTAGCTTCACTGTCTGTGAGATCGGAGAACGGGAACCCTCTGTGGTCTCGCCCAGTGGCACCTTCTTGCATGTCTGTCATTTAAGATACATTTGTACATGATCAATGTGCTCATCGTTTTTCAGTGCAATTGTTTTCTTAGGCACCTGAAAGGCCAAAAGGCCAGTTTTTATGTACTCAGTGGGGATAGGCAGCTATAGAATTTGGCAGATTTTCTGCAGGTATTTGTAGGCAGCGGTAATATGTGAGATGATGGAAACTAGACTGCTACTGGTAAATGAGATACCTCTTAGCCCTATCCAAGAGAAATAACATGCTTCGTGTCGTGGAGAAAGGGATTTCCCAAAACTGCGGTGATGGGAGGAGAGGAGATTGTACATAAGAGGTTGGAGATGTTTCAGGAAGCAGGTTGGTCCAGAGGTGGATGGAAATAGCAAGGAGCTGGGTCCTTGGGAGGCTGGGAGAGGTCAGCTAAGCCTGGACTGAGGCTGATGAATTTGGAAATGCTATTGGCCAGGGAGGGGCTAGCAGTAGCTTGGACTAAAGCAAAGAATTTATATTACTTGCAGAGGAGGCTGACAAACTAACAGACCCAGGACTGGGGCTGGATGTCCAGGTGTACTTGACAGAGCACTTGGTTTCAAGGAAACTGTCAGGAACTGTCTTCTGAGAGGGGACAGAATCTCACCAAAATCTATGCCAGGTACTGTAATGAACAGATCTATAATAGTTGGCTGGCATTTATCTATAGGTATTTTATGTAGACAAGACATTTTCCCTCATTAAAAAAAGATCTGGGGACTTCCCTGGTGGTCCAGTGGCTAAGACTCCATGCTCCCAATGCAGGAGGCCTGGGTTTGATACCTGGTCAGGGAACTAAATCTTGCAACTAAGACTGGGTGCAGTCAAATAAATAGTTTTTTTAAAAGTATGTCTTGAGATAATACTATTTCTAGAGCCAGGTTCGGAGAAGGCAATGGCACCCTACTCCAGTACTCTTGCCTGGAAAATCCCATGGATGGAGGAGCCTGGTGGGCTGCAGTCCACGGGGTCGATAAGAGTCCAACACGACTGAGCGACTTCACTTTCACTTTTCACTTTCATGCATTGGAGAAGGAAATGGCAACCCACTCCAGTGTTCTTGCCTGGAGAATCCCAGGGACGGGGGAGCCTGGTGGGCTGCCGTCTATGGGGCTGCACAGAGTTGGACACAACTGAAGCAACTAAGCAGTAGCAGCAGCAGAGCTAGGTTACCTGGTCCCAAATTCCCACACTTGTAACTTGCTAGCTCTGTGACCTGTTGATACGCCTCTGTCTGCCTCAGTTTTCTCATCTGTAAAGTGGGAACGATTGTAGCACCTTATCTCACCGACTTGTT
>NW_011494694.1:1355015-1357393 GCF_000754665.1 Bison bison bison | reverse complement strand
GGGGAGGTTTGTGATGCCGGCAGAGAGCTGACCTTGTTTGGAGTGACTCTCCTTTCTTGTTTGTTTTGGAAACTCATTTCATTGGAGGAAGTGTGCTCAGGGGAGAAGAAAAGCAAAGAACTTTTTTGGGGTGTGGAGAGTAGAACAGGAAGGAAAAGAGGGTCCACAGCTTGAAGACGTGGGTGGGGTTTCTCCAGGGGCACCTCAGCCGTCATAGCATCCAGAGATCAGTCAGCAGGGAGAACCCCCAGATGGGGTCCAGGGTGGACCCCATCTCAGGATGTGGCACCAATCCTGTGTTCACTCGAGCTGCCCTGGACAAGGTCACAGCATCAGGACCCGGAATGGGGCCTGCAGAGAGGCCCCCCTGCACCCAGACCTGGGGGCTCTCACGTGACCTTGAGGAGGTCACCATGATAAATGGGGAGAAGTGCCCACCAGCTGGCAGGAAGAGTGATAAGTCTGACCTGAGTTTTGCAAATTAGCATTTTTCTACACCTGTACTGTTGGGTCAATTCATGTAATACTTCTTTAAAACAAAAAAAGTAAAGAACAGTAGAATGAACAACTGCTGCTGCTGCTAGGTCGCTTCAGTCGTGTCCAACTCTGTGCGACCCCATAGACAGCCTCCTACAAGGCTCCTCTGTCCCTGGGATTCTCCAGGCAAGAACACTGGAGTGGGTTGCCATTTCCTTCTCCAATGCATGAAAGTAAAAAGTGAAAGTGAAGCCGCTCAGTCGTGTCTGACTCTTAGCGACCCCATGGACTGCAGCCTACCAGGGAGCAG
Organism: Bison bison bison; assembly: GCF_000754665.1. NCBI lineage: Eukaryota > Metazoa > Chordata > Mammalia > Artiodactyla > Bovidae > Bison > Bison bison. The sequence goes on along the minus strand of NW_011494694.1, from coordinate 1,356,606 downwards.
CCTACCATCCATGGGAGTTTCCAGGCAAGAGTACTGGAGTGGGGTGCCATCGCCTTCTCCGAACTACACAGATTCAAACATTAACATTTTGGCTCATTCATTTTGTCTCTCCATCCTTTTCGCTGAAACTTTTGAGAATCAGTATTAGACATCATGAGTCTTTAGCCCTGAATACCTGGGCTTGGGTCTCCTGATATAAAGGAGAATCGTCCATAACCCAGACCACTCTTTTACACCAAAGAAAAGTCAGTCCTTCTTACTACCTGCTGATACCTAGCCCGATGTTCAGGTTTTCCTAATAATCCACAAAATCTCATTCATAGGAGTATTTTCAAACAAGAATCCATACATTTTTATCTGCTACCCTTTTCTTTAAAAAGCTTTGATGCATAATTTTCATAGTGTACTGGTCACCCATTTAACATGTACAATTTGATGATTTCTAGTTTAGACACAGAGTTGTGCATTTTTCACTAAAATAGTCGCACCTTTCCATTTTTCTCGTGACAGTGACATTTTGAGAAGCCCAGGCCAGTTGTCTGACGCACCGTCACTTTGGGGTCTTGCCCTGTTACGTCTGTTGTGCTGCAGTGGCACCAGCCTGTCTGCCTCAGATCATCTATAAAGTGGAGGGGATCGAAGGCCTGTGTGCAGTGAAGACAGCTTGCTGAGAGTCCTTCACAGATGCTTGCCGGGGTCCAGCCCTGGTGGATCCAGGGAATTCGAAGCAGGGACGGCGTCGGCGAACTGGATACAATAGCTTTAATTAAGTATTAATTAGAGATATAAAGAGTAATAGAATGAGGATAGCTCAGCAGGAAAATTCAGTGGAGAAAAGAGGCTGAATAACTTGGTTTACGTGGAAAACTAGTAAAATTCCAAGGCAAGGAATTTATGTCACCTATGTAGGCTGCAGGCGTCCTCCCGTTGTCCAGAAGGAGAGGAGACACTAAGGCCTCCCCGGTCGGATCTTAGAAGCCCAGGCATAATTTGTAGGCTTGACGAACCTCCACGCTCCAGATGTGAATTCAGCCAGAAGGTGAGAGAAAGAATGACATGGGGAGACCAAGTTTTGGTGAACAAGGCCCTCACTTTATTTTCCAAAGTAGTTTTTATACCTTAAGTTGTGCATAGAGGATAATGGGGGAAGGGGTAGAGTCAGCAGTAAGCCAGGCTTTCTTCCTGCAAACTTATCATATGCAAAAGTTTAGGTGAATTACATCATCTTCTGGCCCGGAGGCCTGTCAACATTTTAAGATCCTTTTTTCAGAAAACTTATTTTTCTCTAAAGGTGATTATTCTAAAGTCAGATGCCACCCACCGAAAGCATTAGATAAAGTTGCATTCCTATAGGGCAAAGGTGTGGTGGGCTACAACAAGAAAAGAATTAACTCAAGGGTCCAAGGTTACAAACATTAAAGCTACTACTTACATTCCTATACACCAATTATATTAATCAATATACTGCCAGGGACACAGTAGGTAAGGGATATGGAAACTTAGCAGCAAACATTGGCCCAAAAAGTGAAAAACCCTTCACCAATACAATTTCTAATCAATCGTTTAACTGCTCAAAGGAATCTGTATTTAG
>NW_011494694.1:1351072-1353539 GCF_000754665.1 Bison bison bison | reverse complement strand
AGCTCAGTAGGAAAATTCAGCGGAGAAAAGAGGCTGAGTAGCTTGGTTTACGCGGGAGACCAATAAAACTTCAAGACAAGAAGTTTGCACCACTTACGTAGGCCACAGGCGTCCTTCCGTTCTCCCGAAGGAGAGGAGGCACTGAGGCCTCCCCGGTCGGATCTTAGAAGCCCAGGCATAATTAGTAAGCATGGTGGGTTCCGCGCTCCAGATGGAGACTCAGCCAGAGTGAGAGAGAGAGCGACATGGGGAGACCAGTATTTCGAGAAACTGATCCCAATTCTTTATTTTCCATGGTCTACTTTTATACACTAAGATGTTATACAAAAGTCACGTGGGGACAGCAGTCCTGACTTTTATTAAAGTCAGGTGCTTCACACAAATGTATACAGAGGTCTTAGGGGTGTTACATCATCTTCTGGCCAGGGGGGCCTGCTGACAATTTACGACCCTCTCCTTGTGACAGCGGTCAGTCAGTCAGGACACTTATTTCTCCAGGGCTGATTAGTCTCAAAACAGACGCCACCCAAATAAAGTTACATTCCTACAGGGTGAGGGTGTAGTGGGTTTTAGTTAAGGAAAGAATTTACTTAGCCTAAGGTCTAACGTGATTAATATCAAAGGTTAATACTTATTCCTTCTATATATTCATTAATGTGTGTAAGGGCAGGGGATATGGAGACTTAGCAACAAACATTGGCTCAACAAATGAAAAACCCTTCACCAACACAATTTCTAATTAGCCCACTATACTTATAGTTTTCTAACTTCTCTAAAGAACCTGTTTTTAGAGGGTTTAAAGCATCTCGTGCCTCTCACGGTTGGGAGGCTGTGAGCAATCACACGTGGCCGGACGAGCCTGTCAGGCAGGCTAGAGAACCTTCAGAGGAGTTTGTAGGTTAAAACACTCTTGTCACACCCAAGAGTTTTTATTGACTGGAGCTCTAGGTTAACTCCTTCTCCGAAAGAGGTGGTGGGGGACAGCCCCCCGTAAAGTCAGAGGTGTAGGTAAGAGCACAAAGTAGTAAAGTAGGCAGGCTCTGGTTATGGGGGTAGATGCTCGAGGAGTTCCAGGGGGACTCCTGAGGCTCGATCCCGCCTTTGCGTATGTCGAGCCTCCTTCCTCATGACCTTTGTCACGGGCGGAGTACCTCACTCTGGCCCCCGACAATCGGGTTTGTTTCCACTTCTTGAATAATGCTGCTGTGAACAGCTGTGAACTAGGTATTGTATGAACATGTGTTATTCTTCCCGAATACGTAGCTAGGGAAGGAAGAGCTGAGTTACATAGGAACTAACATCTTGAGGAACGACCCAGCTGTTCTCCAAAGTGGTGGCACCATCTTACATCCCAGAAGCAGCGTGTGAGGCTTGCAGTTTCCCCCGTCTTTGCCAAAAACTACTTTTCATTGTCCATCTCTTTTGTTTCAGCCATGGCGGGCGGGGGGAGGGGGGGGTGACATGGTGAGCTGTTATGGTTGTGGCTTGTATTTCCCTGATAACAAATGATGTGGGACACCTCCACATTTGCTTATCGGCCATTGGGATATCTTCCTTGGAGAAAGGACCATTCATATCCTTTGTCCATTTAAAAATCAGATTGTTATTTTGTTACTGAAAGAGTTCTTTTTATATTTTGGACACAAGTCCCTTATCACATCTATGATTTGCAACCGTTGTCTATTTTGGGCTATTGTTCTTTTTTTTTTTCACTTTCTTAACGATGCCCTTTGAAGCACAAATGTTTGTGGTGTTAGTGAAGTTTGATATCTGTTTTTGTCACCAACTGCTTTTGTGTCACATCTCAGAAGCTGCTCCCTACCCCTGGATCATTGGATCAGCATAAGTGTTAGTCACTCACTTGTGTCCGACTCTGTGTGTCCCCATGGACCATAACCCACAGGCTCCTCCATGAAGTCCACGGAATTGTCCAGGCAAGAATACTGGAGTGGGTTGCCACTCCTTCTTCAGGGCATCTTCCCAACCCAGGGATCGAACCTGGGTCTCCCACATTGCAGGCAGGCTCTTTACCGTCTGAGCCACCAGGGATCAGAGATCTGCTGAAAGGCCGTCTCATTAGAGATTACACCCCTTTTCTCAACCCCCTCCCCTGCTCGTCTCTATCACCGCTGTGCCCAGCTGACAGGTCAGGTCCTGACTGGCTTTCTTTCCACACTTGGATGTACAGTACGCTCCTGGAAAGCAGTGTTTCTCTCGCTTCCATTCATGGCTGGACGCCCAGTGCCTGGAGCGGAGCCAGACTCGTGGTCGGAATTCACCGCAGCCGAGAAAGTGACGGTGAAGCTGGCCCGGGGCCCAAGTGGCAGCACCGCTGAGCAGAGCCTCTGGAGCAGGAGCGCTGGCTGGCTGGGTCCCGCAGAGCCTGCTGGAGGCAAAAGAGCCAAAACGAAAGACAGCCCACACATAAAGAGCAGAGATCCCCGGAGGACTCGGTTAGCTGGAGAAC
>NW_011494694.1:1349602-1350972 GCF_000754665.1 Bison bison bison | reverse complement strand
GGAGAACAGGAAGTGCTCTGATAGAAGAAAGTCTGTCTTGCCGTGATGGTTTGTGTTACTGTCAATGACGGAGCTGCAGGGACCCGATATCTGGCTCAGCTGTAGTCTTGGCTCTCATCTGGGTGGCCGTCACTTGGTCAGATAAGCCTTTGAAACAGTGCAGGGCCAAGCGGAACACCCTCCCGGTGGGGATGGCCCCAGGCAAGCTGCTGCAGGTGCCCCAGACAGAAGGCAGGAGAGGAGGGGGCGTGCTCTCTCTGCCTGACTGTGGGCTGGTACGCTCGTCTCCTCCTGGCCCTGGGCTGAGACTGACACCATTGCTGCTCCTGGTTCTGAGGTCGTAGGACTCAGACTAGAATTTAGAAGTGAAACCACCAGCTTTCCTGGCTCCCCCTGTGGATGGTGAGACTTAGCCTCCCAGATCGCATGAGCCAATTCCTTGTAATAAATGCGTGTGTGTGTGTGTGTGTGTGTGTTACGGTTCTATGCAGAAACAGAGCCGGTGGGATATATTCATAACACACACATACATACGTGCGTGTATATGTACTGTGCTCGTGTGTGTCCCATGGGTTGTGTCTCTCTGGGGAACCCTGACTAAGGTGCCCGGGTTGACTCAGATGGACCATGAATGTTAAAAGATATTGAAGAAAAGTAGCATTTTATTCTGAAAGGAAAGCAGCTCAGTGCTCCTCTGGCTGGTTTCACGGAGGCCGTGGCCCCCCTCTGCCCACCCCCACCACACAGTGTAGGCTGCTGTCACAGCAGGAGCCCCGCGGGGCTGTGACCCCCACAGCGGTGGTGGGGGCTGTGTGCACCCCAGCGCCCCACCTCCCCTCCCCGCAGCCTGATCCAAGGCTTCCACTGTATCACGCACCATACTCTCTGAGCTTCAGGAGAAAAGTGGGCTCCAGGACCCTGTTGATTAGGTTGCACAGACCCGATGTGGGGTGACTCCCACCTTCAGGGTCCTCACCTGGCGGAGGGCAGGCAGGGACCTGCTTGGAGACAGCAGGCTGACACCCAGGGTGCTTTCTTCTCCACAGTCCTTCCTGCCCTGTCCAGGTGACCCTCAGGACTGGGGCAGAACAACCTGAAAGCCTCTCATTGCAGCCAGATTGTCAGGTTATAAGCACTGGTAAAAGCCTTTCTCTTGAAGATGTCATCAGAGTTTCCAAACATGACTGTGAAACTGAGCAGTTGTTGCTGTTTCCTCCCTTGAATCCTGGTTCCCAGCCCTCGCCAGGAAAAGGTGGGAAGGGAGGTCACTTAAGCACCACGTGCTCAGGGCCTGGATCGTCCCTGACATCTCGAAGGTTCCTGTGTCTGTGTTAGTCAACAGGCGCCCTTCCCCCACAGGAAGTGAAGCC
>NW_011494694.1:1349011-1349375 GCF_000754665.1 Bison bison bison | reverse complement strand
TAGACCAGCTGCTTTCTCTCTGACTAGCTGTTTCAAATTCTTTGGGTTTCATTTTCCCCATATTTAAATAGGGTGTAATAACATGAATAATTTATAGAATTATCAAGTGCTGAGTTAATACAAGTAGTACCTGGTGGGCCAGGCAGATAGCAAGCACCCAGCATATGTCAATTCTGTTACTTCTGTCCAGAAGGAGCACAGTCAGGAGGGAGCCGGTCACCAGGCGGAAGGATGGGGAGGGGGCGAGTCCCCGGGCGGGAGAGGGGACCGGGATGGAGAGGGGACCGGGAGGGGGTGGGTCCCCGAGCAGGAGGGTCACCAGGCGAGGGGACTGGGAGGGGACAGGTCCCCGGGCGGGCGGGGG
>NW_011494694.1:1332060-1348911 GCF_000754665.1 Bison bison bison | reverse complement strand
TTCCGGTAGAGAAAGGATGTGGGGGAGGGTCTCCTAGAACAGGTGTGTGTCACACGTGACTGAGCCACGGAGACAGGAGGTCTACGAGGTGAGCCCAGAGAGCCAACTCATGAACCTGACAATTTATTCTCTGGAAAGTAAGGGCCCAGCAGGAGGCCGCTGGCAAACTTCTACTGGGATGTTGAGAATTGCATGGGCTCCTAAGTCAAGCTAAGCTTTTCAAATACATCAGAAGGCGATGGCGCCCCACTCCAGCACTCTTGCCTGGAAAATCCCATGGATGGAGGAGCCTGGTGGGCCACAGTCCATGGGGTCGCCAAGAGTCGGACACGACTGAGCGACTTCACTTTCACTTTTCACTTTCATGCATTGGAGAAGGAAATGGCAACCCACTCCAGTGTTCTTGCCTGGAGAATCCCAGGGACGGGGCAGCATCATGGGCTGCTGTCTATGGGGTCACAGAGAGTCAGACACAACTGAAGCGACTTAGCAGGTTAAGCACAAAGAGGCAAGATGTGTGCATGCTAAATCGCTACACTTCTGTCCAACTCTTTGCAGCCGTATGGACTGTAGCCTGCCAGGCTCTCTGTCCATGGGATTCTCCAGGCAAGAATACTGGTGTAGGTTGACGTGCCCTCCTCCAGTGGATCTTCCTGACCCAGGGATCAAGCCGGCATCTCTTACATTGGCAGACAAGTTCTTTAGCATTAACACCACCCGAGAAGCCCAAAGAAGCGGGGTAGCTTTCTTAAAATAATTGAAAGGTGGTCCAATAAAAGAGGAAGAGGGTTTATCCCTGGGCTGCAACTACAGAAGTAATTTCTTAAAATAGAAACTATTAATAAAAAGTTCCAGGTTCCAGGACAACTTTAGATTAAACTCTCTGGCCATCAGAGCAGTCAGTCAATGTTCTTGTTTGTGTCATGGGAACATGCCTTCCTTCCTGGAGCAATGTGAACTTGGATGACCATCTTTCAGACATGGGAAGTCAGTGCTGTTGAGTTGCTATGGAAGGTCGAACCAAAGACCGTTAAGGCCAAACTTCAACAAGTAAAGGTGTCACACAGACAAAATTCAGTTACCAGGAAGACTTAGGAAACAGGTGTTTTGAGGCTTGGCTTCTAGTTAGTGCAAGGTTTATCAGGTAAATGTTTTTTTCTTAATATATTCATGCATCTCGGTCATTCTGTATGTTAAAATGTTTGACTTGTTTTTGATGACTGAACATTTACTATATTCTATAAATATCATTCTGAGCAAGAATTCTACCTATTTAATGTCAATTCTACCTATTTAATAATACAGATGTCAACAAGGAGGGCTTCCCTTGTGGCTCAGCTGGTAAAGAATCTGCATGCAATGCGGGCAACCCAGGTTCGATCCCTGGGTTGGGAAGATCCTCTGGAGAAGGAAATGGCAATCCACTCCAGTATTCTTGCCTGGAGAATCCCATGGACAGAGGAAGCCTGGTGGGCTACAGTCCACAGGGTTGCAAAGAGTCGGACATGACTGAAATGACACGTCAGCAAGGACTTATCTGAATGTGTACAATTACCAAATAAGCATTTGGAAGTTGATGTTTCAAATCAATGCCTGCTTTTATTTCCTAGTCACTTTCCCTTTTCCCTTCAAAATCAAGGAAAAATCTCAACCCGTGGTGCAGTAGGTGGGGGGGCTCCTAATTTTGTGATGGTGGGAGAGAGGCATTGTGGGGGGCGATGGATCAGGAACAGGCTTCTGACAGCTTCTGTTTCATCAGGCTCAGTTTTCTCATGGGAGAACCACCTTATTTATATATTATTTGGAAGAGTTTTTAAAAAAAACTGTCTTGTTATTACTCAGCCATAACCAGAAACGTGACTGAGTCATTTGCAGAGACGTGGATGACTCTAGAGACTGTCATACAGTGAAGAAAGTCAGACTGAGAAATACAAGTATCGTGTGTTAACTCGTGTGTGGAATCTAGAAACACAGTATAGATGATCTCATTTGCAAAACAGAAATAGAGACACAGATGTAGAGAGCAAACGTGCGGACACCAAGGAGGAGGTGGGACGGACGGGGAGACTGCGACTGACATACAAACATTATTGATCTTATACATAAAATAGATGGCTACTGAGAACACAGCACAGGGAACTCTGTTCAGCGCTCTGTAACGACCTATATGGAAAAATAATCTAAAAAAGAGACGCTACACATACACGTGGAACTGATTCATTTGCTGTACGACAGAAACTAACGCGATGTCGTAAAGCAACTAAACTCCAATAAAAATTAGTAAAAAAAAAAAAAGTAAATGTCCTGTTAATACATGAGATTCTCAGGTCAGTAATATGCAATTTCCCTTTGGTCTCTTCCAGAACTGGGCCTCTGAGGACAGTCCCCACAGGAAGGAACAAGGGCAGAGAGTTGTGCACGGTGACAGAGGCCTTAGGGTGGGAAGACAAGTGTGCAGCCAACTCTCAGCTCCTTTCCCTGCACTGGCCCCAGTGCCGCACCCCCCACCCCACACTCCACCGCGTATCAGGGGCCCAATCCCACTTGTTGAGTAAGTGTTTAATAGCGTGCTTTTCTAGGGTTTCCTTTGGTGTTGGGAAATAGCTCTTGGTTAGGGTAAGGTCGATGGAGAAGTCAAACCTGAGTAAGGAAGATACGGACTCACGTTCAGATCAGTTTTACAGAGAACGAATCAGCAAGCTCAGTCACTAGATGAGTTGATGGATGTGTTAGCACACGAGATTTATTTTTAACACAGCAAACATTTGATACAATTTCACAGGAAATGGATATTGAACAAAAATCCTGTCTACAACACGCACAGTGCCGTGCACGCAGACAGCACCTTATCCACAGGAATCTGGTGTGCAGAAGGGCTCGCCTCATTCTGAGGTCTTTCTATGTTCACCTAATTAACAAGGCTGTGAACACACATGTTCAACAATGCAACAGGCTTTTATTCCACAAAACATTTATTTCATTTGCTCCCAAAGGTGTATCTTTAGTTAGTATATTAGTATAATTTTAGTTAAAGAGGGTCTTGGGATACAATTCAACTTTAACTTTCTGGTCTTAAATATTTATCATTTGCCTGCTTACCTGATGGCAAGCAGAAAGAGCCAAATAAACACAATTTCTTTAAGCAGAGTTTAAAGCCAGGCGGGTATTCATCAGTGTTTAAAGATTATGTGAATTTAGCCAAGAACATTTTCTTTACCAGCAGAAAGAATCCCATCACTTAACTTGTAAACATGCCCGCCCCGTGGAGTCCTTCCCACTAGTAGCCAGGCAAACTTGGACTGGTCCTGGAAACTCCGCCGGCAGGGGGGCAGATTCAAGAGCGAGCCGGGCACTCAGGATCAGGAGTTCTGGAACCTGAAACTGTCTTTCTGAAAGACTACACTTTCCCCGAACAGTCTTCCAACATTTACGATTATACAATGGGGTTAATAAATCGTCTTGCAAAAATGTGATGTTTTATGTTGCCTCATCCTTTCTGCCAGAAAATGCTTGAAGCAAACGCACCACGTCGCTCCAATGTGAACTTGTCTCCTCTGCAGACAAGGCCTGGGCTGTTTGCACGTGGACTTTAGGAAGCCCTGCACGTCCTCCTCAATGCACAAAACGTCTCTGACCTTCCCCGTAAGTGACAACAGACAGTGAACGTGAAAGGTGATATTTTAAAAATTCTGTATTCAATTATTCACAACGAAGGAGAGCCATTAAAATTATGAACATCTCTACATATGTTTCATGTATCGTACATATATAAATATACTTTAAATGTATAGTTACATATCGACAAAAGTTTCTAGCCGCTCTAAGCTTGCAGGTAAAACAAAGATTTTGTAATGTAACACCTGTATATGCATATACACTGGCTGTTTGAATTATGAATTTATTTACAACTTGCCTAGTTTATCATAAATGATTATTGTTATATTATACAAACAGAAAAGATTTCTTTTAAATACAAAGACTGCAAATGAATACATGAAAAAATTACACACATGTACAATATTTATAATTTATAAATGCAAAGTTAAGATCTCTTTAAGTTATTGCACTTGTGCATTTTACAAAGTTTTTATATGTCAGATGTATAAAATATTTGTAAATTTATAACTCATTAACTGTAATGAAATTGGATATTAACTCAAAATTCTTTCTCCTTCCAAAAGAGAGACCACTAAAACTGTGGATACAGATCCATTGAGTCTAAAAATCAGCATTATTACGAGATTCATTGTATTTTTGATAGCCTGTAACCCATATGTCACTCCAGCAGCTTCCTGTCAGCAAGGAGATTACAGATGCCTTGGCTAAGTAGAGATAGAGAATCTTTTGTTCATAAGGACTTGTTAAAAACAAAAGTCACCTTTTCAGAAACAGTCAGGATACTGCATTTCTATAAATTTGGTAACTGTTTCACAGTGTTTTGGGCACGCACATTTTTTCCCATGGGTCACTGGGGTGGGCATGGTAAAATGTGGGGGCACTGTGTGGAAACCACTTCTGTGATGAAGTCTATGTCCGATGTTCACGCTGAGTGAATGTATAGAATATACACCATACAACAGATCGTACGGAAGAGAACGTTCCCGTACATCATTTGCCTAGGATATTTGAGACATGACACAGGACTGGGAGCTAAAGAGAAAACAAAGGCTGCAATGCCCAAGAGAGGATGATATTTTTAGGTGGGCTAGGGTACGAGATAACACACTTTTAAAACTTAACTTGCCCTAGGAATGAAATCTTGCCACTTAAGTGTCAGAAAATGGACAGTTCCTCGGTAATATTAGCTGAAACTTGATGTGTGTAGACCTACTTCTCTACTTGGTGGCTTGGACTGGCTGGAAGTTTCCGCCTGGGTCCTGGGGTAACACTGACCTTGCCCGGCAGACGCATGAGGGTCTGCGTGCTCTTAGAGTGGTCAGAGAAGAAAACGCTGAAAGTTTGGGCAAAGGCAGTGATGCTTATTTGGATTTCAAACGTGTTCCTTGGAAAACATGGACGTCTTTAACTTTGTCCCACCTTTTAAATTTAGAACGAGAGCAGCATAGAAACTGTTTTCTTCCTCTTTTTTTGTTGTTGCTATTTTTATCATCGCATAAATGTATCTAATGCTTCAATCAAAATACGCAGTAAAAAAAAGAGAAAACAGAGTAAGCAGTGCATGGAGTATCACAGTTTAAACCTAAGTGTTTAAAGAAATTGGCAAAGTGTGTATCAGCATAAATACTTATGCAAAAGTAAAAAGACACCAGCCACGCGCTATAGACAACCCTGGGGAAAGCGCCACGGCAGCAGACCTGGTTAGTTTATATTTAACAGTGATTTTAAATCATATTAACACTTGCAATTGAAGGGATACTTTAAAGCAAATAAACGAAAAGTTTTTAAAGAATGAAACCCTGAAGAAAACCAGTGAAGTGTAAAAGGCAAACACATTTGAAATACATAAAGATAGAAGTGAATTTCAAAATCTAAATCATGCATATGTACCTGAAAACCCCAACAAAATCACATCACAATCAGTGTCACAGTTCTTGGAAGTAAAAAAAAAAAAACTGAGTCTGAACAGTTCGTTGGTTATGGTCAGGAGGATACCTGAATAAAATGAAATAGAGTATAGAAGTCTCATAAGGAGAGAATGATCTTAATTAATTCAACTTGATAAAATTAACCATGGATGTATCCCTTGAAATGCTTTTAAGTATAGTCAAGCAAGAAAGCAAAACGACAAATATATGAAAGAAGAAGTAAAATTGCAGTATTAAAAATAAAGGCACAGACCAAGGCATGGTGAATCATTTAGTCTTACTAAGACTCAACCCTTTCTTTGGATTAAAAGACCAGCAACATAATACTAGAAACTAAATCTGCTAAATAATCCAAGAGGCTGAGGATTTATGCATCTATGTGTATTGTGTACAAGCATAACTAGTGTGCTTGAATATACCAAAAAAGCAAAATTTACTGAGGTGGATTCTATAAAATAAACGTAATATCTGAAAAGCATGCTAAGGAGAGGAAACCTACACTGAACAAGCCTTGTTCTGAAGTAGCTCTGCTTTTGTCGCTGTGGTAACAAGTCAGCGGCTCTGGGGTCGTCTGTACAGATGCTTTTCCACTGAGAGAAGAGTTGGGATGAAGGACAACTGTGTGTGAATAATTTAAAACTTGGTCTCTCCTCCAAGGCTGGCTTCTCACGTGCTTCTTGAAAATAACTAAAGCTGGGAAACGGATCACACAATTCCTGCCCTAGTGAAAGGGCTGTATTTGAGGATTCCTTTCCACATTAATTGCATTTAAGACTCTCCATTTAATTAAATCACAGCCAACTAGTAATTAACCAGATACTTGCATTTTTTAGAATTTTATTCCACTGTCCAAGTTCAGTATTTCATGTCGTTGTTAGCATGCATTTCCAAGAAAATTTCTAGGTAAAAAATATATTCACTATCTCTGGAAAGATAATGGAATAATTGCATTTGATGATAAAAACTGTTCTCTATTATAAATGAAAACCAATAAAAATTTTTGAAAATTAAATATTTAACATATACTCACAACTGATTACCAAATTTATACTGAACAGGGAACTTGGGCCCAATATAAAATACCACCTTAATGAGAAACTCATCAAAACACTTCTCAATGACAACCATCTGTCCTTTAAAGAAAAGATTGGGGAAAAGACAAGATGGAACTCTAAAAGTGTGTCTGCTAAATAAATCTGCTGAGATACAAAATACTCCCAACGGCGTGTTTTCCACAACAGATTGTTAACTAAACACCGAGGCCCCTTTCATCTTAGGTGAGTCTATGATTCCCAAGTTGCTCTTACACATGATGGAAGCAGTATTAACAGTTTACCTTAGAATACAGTCCTTTGTTCAAACTTTGCTTCTATTATGACGATTCACAAGAAATTAACCAACCAATAAATCCACATACACTTCTTTGGGAAACTATTGTTCAAAGCACATGTCACATCATGTAACACACTTGGCTATGTCAAAATAAGACACTTTTCTCTAATAATCGGGTCAGAACAGCAACCTTAAATGCAAAAATAGCCAGAGGCTTTCCTCCCCAGGACTGCTCTTTCCAGGAGCAGAATTCACACATTCTTTTAAAATCTTTTTAATAACACAGCAGCCTTAAATAATAGTCCCTTCCCCCTAGCAATTCAGTCTCCAGGTTCAGTTAGATGGCCTAAGGCACTCTCCTGATTAACGTTAAATCTCTTGGGCCCAGTTTCAAACATTTGGATGTAGAAAGTTTGGATGTATGCAACATTTTAGAATTCAATTCTATGAATACACTAACTTGAAAGAGGGCTTTTTCTAGTCAGCTTTATATTAAACAATATACATTTTTCCACATGAAAAATCAGTTTTTGAAGAATGGGGCTGATTTGTACTTTTCAAAGATGTGTTTGCATCTCCCTTTCTCTCTCTCACTTACGTATGTGTGTGCATATCTACACACATGTGTATGTCTATATGCATGTACATGTGTGCACAGCCGCACACATCCATGTGTGTGTGTGAAACTAGCCACAGTGGCATTCTGTTATTTCATTTTATATCACATTGTAAAATTATAACAGCAAATGGAGCTCCAAGTCAGGAAGAGGGCCACTTTTAGAAGCCCATAAGGAAACTGAACACAGCGTTAATTTTAAAATAAGAATGATGTTTATCTATAGCTAACTCTGCTACAGACCAACCATATCTTAGAAACATCCGATTTAATAATTTTTGCAAAAACCAAGCTCATATGAACAACAATGTATACAGTATTGGATATGTGAAATAATCTTTTTAAAAAATTTATTTAATTAAGAGGAATGTTCCAGTTTCCTGCTACGAGGATGGTGGATAAGCCACTTGTTAGGGACAACTCAGGACTTCTGAGACTCTAATTCCTTCAGGTCAGGACCAGCAGCTTCGGAGGTTAAGCGTTAACAGGCACCAGGAGTGACTGGCTTTGAATCCTTGCAGGAAGGGGGCTGACTAAATTTCGTATACTTCTTTCCAAACATTCACACTGTAGAGTAATATGAGCTTACCAAACTGATACAGAAGCAACTCTGCAGACACAGGGTTTTCTGTGGATGTCTGACCTTGAGTGGAGCAGAAAGGGCAGAGGTGGGCCCGGACACAGCTGTGTCCTCTGGCCTCCCTGCTGCGGGCACAGAGCTTCTGAAAGACCATTGGGCGGAGAGGGAAGGATGTGGGAGAGGAACGCAGCAGGCCAGAGTGAAGATCCCAGAAGGCTTAGGTTTTATGGTTTAATTGATTTTAAGAGAAATGTATGGTCTCTTAAATAACCTGTAGAATAAATCTTTCATTTTTGAATGTGAGTTTAAGATTTTGCAATGACATCAAGTGAAAACATAAAAGCATCATTATTAAAAATTCACACTTTACATCCATAAGACTTGTCCGTTGAAAAACATTTGTATGCCTTGCTTTTATTTTGTTTTTTGTGTAAAGGGTTTAGGAAATTTGCCAAGACTACAATAAAGGAAAAAAATTTAAAAAAATTCTCTTAACATCTTTAGAACTGATATTGGAGTTCTTAGATTTATTATGATGTATATCTGCATCTCTTCTCGAGAGGATAGAAAATCTACTTTCTTTAGTGTTAAATTTATGCATCTAAGCCCTTTATATAAATTTAAAGAGTACACTTTAGTCCACCTAACTTTTTTCAATTCACGAGGCTCTGACCCCAAGTCTGACTATTTCCATCAATGATTGCAGAAAGACACTTCTTGCTCTGTCAGCTCGATGCCACGGGCTGAGGCTGTCTGCCACGATCCACACTAACGACAACCAGGTCACACACGAACATCCACAAGCGCAACGTGTCAAAGCTCCTATTTATAGCCAACAACGTCAGAGCAGCACCGGCGTGGAAGCCAAAGTGCAGTGCCGCCTTAGCACCGTTTCCACCCTCACTAGAAAGATACAGCGGGAAAGTACCCCCTTCTCAGCGTCCGTCTCCATCAAGGCCTCCGCCTGAAAGCCCATCAGAAAGGCCGGGTCCCGAGTCAGGAGGCGTCTCTGGGCGGCGTCTCCGGGCGGCGCATCTCGGGGCCTGGCCAATCACCATCGAGGATGCGGCAGGAGGCCGGCAGGCAGCCACCTATCTGCTGGACGTGCTCACTCGATGGTCCTTCTTGAAGAGGTCTGCATCCCAGTTTAACAGGTGTAGGTTCCCCCCGAAAATAAAAGGAAGAAAAGTCAAAGAAGCAGGATGAGCATTTTCAGGTGGGACGGCCCAATGGGGGCCGTCAGTCATCGGTCTTCACGGGCAGCCTCTCTGGGGACCCCTCAGCCTCTGGCAGGTCCGGGATCCCCAGGGCGCTCTCCTCGCCCCGGATCACCTTCTCCCACTGGCTCAGGTTATTCCTGGAACGAGGAAGGCAGAGACAGGGGCCATTTCAGAAAAGGCTTCTGGACTCTGTCCCCACACCACCCACAGTGTAACTTGGGCATAACTTAGCCTGCTGGCTTCTGGGTGTCACCCTGATCATATATAATATTCATTTAAAACACTGTAATATATTTTAGACGGCATATTAAAAAGCAGATGTTACTTTGCCAACAAAGGTCCGTCTAGTCAACGCTATGGTTTTTCCAGTAGTCATGTATGGATGTTAGAGTTGGACTATAAAGAAAGCTGAGCACCGAAGAATGGATGCTTTTGAACTGTGGTGTTGGAGAAGACTCTTGAGAGTCCCTTGGACTGCAAGGAGATCCAACCAGTCCATTCTAAAGGAGATCAGCCCTGGGATTTCTTTGGAAGGAATGATGCTGAAGCTGAAACTCCAGTACTTTGGCCACCTCATGCGAAGAGTTGACTCATTGGAAAAGACCCTGATGCTGGGAGGGATTGGGGGCAGGAGGAGAAGGGGACGGCAGAGGATGAGATGGTTGGATGGCATCACCAACTCAAGGGACACGGGTTTGAGTGAACTCGGAGTCGGTGATGGACAGGAAGGCCTGGTGTGCCGCAGTCCATGCTGTCACAGAGTCGGACATGACTGAGCAACTGAACCAACTGACTGGCTGATAAGGACTGTCCCCTTGACCCTGCACTTCAGTTCGGGGTCCTCAGAGGAGCCACACCCGCTGGAGCCGAGGCCCCATCCCACCAGCTTCAGGCTGTGGAGGCGAACACGCAGCCCATGCTCAGAGTTTCTGACTCAGTCAGGATTCACTGGGAGAGCGGACGGGACCATCAGGTCACACACAGGTGGAGAGGAAGGAAGGGGGCATCCATGACGACCCCCAGCCGGGCCTTTGCGTCCCGCGGGGCGGAAGTGTGTGCCCTGTGCAGGTCAGCTCCGCCCGTCACATACCGCATGCTGAACACCATGTCAGGAGTCCCGCCCGTCACACACCGCACGCTGAACACCATGTCAGGAGTCCCGCCTGTCACACACCGCACGCTGAACACCATGTCAGGAGCCCCGCCCGTCACACACCGCACGCTGAACACCACGTCAGGCACTAAAAAGTCACCTCAAGTTACACCTGCTATGGACCTTTGAGATTTCCTTGTTAGGTGGTTGATTTGTGCTCCCCTGGCCTCTGGTCTCAAATGCACCCTCAGCTCCCCCAGCCCCCCAGTCTCTCTCAGGATCTGCAGCTCAAACATGAGGGCATCTTGGTCTCCTTCAACGGTGGAGCACTCCTGCTGCCTGACTGCCCCTGGCCCGCCCCGTCCAACCCCGCAGAGACCCCATCCACATCTCCGCCTTGATGGGATGTCAAAATCAGAAGGGAACCTTAGTGTTGGCAAGCACAGAATGCTAAGAGATCTTTGTACAAAGAAACCCCTAAAATATAACCTGAAAAATATAACGCTTTAGCTTCTGTACCATATCATCAGGTGTCATTTCCCCCAAACCTAAAGAGACTTCTTGGTATATTGGAAAAAAGACACACATTAACTTTGCTGTGTTTCCTTGGCTCAACAAAACATGCTGAGGTGTTCTGTTCATTGCCACAGGCGCAGAGAAGAAAGAGGACCACTTAAATAGGAGACAGCAGTGTCTTTGTTAAATCTTCTTGCATGTTAGTTTTATTTGTTTTCCTTAAAAAAAGCCCGTTTGTGAGTTTCAACAGCAGAGGACAGGGGAGCCCTAAAGCCTCTGATTGTGTCTGCAACCTTCCGGCCACAGGTCTGGTGCACCCACTCCAGCCCCCAGTGTGGTTCCGGCCGAGCGGTTACAAAAACAGTCCCCATACCCACTCTCCTGCAGAAAGCCAACACACAGCTGTTTGCTCATTGCCTGTCACCCTCCCCAGGGGAATTTCCTTTTCAGGTGAAATGAAATCTTAGAAAATTCCCAACGTTCTGAGCTGAGTTTAGCCCTTAAAAGGGATAATGAGAGCACACAGAGAAATCTGAACTAGAACAGGTCAGCTGGAGGCCTGCCTTTCTTTCGGGAAGAAAATGAAACTTAAGATCGCATTCAAGATCCCGTCTCTACCCTTCAAACAGTAAACTGTGTGATTTAAACCGAGTCCCCTTCCAAACCAGCAGCTCAGAAAAGACATTATCGTCTTTTTAAAAACAGCATCAGCCAGGGGTCTGTGAGTCATAAAAAAGAACACTTCCTGCTCCTTTTTGGTGAATGAACAACTTTGTGAACAAATACTCTTGACTTATACTTGTTACGTAGGCAAACACACAGCCCAGTTACTCTAAACTGCAGTGAAGACATCATGTCTAGATGGGGCAAAAAACGCTGCCCAGATTCTTATTCTTGACGGAAAAGCATCGAGGTGAAGCTGGTGTACATACCTGCAGGCCTTCAGGAGCGGTTCCGTGGCAGGGAAGATCTGGGTGAGGGTGGTGTAGCAGGGAATGGCCACGGCATTGTAGAACCCCAGCTGGCCCAGCACAGAAACGCAGACAAGAAACACGACGGCACGTTAGCAATTCTAGCAGCGCTGTCAAAATTCACCAAGTGAATTTTCTACTTCTCAAGCCTACCTGAAAATCTAAGCACTCTGGTTTTGCTAAGTAACATTTACCTCAGTGAACACTCCTGCAGGTGACCGTTTAAAATTCATTAAAATATGTTCACAATATAAAATATAAAAAATTTAAATCATAAAAAGAAGCTACTTTAAAGCCCAAGTACGGTATTCAGTGGGATTCTTATTATAGATCAGTTGTAATTCATGACCTATTCTTAGGAGTCTTTTACTAAATGGCAAAGAATAATTGCACAATAACCACAAGTCAGAAGCAATGTATTTGGTAAAATACTAGCTGATCGCAGAAATATCTTATTTAAAATTCACTAATACTATAAATGGATCTGGAAT
The DNA here is from genome assembly GCF_000754665.1 of Bison bison bison. Taxonomy (NCBI): domain Eukaryota; kingdom Metazoa; phylum Chordata; class Mammalia; order Artiodactyla; family Bovidae; genus Bison; species Bison bison. The sequence goes on along the minus strand of NW_011494694.1, from coordinate 1,336,546 downwards.
TTTGGCAAAAAAAATGCACTGCTCTTAATGGAATCACACGAGAACAAAGTCCACTTTCTGACGGCATTTTCAGTTCTCTTATCAAGAATCCCATTGGGGTCACTGCTCAACTGCCTCCAAGGAAAAGCTAATACTGTCAGCTTCCTCTCTTAACTAGGTTACAAGATGAATTCTGAAAATTGAACAAATCAAATATAAAATGATGAAATTAAAAATAAGTGGAAGAAAATAAAGGTAAAGATATTCTCTCAGCATGGGACAGGACTCTTACAATGTCAAAGCAGGACTAAACCACAAAATACACTCTCAACAGGCATGGCACGTGCGTCGGTGCAAGCCAGACAGGGAAGGAAAGTGAGCCTCCTGTGGAGGAGCTGGCTAAGGAGTCGAGAAAAGTGCCCCTGAGCGAGAAGGATGAGCAAATCACACCTTCCCATGCTGCGCTGGTGCCCGCCAAGAGACGTAATTAACATCCTTATCGTGACGTCAGAAGATTGATAGTTTTAAAAGACCATCATCAAAGGAATGTATCACACCACAGGCGCATACATGCAAAGTTAAGAAGGCCCTAGAGCTCTCAAAGCATCAAAAATTAATGCAAAGTATGTTGTAAGACCTGAAAAGAAAATAATGAGTGCCAGTTTATAGTAAGACAAAACTCAAAATGTACTGAAACATTATTCATTATTTGTTAGGAAACACAGACCTAACCAAACTCTATAATGTTATTCTCCAAAAAATATCTTTGTACATTTGATGAAAAAGTATTTTTTGTTTGCTAAAATATATTAACATTTCAACTTCATCCATCTCCTCTATTTCAAGTAAGAAAAGAAAGCCTGTAATTTACTGCAATTTTATCTGTAGAAAGAAGTGATGACAAGGCTAGTTATGAAGTCTTTAAATCTAGCTAGGACTTCCCAATCAAGGGGCATCTAAATGGAGCAGACTTCAGTGGGTTCCAGCTACCGTCAGCTGGCATGTGCTTCTTACCCCCATCCGCTGTTGACCACTGTGAACGACCACTTGACCACACAGCCCATACCTGGCCTTGCGGGACCTCGTCCTTCTTGTCTCTGTCCATCATGGGAATGGGCTGTATCCCCAGTTTCTTCATTTCATCGCCCTGGGAGAAACGGGGGGAAACCAGGCTCTTTCAGTTTCACGCAGAGTTATAAAACGTCGGCATTAACGTGCTGTTCCCTCTGTTCATTAAGTTTTTCAAAATGAATAATATTTCTGGCTAACGACCACACAAATGTCAGAATAATAAAAATGTAATGTACTACTGTGGTTTTTTATCCTCATGTTCCTCTCCTGTGCTGAATTACCAGAAACCCAGCTATCACTTCTGCTTCATTTTGTAGAAGTTGGTGAAAGTTATACCAGAAGGACACGTGTCTGTGAGGAGGAACACACGTGTGTGTGTGAGGACGAACACGTGTGTGTGAGAGGAGGAACACACATGTGTGAGGAGGAACACATGCGTGTGTGAGGAGGAACACGTGTGAGGAGGAACACACATGTGTGTGAGGAGGAACACACACGTGTGTGAGGAGGAACACACGTGTGTGAGGAGGAACACACGTGTGTGAGGAAGAACACACGCATGTGTGAGGAGGAACACACGCGTGTGTGAGGAGGAACACGTGTGAGGAGGAACACGTGTGAGGAGGAACACACGCGTGTGTGAGGAGGAACACGCGTGTGTGAGGAGGAACACATGTGTGTGTGAGGAGGAACACGTGTGTGTGAGGAGGAACACTTGTGAGAGGAGGAACACACGTGTGTGTGAGGAGGAACACACATGTGTGAGGAGGAACACATGTGTGTGTGAGGAGGAACACACATGTGTGAGGAGGAACACACGCGTGTGTGAGGAGGAACACGCGTGTGTGAGGAGGAACACACGTGTGTGAGGAGGAACACGTGTGTGTGAGGAGGAACACGTGTGTGTGAGGAGGAACATGTGTGTGAGGAGGAACACACGCATGTGTGAGGAGGAACACACATGTGTGAGGAGGAACACGTGTGTGTGAGGAGGAACACACATGTGTGAGGAGGAACACACGTGTGTGTGAGGAGGAACACACGCGTGTGTGAGGAGGAACACGTGTGTGTGAGGAGGAACACGTGTGAGGAGGAACACACGCGTGTGTGAGGAGGAACACACATGTGTGAGGAGGAACACGTGTGTGTGTGAGGAGGAACACGTGTGTGTGTGAGGAGGAACACATGTGTGTGTGAGGAGGAACACGTGTGAGGAGGAACACATGCGTGTGTGAGGAGGAACACTTGTGAGAGGAGGAACACACGTGTGTGTGAGGAGGAACACACATGTGTGAGGAGGAACACATGTGTGTGTGAGGAGGAACACACATGTGTGAGGAGGAACACACGCGTGTGTGAGGAGGAACACGCGTGTGTGAGGAGCAACACGCGTGTGTGAGGAGGAACATGTGTGTGAGGAGGAACACAAGCATGTGTGAGGAGGAACACATGCATGTGTGAGGAGGAACACACGTGTGTGAGGAGGAACACGTGTGTGTGAGGAAGAACACACATGTGTGAGGAGGAACACACGTGTGTGTGAGGAGGAACACACACATGTGTGAGGAGGAACACGTGTGTGAGGAGGAACATACGTGTGTGTGAGGAGGAACACGTGTGTGTGAGGAGGAACACGTGTGAGGAGGAACACACGCGTGTGTGAGGAGGAACACACACGTGTGTGAGGAGGAACACACATGTGTGTGAGGATGAACACGTGTGTGAGGAGGAACACACGTGTGTGTGAGGAGGAACACGTGTGTGTGTGAGGAGGAACACATATGTGTGAGGAGGAACACGTGTGTGTGTGAGGAGGAACACACATGTGTGAGGAGGAACACGTGTGTGTGTGAGGAGGAACACGTGTGTGTGAGGAGGAACACGTGTGAGGAGGAACACATGCGTGTGTGAGGAGGAACACGTGTGTGTGTGAGGAGGAACACGTGTGTGAGGAGGAACACACGCATGTGTGAGGAGGAACACGCGTGTGTGAGGAGGAACACACATGTGTGAGGAGGAACACACGCGTGTGTGAGGAGGAACACACGTGTGAGGAGGAACACGTGTGAGGAGGAACACCCGCGTGTGTGAGGAGGAACACGTGTGTGTGAGGAGGAACAAGTGTGAGGAGGAACACACGCGTGTGTGAGGAGGAACACACACGTGTGTGAGGAGGAACACGTGTGTGTGTGAGGAGGAACACACGTGTGAGGAGGAACACACGTGTGTGTGAGGAGGAACACACATGTGTGAGGAGGAACACATGTGTGTGTGAGGAGGAACTCACATGTGTAAGGAGGAACACACGCGTGTCTGAGGAGGAACACACGCATGTGTGAGGAGGAATACGCGTGTGTGAGGAGGAACACACGCATGTGTGAGGAGGAACACACGCGTGTGTGTGAGGAGGAACACACGCGTGTGTGTGAGGAGGAACACACGCGTGTGTGTGAGGAGGAACACACACGTGTGAGGAGGAACACACACGTGTGTGTGGAGGAACACGTGTGTGTGTGAGGAGGAACACACGTGTGTGAGGAGGAACACGTGTGTGTGAGGAGGAACACGTGTGAGGAGGAACACACACGTGTGTGAGGAGGAACACACATGTGTGTGAGGAGGAACACGTGTGTGAGGAGGAACACACGCATGTGTGAGGAGGAACACGCGTGTGTGAGGAGGAACACGCGTGTGTGAGGAGGAACACACGCGTGTGTGTGAGGAGGAAAACACACGTGTGAGGAGGAACACACGTGTGTGTGTGAGGAGGAACACGTGTGTGTGTGAGAAGGAACACACATGTGTGAGGAGGAACACACGTGTGTGTGTGAGGAGGAACACGTGTGTGTGTGAGGAGGAACACACATGTGTGAGGAGGAACACGTGTGTGAGGAGGAACACACGCGTGTGTGTGAGGAGGAACACACACGTGTGAGGAGGAACACACGTGTGTGTGTGAGGAGGAACACACGCGTGTGTGAGGAGGAACACACGCGTGTGTGAGGAGGAACACACGCGTGTGTGAGGAGGAACACACACGTGTGAGGAGGAACACACGCGTGTGTGAGGAGGAACACGCGTGTGTGAGGAGGAACACACATGTGTGAGGAGGAACACGTGTGTGAGGAGGAACACACACGTGTGTGAGGAGGAACACGTGTGTGTGAGGAGGAACACGTGTGAGGAGGAACACACGCGTGTGTGAGGAGGAACACACATGTGTGAGGAGGAACACACGCATGTGTGAGGAGGAACACGCGTGTGTGAGGAGGAACACACATGTGTAAGGAGGAACACACGCGTGTGTGTGAGGAGGAACACACGCGTGTGTGAGGAGGAACACACGCGTGTGTGAGGAGGAACACACGCGTGTGTGAGGAGGAACACACATGTGTGAGGAGGAACACACGCGTGTGTGAGGAGGAACACACGCGTG
>NW_011494694.1:1323636-1331561 GCF_000754665.1 Bison bison bison | reverse complement strand
ACACGTGTGTGTGTGAGGAGGAACACGTGTGTGTGTGAGGAGGACACACACGTGTGTGTGGAGGAACACGTGTGTGTGTGAGGAAGAACACACGTGTGAGGAGGAACACACGTGTGTGAGGAGGAACACGTGTGTGTGAGGAGGAACACGTGTGAGGAGGAACACACGCGTGTTTGAGGAGGAACACACGCGTGTGTGAGGAGGAACACACATGTGTGAGGAGGAACACACGCATGTGTGAGGAGGAACACGCGTGTGTGAGGAGGAACACGCGTGTGTGAGGAGGAACACACATGTGTGAGGAGGAACACGTGTGTGAGGAGGAACACACGCGTGTGTGTGAGGAGGAACACGTGTGTGTGAGGAGGAACACATGTGAGGAGGAACACACGCGTGTGTGAGGAGGAACACACACGTGTGTGTGGAGGAACACGTGTGTGTGTGAGGAGGAACACACATGTGTGAGGAGGAACACGTGTGTGTGTGAGGAGGAACACGTGTGAGGAGGAACACATGCGTGTGTGAGGAGGAACACACGTGTGTGTGAGGAGGAACACGTGTGTGAGGAGGAACACACGCATGTGTGAGGAGGAACACGCGTGTGTGAGGAGGAACACAAGAGCAAGGATGAAATAACCTCACGGCCTTCACCTCACTCTTTCAGATGATTTTCTCACACGCACCGAGACAGATGAAGCCAGAGTTTAAAGAGGAATACTGACCCATCAAGAATAAAGAGCAGTCTGCTAAAACATGTCAGTAAAGACACAATATAACTGGCTAGAGATCAGCATGAAGGTTAAAATCATAGATGTTTACTGAAGATGTATAGTATCAGGGCCACTATAAATATTACGTCACTTGATCTTCATGAAATACTATGAGTTAGATATTATTATCCCCATTTTACAGATTTAAAAATTACCTTACTCTTTTTATTTCTTTTTTAAGGTTAAAGATTATTCAGTCCTTAGCATTTCTTAATTATTAATATTTTTGACTATTTTGTTGTGTTTGTTTTCAAAAATCTGAAGCATAAAGCATCCTGAGTTTGCTAAGACAGGGTCCTGGGACGAATGACCATAGCCCTCGTTAAGGATGTGTGAGCACAGGACCAGAACACTGTCTTAACTACGTAAAGTCACTGTAAGCGGTCTGCTCTGAGGTTACTGGTTTAAACATGAACTGCGCTAGTTCTCATACTTTCTTCTTCTCTGCCCTAAGGGAATGAAAATGACCAGGCCCCCTCAAGGATTTCACAAGCCCCGAGACATACAAAGATTTTAAATAAGCAGTGATTCGTACAGGCACCTAGCAACAAACACTGATGCGACGAGGAGAACACCTCACGGGACGGATGGCCCGTGTGTGCGTGTGGTCTGGGGTGTCGGGGCGTGAGGGGGGAGGGCTGTGGGGGTATGGGGCGGGGGGCTCCAGGCGGATGGAACTGCACAGCACAGTCAGGGACCCAGGCCGCAGAGGGGCCGTGGGCTTGGCGCATCAAGCTCGCCACTTCTGTCTTCACCACAGCAAGAGGAGACAGGCAGTTGCCGGGAAACAGAACTTGTCCCGAAGCAGCAAGAGTGGCAGCTGGGGCTGAGATGGGTCAGAAAGCTGGCCCGAGGTGTCAGCATCAGCACTACGGTGGGATGTTCATCTCAGACAGCGTGACACCAAAGACCCCACACTCTTAGCTACTGTTACACTGATTCTAGAAGACAGGCAAGGAGCCCAGCTACATGCTGCAGTAATCCAGGCGAGAGCTGGTGAGGGTCTGACAGAAGGGAGAGGGTGGGGCGGGGAGGAGGGCAGCGTGGACTTCCATGAACATCTATGAAACCATGGCAAGGCTTGGGCACTACAGCTCTGCTTCCTCTCTGGGACGGTGAGGTCCTTGCAGATGGCACCTGTGAGCCTAACGGGAGCTCGGTCAATCTCTGTGCACCCCTTAACCAATGCTGTGCCTAACCACTGCACCCCTTAACCAATGCTGTGCCTAACCCCTGCACCGCTTAACCAACGAGGAATAGAAAGGGGAAATAAATCGACACGTTTGTCCCCTTTTGCTTCATGTTTTAGAATACAAATATAGTTGTTAAGGTATGAAGTATATCACTGCTAAATGAATCAAAGTGTCTGCAAAACAGTAAGGAAGCTTCAGACAAGCTTTCTTATGTGGTACGTATAGCATTACTATGTTACTAGTATAGACACACACGCAAATTAAGCTGATTGTGATAATAAAGTCAAATATTACAGCTCAGACATGTACATTTAAAAACAATCTTGAGTCTGAGAGTAACTAGATTTTGACACACACACACAATAAAATTTTTTTTAAAAAGAAACATTCAAGAGGATGCATATACAAGGTGTATAGCTGAGCTACCAGGGAAGCTGGTATAGAAACAATACCTTCAGTATAATCAACCCAAGGCCTGTGGTCCTCACTCAATAAAAACTTCTTTGGTATTACTATTATGAGACAAAACCAACATCATAGACCATTTCTATTCATCATTACCTGGATGGTTTACTGTTTTGTTTTTTTTTTTTTACTTTTTATATCTGTTCTTCTATTGGATGAGATTTAAACTATGAGGTTTATGGTTTTTACCAAACTCTTTGTCCTCCAAATTTACTTTGACTTCTCTACCCAAATGAGGTGCACAAACATTTTATAGTTTATTTTTCCATAAATTTATTTTTAATATGCAGGGATCTAAGTATCTGTGGGTTCATTTAAACAAGAGAATTATATCCTACTTATTCATGACCAACTCAGAGAGCAAACTGAGGAGCAAAGACACATTTCTGATAATTTAGATAATTCAGTCAAGAAAAGGTATTCATAAAAGCAATCTACATAGCTTTTCATATGTCAGGAATTCATGAGTTCATGAATTAATTCCTGTGGAACTCATGATTTGCAGCTTAATTGACTGTTTGGCATATTCACAATTTAATCGCAGGTGTCTATGGTACATCATTAGTCCCTCAAATTTTCTGCTGCAGGCAAATACAGCCTGTGTGGGTCCCTCTTAATACTTTCTCTAGTGGCCATAAAAGGGATGACCACTGATCATTACTGAAGGGATGACAAGGATTGGCTATTAAATAAAGAAAACTGCTGCACTGCTGTTCAGGGAATCAGTTCCCGAACCTTTTCAGTGGAGATCAGGATTTACACACATATCCAAGTCGGACGCTCTGACTTTATACCTGTATGAAGGCTAAACAATAGGGTTTTTTAAGGTACTACTAGGCAATGGCACCCCACTCCAGTACTCTTGCCTAAAAATCCCATGGACGGAGGAGCCTGGTAGGCTGCAGTCCATGGGGTCGCTAAGAGTCGGACACGACTGAGCGACTTCACTTTCACTTTTCACTTTCCTGCATTGGAGAAGGAAATGGCAACCCACTCCAGTGTTCTTGCCTGGAGAATCCCAGGGATGGGAAGCCTGGTGGGCTGCCGTCTATGGGGTCGCACAGAGTCGGACACGACTGAAGCGACTTAGCAGCAGCAGCAGCAACGTGAGCAGCTACTGTTACTACATTATCCCTGTATTTAATATCCCCTCAATTTTTCCTCACTTCTTGACATCATCTGCGTTCATATGAAACCCCAGGACATACCTCCGCCCAGAATTCTGCATATATGTCGTTGGCCGTCAGTCTCGTCACTGGCCACAGCTTTGTCACAGAACAAAGATCACAGGCGGTCATCATCAAACCGATGACACGGTCTCTAGAACACAACGAGACAAGACTGGTCACCGCAGCGTTTGCACAGGTATGAGAACAGCTAGGAAGACTTCCGCAGTTTCAGGACCAAGCGCGGCTTCAGGCTGGCACTGCTGCATGCAGCGGGGAGGAAAGATAGCTTTTCAGAGCAGATGCAGCTGAAAGGAGAGAAAGGACACAGTTAAGGGATGGTGTTGCTTTAATCGTGAGAACACCGGTCACTGCTCTCCCTAGTTCCATGAAGAGTGCATACTCTGCTCCTGCTTCCTGCTGAAATATGTCATGCTGGCCTGGCCCTGACACCTTCTAAATCCCTGGTATACCTGACTGCCACAAACCAGATTTTGAATTTCATGCAATTGTGAAACTTTAGAGTGGAAAGAAACCTTGTGGGGGGCGGTGGGGAGCCTATCCAATCCTTTCACTTTACAGAAGGAGAATGTGAGACACAAATGAGTGCAATGATGTCTTCGAGGTGTAGACAGCCCAGGGCTGGCCAGAGGACTCAGATTCCCAGAGGCTCTCTCACCGCCTCACCTGCAGAGAAGGGCAGGGTCACCCACTGCTGTACAGACTCTACATCCCCAAGGAAAGGAGGTTGTTTTTCCTCAATTGCTTTGCACTCACCACCATGTGTTCTAGGTCCCACCCCCCAAATATGGTTTATTCAGTCCTTCCTCTAGAGGACAAGTAAAAATTGCCTAAAAAGTATTTAAACATACCCACCCCCTGTATAATTGTAATGGATTTGGTCTAATGACATGGGGTCACCCTGTATGAAGACTACACTTAAGTGTGGCACTACATGCTAGCTATTAAGAGCTTTTAATATACTGACTTAAACTTTTACAAAGCAAATTGCATAATGATAGAAGGCAAATTATGGAGAAAGACACAAAACTTCGTAACAAGCGAGAAGATGTTGCCATTGCCCCTCCCACCTAAACTCCAGAGTCTGAGGGCTCCGCTGCTGCTCAAGGGCGTCGGTCTTCCTGGAGGGGTGCAGACAGACCCCATCTGTGGGCAAGGGCTGCCCTGGGGCCTGAGCCTGTCAACCAAGGCTCGCAGCAGAGCAAGAGGCTTGGCTGGAGCTTCTTATTTAGGGGTGCTCCCTCAAGCAAAGATTCCTGGATCTCTGGGAGACCCTGCTTTGTCTATTACCCATGTTTTGGTGCCAAGCACTTGTGAGGTTTTGCATTAATACTTTCCATCAGCCAATTTCTTTTAGCCCATTAGCCAGGTGGCTCAGTGGTAATGAATCCACCTGCCAATGCAGGGGATACGAGAGACATGGGTTCGATCCCTGGGTGGGGAAGATCTCTGGAGAAGGAAATGGCAGCCCACTCCAGTATTCTTGCCTGAGAAATCCCATGGACAGCGGAGCCTGTCGGGCTACAGTCCAAAGGGTTGCAAAGAGTTGGACATGACTGAGCGACTGAGCACAGCATTAGTAATCTCTTCTACAACCTTACTTTTCATAAGGACAAGTGGGTATCGTGTATCTAACAGGCAGTCTAGATGACTTTAAAAATGTCACTGAGACTTAAAACGTGTACTCACCCTGTGACCCCAAAATGGATGTCATGTGAAGATATAAACCCCTTAAAATGATCAGAAAGCCCACGTTTTCTTGCTGAGGTGGTTTCCTAAGCACTTTGCAGTTTACAGGAAGAATATTTATTTCTGGATTTGGGCTTCTAAAGCAATGACTGTATTTTCTGTTTGCATAACAGGCCAGTTCATTTAAACAGAAACAGAACATGAAAAATACTATTATTTTGTTAACAAGAATAATAATAAAAATAATAATAATTATTTCATGAGACTTAAATAATTCAGTCTCATTCAATCTACATTCACACAAAAGAATCAGCACTCATTTCTTTTGGATAAATATTGCAATAAGCTTCATCTCAAGAAAGATTTCTTATCTCATAAATCTAAGGAAAAAATGTTAACATAAATGGGCACTAGAAAGCATGTGAACCAGTTCTCTCCCTGGATATGACTCCATAGGCAGCATCCTTACCATTAGGGTTGAAAGGATAATAACCTACTTATCATTCAGACTTCACTGTCAAAAGTACTTAGAAAAAAAAATTTACCAGTATTTTACTGTTAACCAAACAAATAAAAACAAGACAGATAAGATCTGTATTAAATGCCTTTAAAAAATTACTTTTTTTTTTTTTTTACTGTTAATGACAAATTAATTGGATAGTGATGGTTTCCTGGAAATATTAACCTGAATTGGAATTGTGTTATTTCTGTCTATGAATGGGATATAGGCCTAACTGGTGACTCACTCACTTCAGTCGCTCAGTCATGTCTGACTCTTTGTGACCCCATGGCCTGCAGCATGGAGACCTAATTCATACTGCATTCTGATAGTCAACTCTGAAAGGGATGGAGTTTATGCCAACTGTGCTCTTGGCATGACCTTGCCTGTCCTCCTCACTAAGAACACTGAAGTGAGAGCCCGGTACGTGACGCCTCTACTACTGACGGTTCTCAGGAGGGTAGCTTCGGGGGGTGGGTGGGTGGTGCAGTTCACCACATTCATTTATTCCAAAAAGTTCTGAAGGCCTGTATGTGTCAGATACGGTTCTAGAAATGAGTAAAATAAGCCCTGCTCAGAAGAATTGATGCTTTTGAATTGTGGTGTTGGAGAAGACTCTCGAGAGTCCCTTGGACTGCAAGGAGATCCAACCGGTCCATCCTAGAGGAAATCAGTCCTGGGTGTTCACTGAAAGCTGAAACTCCAATATTTTGGCCACCTGATGCAAAGAGCTGACTCATTTGAAAAGACCCTGATGTTGGGAAAGACTGAAGGCAGGAGGAGAAGGGGACGACAGAGGATGAGATGGTTAGATGTCACCACTGACTCAAGGGACATGAGTTTGGGTAAACTCCGGGAGTTGGTGATGGACAGGGAGGCCTGGCATGCTGTGGTTCTTGGGGTTGCAAAGAGTCGGACACAACTGAGTGACTGAACTGAACTGAACTTGTAGGAGTAATCTTCTAGTGGGGAAAAGCAGAAGGTAAGAGAAAATTTTCATTCAATGAGTGTATAGAAAAATACTTCAAAGGAGGCAGACATATGAAGACGAGTGAGAGTCCAGTGGCGCTGACAATGTGCAAGTCCTAACTCGGGAATAAGCGCTGAGTGGTTGCGGAGCAGCAGGAAAGCCAGTCCGGCAGAAACGCGGCAGGGAGGTGGAGCGTGGGCTGCTTGGTGCTGAGTCTGGAGACAGACGGGAACATTCTGACGGCAAGCACCTGGAGGCTGAGGGTACAAGCGTGACCTGCCACGTTTTCAGAGAGGCCCCTCAGAAGTGCTCAGCGGAGGACGGGCTGAAGACCTGTGTGGGGGAGGCTGCTGAGAAGGCCTGCAGGAGAACACCGGCATCCAGAGGGGCAGGCACAGCGGTGTGAACAGAGGTGACGGCAGAGGCCCCTGGACTGCAGAGACCCAACCAGTGCATCCTAGAGGAGATCAGCCCCGAATATCCACTGGAAGAACTGATGCTGAAGCTGAAGCTCCAATACTTTGGCCACCTGATGCAAAGAGCCAACTTATTGGAAAAGACCCTGATGCTGGGGAAGACTGAAGGCAGGAGGAGAAGGGGATGACAGAGGATGAGATGGCTGGATGGCATCACTGACTCAACCAACAAGAGTTTGAGTAAGCTCAGGGAGAAGGTGAAGGACAGGGAAGCCTGACGTGCTACAGTCCATGGGGTTGGACACGACTTAGCGACTGAACTACCAGTAGAGACAAAGAAAGTAGGAGGAACGTTAGAGGCAGTGCGTGAGTATTCAGTCGTGTCTGACTCTCTGTGCCCCACGGACTGCAGCCGCCAGACTCCTATATCCATGGAATTTTCCAGTCAAGAACACTGGAGTGGGCTGCCATTTCCTACTCCAATTTTGAGGAAACTCTATAGTGTTGTCTATCACGGTTGTAGTGATTTACATTTCTACCAACAGTGCAGCAGAAACTAACACATTTTAAATCAACTACATGCCAATACTAATTAAAAAAAAATCTTGTTTTAAAAGCCAAGGAACAGAGAGTCCTAAAGGAAGCAGCGATTGAAAGTCTCAACTACGCTGATGACAAGACACACTTTAAACACAAAGATGCAGGCAGTGTGGCAGAAAAGGGCTGGAAAAAACAC
>NW_011494694.1:1306578-1323536 GCF_000754665.1 Bison bison bison | reverse complement strand
AGGAACCCAGCCCCTCTCACCACATGGGCCACAGCCTCGTTCGTCTCACTCAGCGAAGCTATGAGCCATGGCCTGTAGGGCCACCTGAGACAGACGGGTCACGGCGGAGAGTTCTGACAAAACGGGGTCCACGGGAGAAGGGAATGGCAAACCACTTCAGTATTCCTGCCTTGAGAACCCCATGAAACCACGGGGTCGCAAAGAGTCGGACACGACTGAGCCACTGAACTGAACTGAAGCAAGCACGGGAAGGCTGGTGTGGCTACGGGACACAGAAAACTTTAAAGCGAGAGGTACCATCAGGATGAAAGAGACCTTCAGAGTGACACGAGGCTCAGTCGTGGAGAAGACAAAAGAAATACACAGATGTCTAGGCACCTAATGAAGTTTCTAAACACATGAAGCAAAACTGAGAAATATATCAAATTCATAACTTTTTAAATACTGGAAACTGTATTTCCATTAAAAATGGGAAAAATACATTCACAAGTGATAAAATCTATGATATGACCAGTATAATTTTACTAACAAAAAGTGAAAGGATCTGTGCAAACAAACCATATAAAATATTATTCAAGACTAAAAAGGCACAGCAATGCTCTTGGATAAGAAGCCAATATACTCATTTACAAGTGAAGAGATAAATGCAATAGAGTTTCAATTAAAATCCCAAGGTGGATATTTTTAATTGAAAACAAACCTGATTGATGGAATGTTCTTTTTGTTTATAAGTATTCACTATGAAGAGGATAAAGGGTCAATATGTGTGTAATTTATATGGAAATGGCACAGTGAAAAATAGGCAAAAAGTATTTTAAAATGTTAATAATTCTTGAATGTGGGTATTAGTATATATTTCAGCATAATTTCTACCATTCTTAAGTTTGAAATTTTTCTTATAAAAATATAAAAATTCATTTATTAAGTACCAATTTCCATGAAATTTTTGGAAAGCAAATGAAAGAAGAAAATTATCTTGCCAGGTATGTATGATAAATTTTAACATAGTTACAATAGTCAAAATAGTATGACCACAGTTGAGGATTAACATTTAAATGGCTTAAGGAGTCAAAAGAAGTATTCTAGTCTATATGAAAACTTCAGTTCAATGGAAAAGAACAGATTGTTAATTGAATGATATTGATTCAACTCATCAGAAAGAAATAAAGTTTTGTTCATAAAAATGTAATTTCAGAAGCATTAAGATCTAATTACAAAAATATTCAAAGAAAAATTTAAGCACAATTTACACTCCTTTGAGGATAGGGGAGGCCTTCATAAGCAAGACAGGAAGCCGGATTTGAAAAAAACAAATGACAGATTTGGACTCAAGAAATTTAATTTCTTTGCAGTTAAAATACGAATAAAATTTTTGAAAGACACTTAAAAGAAAATGTAACATGACAGAGAAAATCTTAACATCCTTAACAAAAATTAGAATGCGAACTGATTTGTGAAAAATTGTAAAGAATCCAACAAAGAAAATACACAAATTGTGAACAAACAGAAGTAGGAACAACAGTCAACAAACATGGAAAGGTGTGGAATGCAGGCATCTATCAGAGAATGGCGTATTCAAAGAGAAACGGCTTTTACCCTATGTTAGAAGAAGTGTAAATTTCTACAGTTCTTTTAGAAAATTTAATTTTCTTTTAGAAAATTTTCTAACACCATATGTGATATGACATATATATTTATAAAGGACAGCAGATAAGAGAGTTGGTTACAGAATTAATAATAGTGCAAAATTCCAGAAACATTTGATTAATAGAAAGAAGGTTTAATGAGCCAACCCCAGAGACTGAGGAAGCTTTACGATCACGTTTTTGTTTAAAAATATAGGCTCGTGCACAAACACACAGCCGTGAATAAACACAGGGGAAGGCATGGGATGGCACCACACCAAGCCCGCTATTCGCTGTGGGCCACAGACAGAAGCAGGAGCAGGGCACCCTCGGGCTTCTCATCCATGCTGTGCGGATACGGCAGTAACGCTATCAGTTCTACGCGGCCATTCTGTATCAGGGGCTTGAGCAGGAGTGTTCTGGTATCTGCAGGGGCCAGGGAACGAATGCCTCCCCCACCGACGCACTGACGGACGGCTCTATTATTGCTTTTCTTGTATATGGCTGCACTCTTTAAACTGTTAAAACAAATATGCATTATCTTTAAAATTACTAATCACCCCGAAATTATTCAGTCGTCATAACTGTACAGTAAACACCACTAACGTGGATACATGCATGATGCACCAAGCATAGTATCATTTGCAATTACGTTTTTAAATTTTTCTATTTCATAATAATATTATTATCATGATCATTTTGCTAAAAACATGTGCAAGAAACTTGATCCTACTTACACAGCTCTTCTTTGTAACCTAAAGACAATGATGACTCAGAGTTTTCAGCAACTCGAAGGATGACGTAATGTCGGGCATATTTCTCCAATCTTATAATTGTCATAAGAAAGAGAACTGTGAATAAACACCTGTTCCTACAGGTCTTGGCACAAGAACTACACGTGAAATCTGCCAGAGGCAGAGACACATGAAGAACTGCAAATCGCTTGGCACCCCTCGGGCTGCAGGCGGAGGAGCGGGCATCTGCGTGACATGGACGCTCCCACCATCCTGAGAGGCTCCCGGCAACACATCCAGACGACTGTGAAATTAAGACTCTCTAAGAAATTAAGCATTTCTTTTCCTCAAAGTGACTCCCCACAAAACGTTTGATGATCATATTCTTGAGGAGATTAAGTTTATTATGCATCTGTCTGTAGTTATTTGTAAACATAAAGTTTTGTGTTTGGGACCCCTGAGCAAATTGCTTCTAAAAACCAAGAGTAGATTCCTCTGGAAAGAAACGTTAGGACCAGTACCTTAATGGATCACAGAGTAGGGCACACAAAGCACCTGAATAAAGAGTGGATTCAAGTTCAGCAAGACTGGAATGAACCAATAAGCAAGTGTTCCCAGGTCTAAAGATGTATCACTTGAGATGGACTTGGTCAGATATGTACCCTGCAACAGCAAAGTCCTAGAAAGAGAAGCTGGCCAGGGCAAGAGGCGTTTTAGCCAACGGACTGAGATCTAACGGACAGACGGGTGGACAGGCTCACAAAGAAAAGACCTGATGCATTCCTGAATCCAGCAGGCAAGTCACACCTTCTCAGAAAAAAAGGAATCAAGCCACCTCAGCCTGATGCCACTGGAGCATTTAAGGACCCTCATTCTCTCTGTTTTGACTCCACGTTCAAACAGACTCTGGATGGCCACTCAGCTTCCTAAGACTGTGACCACACTGAGTGCCAATGTTATGACGTGTGCAGCTACAACACACGTTTGTGGATTAGTAACATGGAACGCAAGTCTTACACATCAGTCACACTGGCTTGGCGAATAGGATTTGGATTCGGATGAATCCATTTCTGTTTGCTTCTGAGTCTGAGAGGTCAATGACCAAATGCTGGATTGTGATAAATCTGAGGAGAGGCGTCTTGCAAAATGAGTTCCCTTTGACAGTACCCACTCCTATGTGACCAGTGTAAATTCCAATTGGTAGTTTAGTTATCTTCACAACACACTGTCAGCGATCTTGTCAAGCAATGAAATATCCAAAGTAAATATAAAATGCACATAAAACAAACAAAAAAAAACACAAAAACTCCCTTTACATTTCTGTTTTCAAATATAAATTTGAAATTATGCTTTTGTTTTATAATATACATTTATTCCAAATAGCACTGCCTGGGCTACTGAACTTTCAGAAGCGCTTTTTACCTATGTGATTGGTTATTAAGGTTCAGCGACCCGGTCTGGTACATCTCTTCCAGCTGCTTCCGGTTCCCGAAGTACAGAGCGAGGTCCGTGGCGATGATGGCTTTGCGGATGATCTCAAGCACCTGCTCATATTCGTTGGAGCTCAGGGTGGAGAAGATGTTGTGCCCTTCCAACTAGGGGAAGACACAAGCAAACACACATAAGTACAAACACCCACACGCCGACAGCAAGCACCGGCTCCCGCCTCACGACACAGGCGGTGCCAGGAAACAACAGTTGGTTGTCGTTTAGGTCACGAACAGAATCTTCCTGCAATGCAGACCTGAGTTTGATCCTCTGGACAAGGAAATGGCAACTCACCCCAGTAAACTTGCCTGGAGAATTCCATGGACAGAGAAGCCTGACGGGCTACAGTCCATGGGGTCACAAAGCAGATACGACTGAGCAACTAATGCTTTCAGGACACATTTGGGTGGAATAAAAGGACAGTTTGAAATGACCAATGAAATCAGTGTTTTGGTTTCTCCTTATGATACAACAATGAAGCTACCACTTAAATGAACTATTTAAACCACATAACATTTCCCACCACAGAATTCCAGCAATTTAAATATATACCTAGTTTGGAGATATTTCCAGTAAGTAATTAAAGGATTGGAATATGTAAAATATTTAAGTGAAAGAATTTTCCTTTTACACTAATTAAAAATTTTGGTAATTTTCATATTATAGTAGAAATTAATGGGCTTAAAAAATCATCTACACCCTTGTCCATTTCTGCAAGCCTAGTGAATATTAACCTGATTACTCTGTACCATAGAAGAAAATGTCCCAGTACTGGAAAATTCACAGGCATATTAAAAACTCTCCCTACAGACAGGAATGCTTCTACATAAAACACACATCCCTGAGGCACAAAAACTGGAAGGCCATCCACTTTTTGCCCTCACGGTACGTGGACACAGCAGATCACCACCCTGAACAAGACCAAACACCTGTCATTCGGATTCTATTTCCTCAGAATTATTCTTCTATATGCGAATCTCTTCAACCTTTTTCCAACAATTTCCCTCAGATTTTTAAGTTTTGATTTGTAATTGAGACTAAAATGTGGCATTTCTGTTCAAACAAAAAAGGTTGAGATTCAACTTGTGGGTTCATCAATTATTTTTTAATGATTTATTAGTCAACATAATTATACTGAGCTACTACTGAGTTGGTAAAGAATCTGCCTGCAATGTGGGAGACCCGGGTTTGATCTCTCTGTTGGGAAGATCCCGTGGAGAAGGCAACAGCTACCCCGTCCAGTATTCTAGCCTGGAGAATTCCTCTGTATAGTCTATTCCACTGGATAGTCTATGGAGTCTCAAAGAGTTGGACACGACTGAGCAACAAATGCTTTCATAATTGTACTATAAATTGACTTTTGTTTCCAGTTGTCTTAAACTATATTTACTCACTGATAAAATATGTTACAAACTTGAAATTATTAAAGTACATTTCTTTACAAAATCAGATACCTCAGTAAGACATCATCTGCTTCCTATTACTCTGAAATAAGGCCGTGTGTTCTCCATTTATTTTCAGTTATCAGAATCTTTCTGAATTATTTACTGTTAAGGTATTACATTTATATTTAAATTATCCTATGGTACAATGGTACGACCCAACAACGGAGTTACTTATAATCGGCTCTTGTTCTGACGATGGTATCTGTAGAACGGTCTAAAATTATAAACCCCTTTCAAACTCATGATTTCACTTTCAAATGATAAAATTTCAATAAATCTTTGATATATAGCTAAAATGAAGTGTTTGCTGAAACACTAATGACATTTTTATTTGACTAAAGAAAGCCAGCCCAGACCTCACTCTCCAGCAGTCCTGACCCCTCTCCCCACATTATGAATCACTACTGTGGGAACAGTAGGCAGAGGCTGGTGCATTCTGGGACTCTGGAAGGAAAAAAGTCAATGATGCAACTAATTGCATCCAGCATTCAAAACAACGATGCTTTGAAAAATATACAATATTTATTTTGATGTTTAATTGCCAACTGCATCAACCATATACTAGGAAACGTAAGAGCACTGTAATTAAGAACACAGATTTTGGAGTCAAACACCTCTGGTTGTTAATATCCTCCTGCTCCTTACAAGCTGTGTGACAATGAACAAGTACCTTAACCTCTTGGATGTGCATTACTCTTATTTGAAAAATGGACATGAATAATAATACCTGTCTCTCCGGATTCCACAAAAAGCAAATGTATTGATAAGTGCAAAATTCTTGTTTATTGGAAATACCTAAAAATGAGGGCTTCCCTGGTGGCTCAGATGGTAAAGAATCCGCCGGCAATGTGGGAGAGACCTGGGTTCAATTCCTGGGTTGGGAAGATCTCCTGGAGGAGGGCATGGCAACCCACTCCAGTATTCTTGCCTGGAGAATCCCATGGACAGAGGAGCCTGGTGGGCTACAATCCAGGGCATCACAAAAAGCTGGACACTACTGAGCGACTAAGCACAGCACAGAGCTGATGAGACAGTGCCTGTGCTGACAGGGATGATGGTAACATCTAGCAGTGTAACTTCTGCAGGCAGACTTCAGGGAGAGAGAGGAGAGACAAGCAAACAAACCTACATGTCCAGAAGCGAATGGGACGGCCAGAGACCTCCTCTCTACTTAGGATTCATATGTAGAAAAGGATGGATTTCAGCTAACCTCTGTAATAAACTAACACACTGTAGCCTGTAAGTCGGGACAGTGTTGAGTATAAGTACAACAATTTTGCTACAGTTGCAACAGACAACAGTAAATTCTACCTACTGCAGATGGGCTGTCACAGAAATGCTGCCGCTGGAAAACTCATGAAAATCTCACAGGATCCCAAAATGTTGGGATAAAGGTGATGTTTTAAAAACCTAAACATGTTTCACAAGCACTAGGCAATTTAAGATTAATGGACTAGTGAGACAGGTTTCTGAGTGATAAGAATAATCCTCCCTAATTGGTCTGGTTTCTAAAATGCTGGCTTTTGGGTACCCACCACGAGGTATTCACAGAAGGAGAAAGACAGAAAAAGGGCAGCTTCAGTATTCAAAACAAGCATTAACATCTTCTTGTGAAATACATTTTTAATATTAAAATGAACATTATTATGAATGTTAAATAAAGGAATAGTGAATGAGCATTAAAATGGCTTTAGTATTCTGACACTAAAAACACATGGGTGCGTTTTAGATAAGAAAACGGAGCTTATTCAGTCACTCTGCACACAGACTAGACTCCATGCCTGAAGTCATTCCACTTGACTCCATGACTGAGCCACCTACACGCTCTGTCCTGCGGACACGTATCTACTCGCTTCCCCCTAAATGAAAGCTGGCAGCTTCCAGTCTCCACACTGCGCCCACACTGCTCTGCCCTCTCCGACTCCGAGTCCACAGTCGTCACGTTGCCCACAGCACCCGTGTCAGCAGACGCGGGAGAGGCCCGCAGCGGCGGCAATGAACAGGGCTTACCACGCAGGGGAGAGGCGCACTGAACTCACAGACAGAAGATTCCGGGACATGTGAGGTGTCTGCGGGCGTCTGGGGGGCTCAGGGCCGAGGGAAGGGGCACACCTGTGCCCCAGCTGTGTGGAGACGTTGTACAATGATTTCACTGGAGGAGGAAATGCCTGAGCTGACCCTTGAAGACAAGGAGACGCTTGAAAGAAAGAAAGTGGGAACTGGACAGGGCAGAGAGTCAGGCAGAGTTTGGGGCCACAGAAGCGTGGTAGATACAACGGTTCTGGAATGGGCCGGGGCCGTTCATCAAGGACTGCCTATCAGTTAAGAAAGGAGCTTTATTCTTGACGTCCTGGCACCCACTGGTCAATTTTAAAACAGGAGAATAACATGTTCAGACATATACATGGAAGGCAGATCTGAGACCCACAAGCCTGGGGAAACGGCTGTCACCAGGGGAAAAAGGCAGTCAGACCGACAGCGTCCAATGACGGCGAAATCTGGGACATCCCCGCGGAAGGTCCCTGCCGGTCACGCAGGAGGCTGCGGTGCCCAGAGGGCCCGTGCGGCGTCCACCACGGATGCCAGCGGGCGCTTCTGTCCAGCCGCCCGCGGCCTGCACACGGCCCGGCTCCATCACTGGAGGGCAGACCCAGGGCCACTGAGACAAGGAGGCTCAGCCCCGCTGAGAACGGGAGCCTCTCTTCTCCCCTGGTGCGCTGAGACTTCCTCCTTCATTCCTGACGCGATCTCCTGCCTACACCACCCATCAGAGAGGGAACTTCCCTGCACCCTCCTCACGGATGAACGTGCGGGCCCGGGTGACGGACAGACACCTGCCCAGCCCCCTGTACCAGGACAGATATCGACAAGGGTGAACGGCAGACACCAGCTGGCCCCCCGTTCTGCGACGGATACCCGACCTGTACCACGAATAATACTGTGTGTGGGGGGGTTGGACTGAGGTCAGCTGTCAAGGCCACTGGCTCAGTCTCTCTGTGCATCAGTGCTGCTGTGGTCACATGGGGTCCTCTTCCCCGTGTCCCCCCACCCCCCGTTGTCCAGACTGTCCACTAAGGAAGTGCGGCAGCCCACTAAAAGTCAGCCTTGGGGTGAATAAGACTGATACACACACACGCACGTGCACAGACCTGGCTTGGAGGAGGGCTGTGGGCAGCTCCCCTATCTGTCAGAGTGAACGCTTTCTCTCCAGCCACGTGGCCGGAGCGCACCATCGCAGGACCACTGAGGTCTGCACGGTGATGGGGAAGAAGAAGCCTGCGCGGTGCTCCGAGAGGCCGCGGGGACAGCCGCTCCTTACAGGGGTTGCTGGCGGACAGAGCTCCCAGAGCGGTCCGTGTCTGCTAAGGAAGCACCGTCTGATGCTTCAGTAACGGGACGGGGGCATTTTTACCATTACCCAAGGATGTCACCTTAACTGTTTAGCCTGGAAAGCCTCCTGACCACACTCACACTTGGCGGGACTTGGTGACTGGAGGCGGGGAGGGGGACCCTGCCAGGGTCACTGCGGCGCGATGGGTGAGCAAGGCGCCACCGCAGGAGCTGCGGAAGAAGCACACCGGCCGGCCGCGCGGACGCCGAGTCCAGCGTCTGGAGGCAGAACCTCAGTGCCCCCAGGTGGACACGCCAAGAGGCAAGCCTGGGAGGGCGGTGGGGCCGCAGGAGGCGGGCAGAGGGCAGGGGTCCTGCCTCCCTCTCGTGCTGCTGGGGAGGGGCTGGTGCCCTTCTCACGGTACCCCGGGCCTAAATCCTGTGCTAGGAGGCACGTCTGCTGTTGGCAGGAATTCTCAGAGGCAGTTGGATGGATGTGAGAAGGAAAACTCAGGAGCCTGTAAAATCAGCAGGGTAGACATCTCCAGAACACGAAGGAAAACCCTCCAAAATACTCCTGCCCATGGGGGTGGGGCCATGAGTCTATTCCCGGCCGTTTCCCCAGTCACAGCTGCACAAGAGGTGCTGGTCAGTCCAGGATATGCCTGAGCCTGTGGCCACGCCTGGTTCCTCTAGCCAGCGACCCCAGTCCTCTACTGAGGAGCGCACCTTCTCTAAAGACACGAGAGCAAATGCAGAAACATACCTAACCAGTGACCGAAATCCCTTCTCTAATACTTGGAATCTAATGCCCCCCAACAACTCTGTGGATGTCAACAGCTTGACTGAACCTAATTCACTGCCTTGAGTTTCAGTGACCATGTTCTGACCATTCTGGGAACACTGCATTATGTAATATGCAGTCCCCACATTGCTGAGGATTTGCTGAAAATGAGATAAACCGTTGACACCACCTTCACCTTCAACGGCAAAAAACAGAGGCAGTCTTCCTTGCCTGGGTCACACCCTCCCCACCCCGACCCGCTGGTATCACTGCTGTTGCCACTCAGGTCAGGTTTCAATCCATCGCAACCCTGGCCTTTTTAAAAGCTAATTCTATTATGTTTAGAAAAGGTTTTCTGAAGAAACTTTATGAAGGTTATCAAAATTCACTGGCAGATTTAAATAGCAGAGATGTCATCACAGCCGAATGCATGAACTCACTTAGGACTCAGGAAGCACACGGGGTTGAGGAGGCCTAAATATCTCTAAGCGAAAGCATGCTGACGTCATCTCTGGCATTTGCCTTTCTTCCTGAACAAGTAAATGGTCTCACAGGATGAGTAAGGGCAAAGAAGGTATAAACTGTCATAAAGTTTTATAATATCTGCCTACAGAAAGCTCATTTCAGTATGTGTGTGTTCTAATATATATATGTGCATACCTATAACACACATTTATCATACACACACATATATAGGCACACACGTATCTATATTTTATGCATATATGCAAACACATACACACCCACACATATCCATACACATCTTTCATCTTGCTTAAATTTCCAGGTATATATGGATCTACCTACCTGTCCATCCAAACCATCCATCCATCCGTACATACATCACTTAACAAAATGAAGGACAGGGACCATCAGGAATGGTGACTCCCTGTTGCTTTCGGGGACAGAACCGGCCTGGGGACAGGTGGGACGTTTGGCCCCTGTCGGACGCGGCTCCGGCTGGGCAGACCTCTCCCCTTCCCCGGCAGGGAGTCAGAGGAGCACCTGCATTCCAGCAGGCTCACGTTCACCTTGGCAGCCCCGAGGAAAAGGAGCGTGGACAGGCACAGTCTGCTGGGCTCGGGAAGATCCGGTGTGCGGTACCACCAGGCACGGGGGCAGGGGGACACTGAGGAGCCCCCTGGAGAAGCTGGCAGGAGGAAACCAGCCCTGGGTGGGCGGGGGCCTGGGCTACTCCAGGAAGGAAGGCTGCCCTGAGCGGTAAACACCCTTTGCTTCGCAGGTGACCACAGCGGTCGCTGCTGAGGTCCTGCCAGGGGTGCCTCACATTCTTGCAAATTCAGAATCCTTCCGGTAACCAGACCCATAATCAGGGGACCTAATGAGGTATCTCTTCCTCCTTCAAGGTGCTAACACTGAGAGGAGGAAACGGGGTCCACTATTCTGAATCAAACACAGAGCATATTTTAAAAATTGTGATGGAAATCAAATCTATGAGGTAATAGCTACTTTAAGATGAGTTTGAGGAAAAGCTTTAAGTGAAGAAGCAAATGCATCTCACTGTGATGTGAGAACTGGCAGCGTCCAGAGCGGTCACTAAGAACATCGTAAAAGCAACAGAATTACAAACACACAAAAGGAAAAAAAGAACTTCAATGCACTTAAAATCTTACCTGCCTAACTTTAGAGATTTGTTGGTCAGCACATTCTAGTTGTAGAATATGACAATCCACATAGATTAAATGAACTATGTGAAATAGTTCATTTGCCTCGGGGTATAAGGTACTTAAAAACCGAATGTGGTTACAAAATATATATATATAAATCTTCAAAAAAGAGCCTTTTTTCAAAAAAAAAAAAAAAACCAACACGATTATCTGAGAACAACTCTAAGGAACGGTTCTACAGTAAAATGTGGCTGCTGTTTTTAAAGAGGGCCCCAACTACCGAAGCCAGGAGTCTCTCAGAAGGCGACGGGCCTGGCGGCTCACCTGCAGGATGGACACGGTCTGCGAGAAGTGGTGCTGCTCCATGGTGGACGTGGAGTAGAGCGCGGCCAGCGGGTGGTCGAACTTCTGCAGGTAGCTGTTGCTGAATCCCCGGTGGTCCAGGTCGTGGCACAGACACGCGATGAGCAGCCCTTTGCGCTTAAGAGACAACACAGCACAGACGTTCAAAACAAAGAAACGGGGCTCTCACGCTGACTTCTGTCACGGATGCAGCCCCCGTCCTCAGGAACAGCAGCAATGCCGGATAATCCAGCCTCCTTTTTAACCACTTTGCTTTCTGCGGCTGACTCTGACAGCCAGATTACTTTTGAGGTTTCCTGCTGAGCTCTGGGAAAAAGTTTTTAAGTGGGGGCAAATTAAAGCAAGGGTTCCAAAGAAGGACAGATAAAGTGAATCTGCAAAAGGAGAAGGCAGTTTCCATTCTTCTTTCAAAAATCTATTGGACACTAAATTCTAGCTGGTATGGTTATCGTGAATGAGGACTGTAACAAGGAAATCATAAAGCATGGGGCAGGCAGCTCCTTTTCTCTGCAGGGTCACGAGTACTGGAGCAGGAGGAGAGAAGGGGGTTGAGTTGGGGCCTTCACAGCGGCCGCTGGGGCCGATGCGGAGAGGACAGCGTGGCCACTGGGAAGGTCTGCCTGGGAGTGGCACAGCTGGGGTGAAGGCACTCCGGTCCCCGAGCTCGAGGCTGGGTGGCCAAGGAAGGGCTAGACAGCAGGGCATGAATGGACAGGGGTGCCCGCGTCCTCTCTGAGTGTGTCACCAGCTCCACGTCTGTAAATCAGTGGAGCGTCACAGTGCCCCTGTCTTCTTGTGAGGGAAAAGGTCAGATCAGCGTTTATGTTTTAACTGCATTTCATGTTCTGGGCTCTCGGGGGACAGGATAAGTGTCCACTATCTAGGGCATGAGGGCAACGACAGCAGTTCGCCTCATCTACGCCCTTTTCGGGGGATAGGATAAGTGTCCACTATCTAGGGCGTGAGGGCAACGACAGCAGCTGGCCTCATCTACACCCTTTTCGGGGGACAGGATAAGTGTCCACTATCTAGGGTGTGAGGGCAACGACAGCAGCTGGCCTCATCTACGCCCTTCAGTGCAGTTCGGCTTTACCAGGGAAGAGAGACCACAAAAACCAGTGCTTCGTTGAGGGACGTTTTGGCGACACTGGAATGTCCGTTTCTATATTTCTTATACAAAACAATAGGAAAAAATGCTTGGATACTGCCATTTAAAACTCTGCTGCTCATGAATCTACTGAACCAAAGTTTGTCCTGGAATAACATGGCACCCAATTATATCGTGAATGGGCTGCAGACACAGAGTGTTCAAACCCACTCCAGCCATCTGAAAACGGGGCAAAGGAAGGGCACGCGCACGCACCTCGAGGTCGGTGAAGAGCCCGCGGCTGTTCTGCAGGATTGCGTACATGCAGTGGGCCACCGTCACCGCGTGCTTCCAGTTGTGGTAAGGAACCCGGCGGTAGTTCTTCTTCACAGACATGATGAAACGGCACAACTTCTCCAGCTCGAAGCTGTGCGGAAGAGACACCGTCACGACAGAAACTGGTAAAGAAACAACGGGCTCCAGGAGGCAGCTCTGGTCTAGACACATGGGTCTGTGCCCACACACACCTGCCCCGGGGAGACTTCCGGGGTGCTGAGTGAGCCTCGTTCACCAGCTCCCTGGCATTCTTCCAGCCAGCAAGGAAGGAGGACTCTTTACCGGCTTCCTCTCAGACACTGTAACGGGCCCACCAGCGAGCAGACCCCAGAATCTGCTTGCCTTCCCTACCATCGACTCCCATCACCGCTTCCTGAACAGTCAACCATCTCCTGCAGCCCACAGGGTCAACAGACAGCAACATACCATCACCCTGCTCAAGAGTGTTCTGAGAGTTTCTTCTAAAAAAAGCGCATTCACGTTCACAAACTGCAAACGTGCACACCATAAGAATTTTCTAGATGAGAGGCTATCCTTTGAAAAGGAATCCAAATTATTGTGGTACACTCAAATTATCAACTGGCAGTGGCAGATGGTCACACTCAAATACTTAACAGTACATGAAAGACTATGACGCATGCTCTTATTCTACAGTGTGGTAATAGATTTTGTATTTTTTTAAAATAGACTTCTTTAGAGCCCCACTAACTCTCTCAATGGATATGAGGCAACTTAAGACAAAAGCGTATCAATATGAAACAGGGCTCTGGAAATACCAGAGATGAGAGTTCAGAAAACCTCTAAATATTAATATGCATAACCTTTATGTTTCTCTACTGAAAATTTCCGAATAGTACCTGAAGTATAAGGTGTGTCATTACAAGAGTTTCATCTGGTCAAACTCTCAACTGCTATCTAAGAAATAAGTTAGGTATCTTGCGCTCATTCTTTTGAAACAGTGATTTATAAAAGCCGCTGATGGGAATAAGAGAAAACAGAATTCAGTGGGACAGGAGTGACAATTTAGCTCTAGAGAAGCCAAGAGCCTCGATAAGCCACTTAATGACTAGTGGAAAAAAGAAAGAAACATTTCTTGCATTTTAACTATGTGTTTAAGCTACATTAAAAAAAACGAACGAACGAAAGGGCTCGCAGTTCCTCAGGGACAGGCCACAGAAGAAGGGGGACGTGAGAGGAACGCGCAAGGTAACGCCGCCGAGCAAAGGACACCACTGAGTCAGGAGGCCTGGCTCCTCCACTCCTGCTCTAACCGGCACGTTAAAGTCAAAGGTGAAAGGCGACGCTGAACGTGTGCGCTTGTTCCAAGACACCTGCAGGATCAGTATGCGATTATTTATCCCAGCTACACCTACATTCTCAGCATCACCTGGTCAGACCTGGTTATGAACCAAGGGAATCTAAGAAGGCTGCACGCTGTCTAATAATCTTAGCCTTTTTTAAAAATTCAAGTGCTTAGAGAAAACAATTTGTGGCATGTTTTAATTATTAACCAAGAATACGGTGAGGCATCAAGGTGGTCCTGCATACCAGGCTGTCCCACAGGATCGGTGGATCATGTACACGAAAATTCCAGGCCACATGTTTTCAAAGGGGCCAACGTCAAAGTGGAACCTGGAATAAACAGAAAGCACAACTCAGGAGGAAACGCAGCGAGCTGGGATAAACGTGCAAATAAAGCAAGTAAATTTTATGTCTATGAAGAAACTAAAAGAATACTGGGAGTTCGGCCCCCTGCCTTCTCCTCTCCTCAGTCACATCTCTGTTGTAATCAAATGCTTCCAGGAGGACATTCCACCCACCCCCTCAGGAACTTAGTCCAAGATTTAAGCCACTGCTTAAGTCTCTGTTACAAAGGAATACTGTGGTCATATCATCAGAGCAATGATAAAGGACAACATAATGATGCTCTTAATACCACACACTCATCAGGACACACACAACACGTACATGACACGGGCCCTACACAATCCATAGAAAAAGGGGGATCTCATTTGAAATTCTTTTAGTGCTGAAAATCGGTCTATTTCCCATTTTAATCCAGAGAAAACTTTTATAAATATTAGCATTCAAAGCTATTACCTATTTTCATATGCTAATTTAGTTGTGGATATTTAACCCCAATAAGCAGAATGCTCAAGTATTAGACCATTTTCCTTTAGGTGCAACACTTCTGACACCAAATGTGTGAGTTTTCCAAGCAGTTCTCCAGTTCTCTGCAGACACCCACTGATTTCCTAGGATTCAACCCCATTCTCACACTACCTGGAGTTGAGGCAGACCTCACAGCTCAAGGGCTGGGGCCCACAGACTGCTCTACTTTATACGCCAATCACAAGTCAAGGCCACCCGCCCTTCTAATCCGTCAGCTATTCCCACAAGCCCCTCCTCGGGGGAGATAATGCGCTAGAACAGCTCCAGAACTCAGAAGAACACTTCAGCTAGACGTCTGGCTTATTATTGGGACACAACTCAAGAGCGGCCAAGAGGAAGAGGTGCCCAGGGCCAGGCAGTGGGGCGGGCCGTGCAGCGCCGGCCTCTCTCTGGGGGCACCCCCTTTCCAGCACCTGACGTGCTCCACAGTCTGGAAACGCTCAGAACCCCTCAGTTAGGGTTTTCTGGAGCTTCCAGCACACGGGGTACAGGTGATGAAATCCTTGCTCACCGGTAGCCCCCATCCCGACCCCATCTCTCTCCCTGGAAAGGAGTCCAAGGGCAGGCCCTCATCCGCCCAGAGTCTTTCATTAGCAAAAACTCTTGAGTGGTTGAAAGAGGCTTAATATGAATAACAAAAGATACCTCTCTCACCCAAATCACTCGGGAAATTTTAAGGGTCAAAGGAGCTCTGTGCTGGGAACTAGCTACACAGCCCACAGGCGTGTGTTTCTTATTGTATCAAAATACATGTGTGTATTACTTGTGCAGTCGTGTCCGACTCTGCAACCCTCGGACCGTAGCCCACCAGGCTCCTTCGTCCTGGGTATCACAACACATACCATATATATACACACACACACTATGTAACACATACACTGTCAATACATAAACTGAGGCATATTATTTGAGCAAAACCCACTTGAAAAGGGCAGCACCTACTTAGAGTGGTCAGAAGTCATGGGAACACCTCTATAGAGACCGTGCCAAGAAAATGAACCATCTGATTGGCTCCAGCTAAAGCCTAGCTGGCTGTTCAGAACTGTTGTCCTTAGCATTTCAGTCTGGTGACCCTGAGGCATTTACAGGCTTAGATTCCCATTTGTTTACTAGGCCAGCAGGGCATTAAACGCACAGCAATCTAATGACCTCCTTATTTAAATAATTTAACAATACGATTTTTCTTATTTTAAATAACTGTCAGCTCTGGATCACTTTTGAAGATTTTTCTATGTTGTTATTAACACACAGAGTTGGCTTACACTTTTGATGGGCAGTCTGACCACCAGTAACAAATGTATTAGCCTGGGATTAGAAGCGAAGTGTGGATGTTAAACTGTGTATTATAAAGTCTCAAATTTAACTGGCAAACTTAAAACTATATGGAAATGAAAGCTTTCAGTTATCTGAGATTAAATGCCATTTTGAATAGTAAATATTTCATAAAGTATGTAAACAAGGAAAGCTAACATTTAGGTTGGTTCATTTCAAAATGGCATTCAGACTAGTTTTTCTAAAGATAAAGAGATCCGGCCTTTCCTTCCTTGGAAGGGGGAAACGGTCAGGTCAGAGACCGCACGTGGAACGCAGTATGTATGATTCTGCTTTTGGAAGCCACTTCACTCTGAGTTCAGTGGGCTGAGAACCGTGGCTGAGGACGTGGGCGGGGCAGGGCGCTCACAGCTCGATCTCTCTGCACAGGCGGCCGGGCAGGTTGAAGTGCATGAGGCCTTGCCACTCTTCCGCGGTGCAGATGCTGTGGTAGGACAGCTTCTCCATCGTGACCCTGTAGATGCACTCCGAGTGCCGGATCCTGTGGTACATCTGCGCCAACACAGAAAATGTAAACTAGCGCGTGCGTGGTCGGCATTAAGGTGCAGAGGCTGCTTTAAAAACAAAGCCACAGCTGCAGCTGGCTTCACTATTACTCGTCCTTAACTACTGTTACTGCGTGTTACCATCCGTT
>NW_011494694.1:1296892-1306478 GCF_000754665.1 Bison bison bison | reverse complement strand
ACCATCCGTTAACTACCATCACCATCAGTTCAGTTCCGTTCAGTCGCTCAGTCGTGTCCGACTCTTGGCGACCACATGGACTGGAGCACGCCAGGCCTCCCTGTCCATCACCAACTCCTGGAGCTTGCTCAAACTCACGTCCATCGAGTCAATGATGCCATCCAACCATCTCATCCTCTGTTGTCCCCTTCTCCTCCAGCCTTCAATCTTTCCTGATTTTTCTCACCATCACTATATATTTTCATATTTACTGAAAAAACCCCCACATGTGACTCTGAAGACACAAATGGCTTTTTAAGAATTATATATCCATTTTAAAAGACTTCTTAAATTTTGTAACAAGTTTTTTTTTTTTGTCAGACGGCCAGCCATTCTATCTAGGTGGAGTGATTACCTGGTATGTTATTCTTGGACTCCCAGGCTTGGTGGGAAATAAACATCTGATGTTCATAAGCCACCTAGTCCATGGTATTTTGTTATAGCAGCACAAACAGACTAAGATGCAAAACAACTAAATTGAGACATCAGTTGACTTTTTTTCTGTGTCTCCTTTTAAAAATATTTAGCTTAACTCTTGGTGATCTCAGAGTCCTCTAGTCCAGGGAGTTTGAAAATTTGTTGATTGTAAAGCTCTTTATTGGCAAAATAAGTTTATAGATGCACGTGTAATAAATGTATGCCCCGTGAGAAATTACACACTGTGCTAATATATTGTTTGTATTATTAATTAAAATATAATAGAAAATTTAAAAGATAAAAAGTACATATTTTAAAAATATTGACTTAGCATGACTCTTGGTCACACTAAACAATGATATATTTTGAAATGAAGCACTATATGTTATCTGTTGTCAAGTTTTTTTCTTTATTACTTGGTGAGATGGTGGTGTGTGATTTAACACTTGAAAACAGTGGTACTAGTGGAGAAAAATATGCCAAAAGTGTGTGAGTGCGTGCTAAGTCG
Source organism: Bison bison bison (assembly GCF_000754665.1). Taxonomy (NCBI): domain Eukaryota; kingdom Metazoa; phylum Chordata; class Mammalia; order Artiodactyla; family Bovidae; genus Bison; species Bison bison. The sequence continues at coordinate 1,305,514 of NW_011494694.1, read as the reverse complement.
TTTCAGTCGTGTCCGACTCTTTGTGACACTCTTTGGACCACAGCTCTCCAGGCTCCTCTGCCCACGCTATTCTCCAGCCAAGAACACTGGAGTGGGTGGCCATGCCCTGCTATAGGGGATCATCCCTACCCAGGAATCGAACCCGCTTCCCTTCCATTTCCTGCCTTGGCAGGCAGGCAGGTTCTTTACCAGTAGCACCACCTACTGGAGAAAAATATGCCAAAAAGTTCAGTTCAGTCGCTCAGTCCTGTCCGACTCTTTGTGACCCCACAGCAGCACGCCAGGCTTCCCCGTCCATCACCAACTCCCAGAGCTTGTTCAAGCTCGTGTCCATCGAGTCGGTGAGGCCAAACAGTATGTGAGTCAAACAGAACAAAGGCAGGACTGCCTGTTCTTACACACTCACAGTTCTGCTCTCTAATCACTAATGTCTTTGACTGCAATTCAGATAAATTTCTATTTTCCCTGATGTAAATCAATTACTTTTGCAAACAATCAGCTGCATCTTTATATACTGTCAATCATGTTCAAAACCAGTGACAATCAGTGAAATTCGTCACACAGCAGATATTAATAAGTTGAAAGCTGTGTGATAAAACAGATTTTTTTAAAAATTCAACTTTTGAAGACAGAGAGGGAAACGGAAATAAAAAACAGATGGAACAAACAAAACAAATAACAAGATTATGGATGTACACCTAAACATAAGACATGCCTGGTCTAAAGAGCCTCATTAAAACAAAAGGTTATCTAAGCAGGAAGCAAAACCCCAACTCACACTGTCTACAAGAAAGAATCCTACTTTAAATATAACAAAGACTCAGACAGGGTCTTCCCTTGTGGCTCAGCTGGTAAAGAATCCACCTGCAATGCAGAAGACCTGGGTTCCATCCCTGGGCTGGGAAGATCCCTAGAGAAGGAAAAGGCTACCCACTGCAGTATTCTGGTCTAGAGAATTCCACGGACTGCATAGTTCATGGGGTTGCAAAGAGTCGGACGCAACTGAGCAAATTTCACACTTGAGAGGGTAAAAGTACAAGGCTGGGGATTCGTCAAACTCAGCAGTGGCCACAGGACTGGAGAAGGTCAGTTTTCATCCCAACTCCAAAAAGACAATGCCAAAGCACGTTCAAATTACCGTATAATTGCACTAATTCCACATGCTAGCAAGATTATGCTTAAAATTCTTCAAACTAGACTTCAGCATTACGTGAACTGAGAACTTCCAGATGTTCAATCTAGATTTATAAAATGCAGAGGAACCAGAGATCAAATTGCCAACATCCACTGGATCATAGAAAAAGGAAGAGAATTCCAGAAAAACATGTACTTCTGGTTCATTCAGTTCAGTTCAGTTCAGTCGCTCAGTCGTGTCCGTCTCTTTGCGACCCCATGAACTGCAGTACGCTACGACCTCCCTGTCCGTCATCAACTCCCAGAGTCCACCCAAATCCATGTCCATTGAGTCGGTGATGCCATCCGACCATCTCATCCTCTGTCATCCCCTTCTCCTCTGCCTGCAATCTTTCCCAGCATCAGGGTCTTTTCAAATAAGTCAGTCCTTCACATCAGGTGGCCACAGTACTGGAGTTTCAGCTTCAGCATCAGTCCTTCCAATGAACACCCAGGACTGATCTCCTTTAGGATGGACTGCTTGGATCTCCTTGCAATCCAAGGGAACTCTCAAGAGTCTTCTTCAACACCACAGTTCAAAAGCATCAATTCTTCGGTGCTCAGCTTTCTTTATAGTCCAACTCTCACATCCATACATGACCACTGGGAAAACCATAGCCTTGACTAGATGGACCTTTGTTGGCAAAGTAATGTCTCTACTTTCTAATATGCTGTCTAGGTTAGTCATAGCTTTTCTTCCAAGGAGTAAGCATCTTTTAATTTCATGGCTGCAATCACCATCAGCAGTGATTTTGGAGCCCAGAAAAATAAAGTCAGCCACTGTTTCCACTGTTTCCCCATCTATTTCCCATGAAGTGATGAGACTGGATGCCATGATCTTAGTTTTCTGAATGTTGAGCTTTAAGCCAACTTCTTCACTCTCCTTTTTCACTTTCATCAAGAGGCTCTTTAGTTCTTCTTCACTTTCTGCCATAAGGGTGGTGTCATCTACATATCTGAGGTTATTGATATTTCTCCCAGTCATCTTGATTCCAGCTTGTGCTTCATCCAGCCCAGCATTTTTCATGATGTACTCTGCATATAAGTTAAATAAGCAGGGTGACAATATACAACCTCAATGTACTCCTTCGCTATTTGGAACCAGTCTGCTGTTCCATGTCCAGTTCTAACTGTTGCTTCCTGACCTGCATACAGGTTTCTCAAAAGGCAGGTCAGGTGGTCAGTTATTCCCATCTCTTTCAGAATTTTCCACAGTGTATTGTGGTCCACACAGTCAAAGGCTTTGGCATAGTCAATAAAGCAGAAATAGATGTTTTTCTGGAACTCTCTTGCTTTTTCGAAGATCCAGTGGATGCTGGCAATTTGATCTCTGGTTCCTTCCTCTGCCTTTTCTAAAACCAGCTTGAACATCTGGAAGTTCTTGATCCAAGTACTGTTGAAGCCAGGCTTGGAGAATTTTAAGCATTACTTTACTAGCGTGTGTGATGAGTGCAATTGTGTGTTAGTCTGAGCATTCTTTGGCATTGCCTTTCTTTGGGATTGGAATGAAAACTGCCCTTTTCCAGTCCTGTGGCCACTGCTGAGTTTTCCAAATTTGCTGGCACATTGAGTGCAGCACTTTCACAGCATCATCTTTCAGGATTTGAAATAGCTCAACTGGAATTCCATCATCTCCACTAGCTTTGTTCGTAGTGATGCTTCCTAAGGCCCACTTGACTTCATATTCTGGTTCATTAACTACCCTAAGTACTTTAACTGTGTAGATCACAACTGGAAAACTCTTAAAGAGATGAGAACACCAGGCCACCTTTCCTGTCTGCTGAAAATCTTGTATTCAGGACAAGAAGCAACAGTTAGAACTGGACGGAACTATGGACTGGTTCCAAATTGGGAAAGGAGTACATCAAGGCCGTATATTGTCACCTTGTTTATTTAACTTATATGCAGAGTACATCATGCAAAATGCTCAGCTGGATGAATCACAAGCTGGAATCAAGACTACAGAGAGAAATATCAACAACCTCATATATACAGATAACACCACTTTAACGGCAGAAAGTGAAGAGGAACCAAAGAGCCTCTTGATGAAGGCAAAAGAGGAGAGTGAAAAAGCTGGATTACAACTCAGCATTCAAAAAACAAAGATCATGGCATCTGGTCCCATCACTTCATGGCAAATGGATGGGGAAAAAGTGGAAACAGTGACAGACTTTATTTTTCTTGGGCTCCAAAAGTCACTGTGGACAGTGACTGCAGCCATGAAATTAAAAGACGACTGCTCCTTAGAAGGAAAGCCATGACAAACCTAGGCAGCATATTAAAAAGCAGAGACATTACTCTGCTGACAAAGGTCTGTATAGTCAAAGCTACGGTTTTCCCAGGAGTCATGTATGGATGTGAGAGTTGGACCACAAAATGGCTGAACACCGAAGGATTGACGCTTTCGAAATGTGGTGCTGGAGAAAACTTGTGAGAGTCCTTTGGACAGCAACGACATCAAACCAGTCAATCCTAAAGTAAATCGACCCTGAATATTCACTGAAAGGACTGAGGCTTAAGCTCAAGCTTCAATATTTTGGCCACCTGATGCGAAGAGCTGACTCACTGGAAAAGACCCTCATGCTTGGAAAGATTGAGGGCAAGAGGAGGATGAGATGGTTGGATGGCATCACTGACTCAATGGACATGAGTCTGGGCAAATTCTGGGAGATAGTAAAGGACAGGGAAGCCTGGCGTGCTGCAGTCCGTGGGATCGCAAAGAGCTGGACACGACTTAGGGACTCAACAACAAGAACAACAGGTTGGAAAAGGTGTTTAACATTTACCACCAGTCTAGAGAAAACGGGAACAGCTGAAAATTCCAGATACCTAACAAAGTAGATTTCAGAGTAAAGATTATTACCGAGGAGATCGTTTCAGTGATAAAGGGGTCAGGCCATGAGGAGAATGAATACATAGGGTCAGCTGGTTTTCAGCAAAAGTACAAGGCAAGACCTCAGGGAAAGAAGAGTCTGCACCACTCAGGGGCTGACCAACCGGGCACCTGGATGCAGACAAACAAGTAAGTGCTGATCCTCATCTTATACCACATGCAACAGCTTACTCAAGTCAGCCACAGACTTAGATGTGAAACCCGTAGAACTTCTACAAGACAACACAGGAGAAAATCATTGTCATCTTTGGTTAGACAAATCTTTCTTTGATACAATGCAGACAGCATGATCACAAAAAGAAAAAAATCATGCTAGACTTCTTTGAAATTAAGAATGCTCTTAAGAAGAAAATGTTAAGAGAATGAGGAGCCAAACACTGGGAGCAAATATTTGCAAATAATCTGGCAGATGACTTACATCTAGAATATATAAAAGGACTATCAAAACTCAGTAACAAAACCCAGAAATTACAAACAACAGGCGAATGATTTGAGCAGACACTTCACCAAAGAAGACCCAGAGATGCAAATGTGGAGAGACTGGAACACTGCCAGTGATGCTGGGGATACTGGAAGTTGGTCAGCTTGGCGGTTTCTTAAACATCCCCCCGCCACAAAAGCCCACCAGTCTAGGCATTACTCAGGAGAAATGGAAGCACATGCCCACACACGGACTTGGACGGCTTTATTTGTAACAGCCAAAAGCGAAATAACTCAAATTTCCATCAACAGGTGACTAAACAAACACCTCATAATATATCTATACAGCAGAATACTCAGTAATAAAGAATGAATTATTTACACACGCAGTGTCATGGATGAGTCTAAAAAATAATTGTGCTAAGGGAAAGAAGTCAGACAGCAAGGAACACAGATTTTATGATTCCAGTCATATAAACTGGAAAATTCAAAGTAAGTTATGGAAAGTACAAGAGTGGTTGCCTGAAACGGGGGATGAAGATGGGGAGGACTGTGTGGGAACGGGTCACAGAGACTCGTGGGGATGATGGACACACCAGTCAGCAGGGGTGTGTGTGTACACTTGTCAGACTGCACACTCTAAACACATGTAGTTCATTGTATATTTATAAGCCTCAGTAAACTTCTTTTTAAAAAATGCTTGCTCCTAGTCTTTGTAAAGGTACGTAGGAATTTGTGTATGTGACACATAAATTTCAGCAAAAAGTCACATGATGATGATGGAAAATAACTGTTTTCAAAGTACTCTCTTCGTGGTATGAATTTATCTGGAAAAGCAATTATCTTCTTATTCCGTGTTAATGTTTCTTGCAATTTGAAAGTTCAGATTAAATGTTTATTTCTTTGAATACATCTTATAAGTAACAAAACACTGTCATTTGTCATCAGAAAAACATCAGCAATTTGGAATTTCTATCTTTTTGTGAAAGAAATATGTGTAAATAAACAATGAATTCAACAACTATTCCAAGTGCTTTGCCGCAAGTAGCAAAGCCTTTGTAGCACAAGGGAAATGAGTGGACATTGCAAAGCTGTCGTCCTAACATGGTTGAGGAAAAGCTGGGTCAGGCTTAGAAGTGCAGGCTGGACACCCCTGTCCGCTCTTCTTCCCTGTAGAATAGAAGGCCCCTGTCACAGGAGACCGCACCTGGACATGACACAGCCACCTGACGGACGAGCCGGGTGAAAGCTCCATCCGTGTACGCACAATCAAGAAAATGGACTTTCCCTCACAGCACTCCTTAAAAGAAGTTCTCACATGCTCCCCCCAACCCTCAATGGACCGTCACATCCCTCCCACTCGAGACGGTACCGCAGGTTCCGGCAGGAGGGCGAACAATCAACGGGGTTTACTTGGCAGTCACTGTGAGTCAGTACCGCCTGCTCTTCAGGGCCGTTCTGGGGGAGGTGCTAGTAAAAGTAACCATATTAGGCAGCAGAACAGCATTGCCGCCACAGTCGTTACCACCAGTGAGAGCGGCAGGCAGCCTTTCAGGGCTCCGTATACACCACTTTCGCAATCCTCACAAAATACTCATTTTCAGCATTTTACAAGCTTATGACCTCCGCTGAGAATAAACCACATTTTTATTTATCACTATGGGGAGGTGCTAGTAAAAGTAACCATATTAGGCAGCAGAACAGCATTGCCGCCACAGTCGTTACCACCAGTGAGCGCCTGCTCGGCGGCAGGCAGCCTTTCAGGGCTCCGTATACACCACTTTCGCAATCCTCACAAAATACTCATTTTCAGCATTTTACAAGCTTATGACCTCCGCTGAGAATAAACCACATTTTTATTTATCACTACGTATACTTTTAATAAGTTTATATTGTTCGTAAACATATAAACTGTTAATTTTATTAAAATTTTGTACTCAATGTAAGGCAGTAACACGAACTTTAACTTTACAGCAAAAAAAGAATTAGTTTCGGCAAATTTTATAGCTACTTGAGTCCCCGTTTTCTAAATGACCTTCAATATGAATAGTCGAAAATAACATATTACTAATAAATGATTCTGCTCTCTTCTCCCCACTGCGGATTGTTAATGAAGATGGACCGCCACGCTGTGTGCTGACTTTCTACAGACTATTTGTCTGTGACAGTGAGGAGTTAAGCTGGGCTCACTGTCCAGCCCAAGGGACAGCTAGCAGAGGGGGCCGCCGTCCATTTGGATGGGGGATTAATCTCAGACACGAGGCTATGGGAAAGGCACAAAGGCAGCAGGACGGTGGCCTGGAAACAGGAGCGTAACCTAGCTCGCGCCCACCACGCGGAGAGAACACAACCGCGTAATCTTACGGAGCAGCACCCCTACCTACTGGCTTTTTGCACAGACATGGGGGCGTGCGGAGGATGCGCTGACGTTACTCACATTCACAGGAGGCCTGGACTCACTTAAAGGTACACCAGCTAAGAACCAGGCTCCAGCTCACCTTTCTGGGTGGACCCTCCTCTCCTGCGCTGAGCTGCTGTGCGTCTTTAGGCAAAAGTTACTCGAGTGCTCTGCGCCCAGGTCTCCCAGGTACAGACGGTGGACATGCAGTGCCCGAGTCGGGAAGGACACGCGGTGTCCATGGGGTCTCACATGTAAGGAAGAGCACAAACTTGGACAAGTGGCCGGCAATGACCACCTCCTCCAGCACCGCGGCCACACCGCTGGGCTCCTGAGGGCTCAGTCTGCTGAAGAACTCTTGAGTGTCAGGGCTGTGACGGTGCGTGACGCTGCGTCCCACCTGCTGAGGATGTACCCTGGCTCCCAGGTCTGCACTCAGGATGCTCCTCGGGCGTGCGCCTGTCTGAGTGGGAGTCTGCACTCCACACAAACTGGGAAGTGCTACATGTAAAGCCCCTTCTTGGTTAGAGAGCTGGCTTTACCAGCTCGCCACTGGCTGCAGGCAATCCATAGATGCAAGGGGCTCAACCCCTGCTGAAACAAACTGGGTGCTCCTTCCCCTTCACTCTAGTCACATGCCCAACCTAACTGCCGGAATATCTGCTAAAATGCAGATTTTCAATGTGATGTCAATAGCATTAAATGACGTCAGTAATGAAGTCAATGTGGCCCCCTAAGTAAACCTAAAACAAAAAACACGGTCCACACAGGTATGGACAGGAAGCCTTGTGCTCTGTATGCAGTAGCATGAAATAGGGCTACAGCGGCGAGGGCAATGCCAGGCCCAGCTGAGGCTGTGCCCCGTGCCCTGTGTGGGACCAAAGGCCCGCCTGTGGCTGCAGGGAGGAGTTCCTGGGCTGAGGACCCTGCAGAGAGACAAGGTTACCTGGGTCTCCCGCAGGGGAAGCAATTCCAGACGGATCTGAGTAAGTAAGTAAAAATCAAGTAAGTAAAGGAATGGAGGAATGAGGAAATCCAGGAAAGAAGAGACCAACACGAGGAAAAATCAACAGATTGACGTCCCTGTTAAGAACTGAGCTGATAAAAAAGAATCGAGAGACTAAAAATACACCGTCGAAAAAATACAGCATCTGATGTGTGGCTTCCTCTGCCTGCACGTCTATTCCAGTTTATGGAGACCACGGTACCAAGATGCAGAGAAATGACTTTTTTTCCTTGACTAGCTCTGAGATGTAAGTGTTTACAAAGCTGTCTTTCTCGCGGGCGGGTGAAGGGCAGTGCGCCGAGGACTCCAGGGCCGCATCCAAAGCTGGCCGGCCACACACGTGCTGCGGGACCTTCCCTGGGTTACTTCATCCATGTATCTGTCTCTCTCACATCAAGTGGAGCTAATCACAGCCTCCCTCGGGATAGCTGTGGGACTAACGAAGGAACCGGGATCCAGGTCTTGGTCTTTACTCTAGAGGTCTATGATCTGACATCCTCCCCTGAAGAAGGCTCTGACAGGAAACTCTCTTGCAAAGAAACCAATCGCTGGCTTACAGACACTGACACACGGTGGGAGCTCTCTGCGTTTTCTTTTTTCTTGAGGAGGATGCTTGCCTCAACAAAGCCAGTGTTACTGTAAAGAAAGGCAGTACGTTGGTCTTCCCTCTGCATTGAACAGAAACAAGTCCAATACCAGCTGCTCCCCAGACGGGAAGGCGCGTGGAGAGGG
>NW_011494694.1:1286522-1296792 GCF_000754665.1 Bison bison bison | reverse complement strand
GGCGGGGGTGGGGGCGCCCCTGAGCTGCGGGGTCAGAGGCTGTCATGCTCTCTGAGTTTGGAGGCACTGTCAAAAACAATGCAGTTTTTATAAGCTCTCATGGGGAGAAGATATACTGCAGTTTAAAAAGTGGTGATTAACTCCACAGAGAGCTGACGCTGCGCCACCTGGGCTTCAACACGCACCTTCAGGCAACAACCAGGCCTGGGTCTGCTCAATCTAGGAGAGGTTTAGAGCCCGCCACCAGCGCTGACACTCTATGAAACTGTGGCACATACCCTATCTGTCATGGCAGGAGAGCAGAAACAGTTTCGGTGAGTTTCGGTGTTTATAAAAAGTGACAAGTCAGTTTCACTATAAACAACTCCACTAGCTTTGCCCCAACACAAAAACAGAACGCCTGTCAATTTACTCGTGACTTTTCAGAAGGAGTGTTATTTTTCTTGTTTCAGCTTTAGTATTCGGGTTGGCGTAATCGTTTGACCGTGGCTGAGTCCAGGTTTCTGATGCAACAATCACTGTTCAGGAGAGCTTTGAGCGCCCTGGGCGAGCTCTGCAACAGCACTGCTGAGCCGGCCTCACAGTGCCTACCCTGGGACGGACACAGTAAGTCCTCCAGGGCTGCACAGAAACACGGACAGATTTTAAGAAGATCAAGTTCCACCGCCTTCATTTTTACATGGACTCTTACCTAAAAATGCTCTTTTCCCACCGCTCATTTCAAATCACCCCTTTCTCAAGTTTCATTAGTACGAAAATCTCTTAAATCAAATACTGGTGTTAATAAGGTCTAAAAGTGGTTTCTAAAGCTTTCATAAGGTACTTGAACGTGGACCTAAACAAATTTTCAGCTGACAGATCATTAAAAACAATTTTTGATGATTGGGTTGCCATATTCTTTGGCATCTTGGCTCATGTGGAGTTCAGATTAAGAGCAATTGCTATAATAAAACTCTTCCTGTTCCACTCATTGACTCAAGATGAAAGCAACTCTCACGGCTTCCCAAAAAGTAAAGGTGATGAGCAGAAATAAACTTGATGCTGAAATAGGGGAGCCACATTCCCAGACAGCAGTATCCCGAAGACGGAGGTGAAATAGCTGGAAGGAATTCTCTGGAGTTAGGAGGAAGTTCTGATATGCAGAGAGAGACAGAGAGAGAGAAAGCAAAGGATATTCAGGCTTATGTGTAAACTCTCTTCTGAAATAGTGACAACAGGGGGAAAGGACGTTTCAGTGGAGAAACCAGGCAGACGCCTCCTTCCCAGAGCCTGCCCACAGCTGGCACCGTGAACACACAGCCTGCTGAGATGTTCCTGCCGAAATGATAACCTCGAGAGAGCCATGAGGAAACACCAGACAAAACCAAAATAGAAACACCCTACAAAATAACCCGTCCATACACTTCAAAAGGGCTTCCCTGATAGCTCAGTTGGTAAAGAATCTGCCTGAGGTGCAGGAGACCCTGGTTCGATTCCTGGGTTGGGAAGATCCACTGGAAAAGGGATAGGCTACCCACTCCAGTATTCTTAGGCTTCCCTTGTGGCTCAGCTGGTAAAGAATCCGCTAGAAATATGGGAGACCTGGATTCAACCCCTAGGTTAAGAAGATCACCTGGAGAAGGGAAAAGCCACCCACTCCAGTATTCTGGCCTGGAGAATTCCATGGACTGTATAGTCCATGGGGTTGCAAAGAGTCGGACATGACTAAGCGACTTTCACTTTCACTATACACTTCAAAATGCCTAAGACATAGAAGACAGAATAAGGAATGATTCTAGGTTGAATGCTAAAAAAAAAGTTAATCACTCAGTTGTGTCCAACTCTTTGCGATACCATGGACTGTAGTCTGCCTGGCTCCTCTGTCCATGGAATTCTCCAGGCAAGATGTTGGAGTGAGTGGCCACTTCTTTCTCCAGGGGATCTTCCCTACCCAGGGCTCCAACCTGGGTCTCCTGAATTGCAAGCAGATCCTTTACCAACTGAGCCACTTGGGGAAGCCCCAAGGAAGGAGACTATAGAGGTCTACAGACTTCAGTAGGGCGGGCCCTAATCCAATGAGCTATGCCCTTATAAGAAGAGGCGATTAGAACACAGACGATTACAGAGAAAAGACCACTGGAGACACACAAAGGCAGGAGGCCACAGGCCTAGAAGAAACCAAACTGCCAGTAGTCAGATCTTTAAATTCCAGCTGTCAAAACCACAGAAACATAACCTTCTGTTGTTTAAGTCACCCAGTCTGTGGTATCTGTCACAAACTGACTCACTGGAAAAGACCCTGACGCTGGGAAAGATTGAGGGCAGGAGGAGAAGGGGACGACAGAGGATGAGGTGGTTGGATGGCGTCACGGACTCGATGGGCGTGTGTTTGGGTAAACTCTGGGAGTTGGTGATGGACAGGGAGGCCTGGCGCGCTGCAATCCAAGGGGTCACAAAGAGTCAGACACGAATGAGCGACTGAACTGAACTGAATAGTGTGTGCTCAGTTGCTCAGTCAAGTCTGACTCTGCAACCCCATGGACGATAGCCCACCAGGCTCCTCTGTCCATGGGATTCTCCAGGCAAGAATACTGGAGCGGGTTGCCATTTCCTTCTCCAGAGGATCTTCCCCACCCAGCAATCAAACCCTGTCTCTTGCATCTCCTGCATGGGCAGGCGGGTTCTTTACTCCTGTGCCATCTGGGAGGTCCATGACATAACATCACAGGTCAAAATCAATTTTTAACACTCCTTACACACGTTTGTTTTAGACTATTATAATTTTTTAAAAAACACTTTAAAGTATAACATATATTAGAATAAACTTTTGTGGGGTAACAGAAACACAAGTCCAAAGAGAGAAAAGAATGATACTAAGTTTTTCAGTGGTAAGAGCTTCTTATTCTATTTTTAAGTGGACTGTGCTAAGTTGCTTCAGCTGTGTACAACTCTTTGCAGTCCCATGAACTGTCACCTCCCAGGCTCTTCTGTCTATGGGATTCTCCAGGCAAGAATTCTGGAGTGGGTTGCCATGCCCTCTTCCAGGGAAGTGGACTATTAATAGATGTCAAATTATTCTAATACCTGGATTCCATTGAATATATTTAAAAATTATAAAAGTCAATATTTAACATATAGTGGAAATTATATTTCCTGCAACTTTTAAACTAAACAGATGCATTCTGTCCATATGTTTACTGATGAGGAGATACGCTGGTATAAAAAAGGTCTGAAGTCAGAAGTGTTTGACAGCTGCGCTGGCTTGTCTCCGACGGGCCGGGCGACAGTACAGCCCCCATGAGACCGCATGGGGCCGCAGGAAGAACGAGGTGCACTGCGCACAGTCACCCCTCATCGCCAGACTATTATCGTTTTGCCATTTTGTTCCGAGTCTTCTCTGCTATTTTCATTACTCACATGGCTGCTCCTATGATTTCCAAAAAGACAAATTTCTCTAAATTACTAAGGTGAGAATTCCCATGCATGTTGATTTGGCTTTACAAAAGGTTAATAAAATCTTCTCCAAGTTCAGAATTCCAGTCATGTCACTGAAGGATTACTAGAGTTCCGTTCCGTTCAGTTCAGTTCAGTCACTCAGTCGTGTCCGACTCTTCTCGACCCCATGAATTGCAGCACACCAGGCCTCTTTGTCCATCACCAACTCCCGGAGTTCACCCAGACTCACGTCCATCGAGTCAGTGATGCCATCCAGCCGTCTCATCCTCTGTCGTCCCCTTCTCCTCCTGCCCCCAATCCCTCCCAGCATCAGAGTCTTTTCCAATGAGTCAACTCTTCACATGAGGTGACCAAAGTATTGGAGTTTCAGCTTTAGCATCATTCCTTCCAAAGAAATCCCAGGGCTTACTCAAGTTCATAGAATACTAAATGTTTAACTCATTTAAAATGTAAAAGAAAGATGATACGTTCAGCTCTTTTAAAGCGAGACTTCATAAAATAAATGGAGCCTGATCTTACTGTTCAGTACACAGAGCTGGGCTGTTGTGAAGATTAAATGAATACACGGCATCGGGGGGCTCCTTGATAAAGAATCTGCCTGCCAGTGCAGGAGACGCAGGTTCAAATCCTGGGTGGAGAAGATCCCCGGGAGGAGGGCATGGCAACTCACTCCAGTATTCTTGCCTGGAGAATCCCATGGACAGAGGAGCTGGCGGGCTGCAGTCCGTGAGGTCTCAAAGAGTCAGACACAACTGAGCGACTTAGGATGCCTGCACACAGCACCAGACAAACATGTGGAGTGGCTGCCTCCCTTTTCCTCGCAGAGGAAACTGTTCTGCTTGGTGTTAAGACTCGAGTTATTACTCTCTCTCTCTTTTTTTTTTTTTTTGCACAAGAGTCTCAAGCGTGGTACGAATGGCAACCTCTAAGGGTTTGGATAACCTCCTCTACATCGGTAGATTACACCCAAAACTACATCGGTAGTTATCAGGAAAGGGAAACCGTATACATTCACCTCATTTTTCTTTTTATCAAATTCACACCTTGAAATAAATGAAAAAATCAGTTTTCTTTTCTTTGTTTCCTTCCAAGGAATTTTAAGGTATTTCCTAAGATATGCATAACCAGGAATCACTCTTTTGGGTTTATAAAGGAAATGGGGGGGAACACTTTCCAAGTTTATAAAATTTAACACCAAGTAGTAAAAACGTCATGACTTACGTTGGCACAGTGTAAGGCTAAAGCACAGAAGACAGCAAACATCTTGAAGTTGTTCTCGTCCGTCTTGGAGAAGGCGCTGCCGCTGAGCTTGTTGACCATCTGCACCACGCCGATGACGCTGCCGCGGCTGACGATCGGCATGCACAGGATGTTCCGGGTCGTGTAGCCCGTGTACAAGTCCACCTCTCTGCACCCGCGGCGGGGGCCAGACGGCAGCACAAGAGACAGCACAGGCAGGAGAGAGCAAACCACGCACCATCACACACTCGGCCCAGTTCCGCTTCTCCCACAGTTAACCGCAACGGAACTGCTAGCTTCTAAACTCAAAGACAGTGGGGACACATGCAAGTGGTTTTTAATAAAACCTTTTTGAAAATATTGTAACCCAGTTCTGCTTTCAAGAGAGTTTTTCAGAACCATCTCCAGGAGGTGTTCAGCTTCTCATTTGGTTCTAATGAGAAGCATCCCGTATCACAAACTACATCCCACATCCCACATCATAAAGTACATGCAAACTGTGGAATTGGAGGAAAAGTCTAATACATTTGGTAAAAATGACCTGTTTGTTTGCACTTGGCCGGGTTTATGAGAGCCGTAAATTTCCTGAACAAACTTAAATGGGACTCCTCACTGTAACAATTTAGAGCAGGGGTCAGCCATCCACAGACTGTGTACACACCGGCGCCCTCCAGTTTTGTAAACAGTATAAATGGGACACAACCACACCATTCCTTGAAGGAGTCCCACTGCCCCACAACAGAGCTGTGACGCAGATGCTGTGGCCGACAAAGCCAAAAATACCTATTGTCTGATTCTTCAAAGAAGAGATTTGCTGACTCCTGATTTAGGGGAAATAGTTTCAAAACGGTTTTTGAAAATAGGAGTCATTCCATAGGAGCAATTTTACAACTACAGGCAATGAGTTAGACGGCAGCCTTCTCTGATGGGTCTCTCTCACCTGCTGCCGCTGCTGCTAAGTCGCTTCAGTCGTGTCTGACTTTGTGCGACCCCAGAGACAGCAGCCCACCAGGCTCCCCCGCCCCTGGGATTCTCCAGGCAAGAACACTGCAGTGGGTTGCCATTTCCTTCTCCAATGCATGAAAGTGAAAAGGGAAAGTGAAGTCGCTCAGTCGGGCCCAACTGTTAGCGACCCCATGGCCTGCAGCCCACCAGGCTCCTCCGTCCATGGGATTTGCCAGGCAAGAGTACTGGAGTGGGGTGCCATCGCCTTCTCCTCTCTCTCACCTAGAGCGACGGTTTTGAGATTCACCCGTGTTGCACTATCAGCAGCTCAGCCCTTTTGTTTGCTGAGTGTATTCTATGGTGTGGATATGTGTGTGTGTGTGTGTGTGTGTGTGTGTGTGTGTGTTCAGTTGTTCAGTCATGTCCGACTCTTTGTGACCTCATGGATTGTAACCCTCCAGGCTCCTCTGTCGGTGGGATTTCCCAGGCAAGAATACTGGAGTGGACACCCATTCACTTCTCCAGGGAATCTTTCCGACCCAAGGATCTAACGTGTGCCTCCTGCGCCGGCAGGCGGGTTCTCACCACTAAGCCGCTGCAGAAGCTCAGAGTATGGACACATCACACGTTCTTGACCCCTTCACCAGTTGATGGACATTATTTGTTAACTGCCAGTTTGGGGCAATTATGAATAATGCTGCCCTCAAGATTTGTTTACAAGTCTTTGTGTGGACAGGTGCTGTTTTTCTTGGAGTGTTACCCAGAAGTGGAGCTGAACGAGGGCTGTGTGTGCTGAACTTTATAAGACACTGTGAATCTACTCTCCAAGGTGGTTGCGCAAACATACACTCCCACTTGCAAGGTATGAGCATCCACGTTTCTCCATATTCTTGCCAACGCTTGCTAGCATCACTTTTTAAAAATTTTAACCATTCAAGCTTGTATGTAACAGGATTTCATAGTCAACTAAATTTACATTTCCCTTAGATCAAATATCTTTCATC
This sequence comes from Bison bison bison, assembly GCF_000754665.1. Taxonomy (NCBI): domain Eukaryota; kingdom Metazoa; phylum Chordata; class Mammalia; order Artiodactyla; family Bovidae; genus Bison; species Bison bison. Next base: position 1,290,169 of record NW_011494694.1, on the reverse strand, counting down.
TGTTTAATGGCCATTCATCGATCTTATTTTGTGAAGCATCTGTTAAAATCTTGTGTCCTACTTATTAAATTGGGTTATCTTGGAAGTTTTTTTTAATATATATGCTAGATACAAATATTTTGCCAGATATATATTTTGCAAATTGTTCTCACAATCTGTTGCTTGCTTTTTCATGTTATTTAAAAAGCTTTTATATAAGGATATATAAATATTTTCAATATTTAAGTACTAAAATGACAAGTTGGCTTTTTTAAGACAAAAATTGAGATTTTCAGCACACTCAATTTATTGAAAAAATATGTTACCAGGATGCAGCTCTGTTTATATAAAAGTTACACAAATATGACATTAATCAAACACCTGAAAAACTTCCCACTGCTTATGCTGTTTAACTGTCCCCTAAAGGAAACCCGACTGTGAACGCACAGAACACTGCTGCCAAAATAGGTGAACCATTACCTTCAACTTTCAGGGTGTCAACCTTGAGACTTTCAACTTCGAAAGTTTTTTAAATCAAATTACATAAATTGATTTCTAGTTCTCCAAAGTAACTCAAAACAAAACTTTATTAGCAATCCTAACATCCAATAAAGTCTGCAACTGACTGAGCTCCTACTTTATGTCATGTGAAGTTGCCAGGCCTTTTCTGAATATTTTCTCTAATTATAAAATAAAAAAAAAACCTACAAAATAGGTATTACTGTGCCCATTTTAAAGATGAGAAAACAACTGAGGCTGTGACAGATTCAGTCACTCACTTCGGGTCACTGTAAAGGTGACGAAGGACAGAACCAGGATTCAAAATACTTTCATCACTACGTGTTACAGCCTTTAAGATACAGTTTGCTAAAGAATATGCTTAGGACAAAATGATGACACTATAATGAAAAAAATTTTATAAATTTAACTCTTGCTTTTTAGTTTTCCTTAAGACACTTTAAACTCCTGTAGCTGGAGACAGGGGCTTCCCAGGCGGCACTAGTGGTAAAGAATCCGCCTGCCAGCGCAGGAGATGTCAGTTTGATCCCTGGGTAGGGAAGTTCCCCTGGGGGAGAGCATGGCAGCCCACTCCAGTACTCTTGTCTGGAGAATCCCATGGACAGAGGAGCCTGGCAAGCTATAGTCCATGGGGTCGCAAAGTCAGACACGAGTGAAGCGACTTTGCACACTCGTATGCACAGCTGGACCCACTCCAGTGTTCTTGCCTGGAGAATCCCAGGGACGAGGGAGCCTGGTGGGCTGCCGTCCTGTGGGGTCACACAGAGTCGGACATGACTGAAGTGACTTAGCAGCAGCAGCAGCAGCATGCACAGCTAGAGACAATCAATGGTTTAGAATCCATTATTTTTTATAAAGATCTGAAAACACTGACTACTGATAATAAGTTGGTTCAAAGAAAGTGTAACAGCAGCAAAGAGGAAAAACTGACTGAGCTGGGACATGGAGAGCTGGGGCCCTACCGCAGAGGCTTCGGCTGAGCTGGACGGGAAAGGAGGAACGCTGGAGCACAGGAGGCCGCCTCACCTGTTGAAGCGCGGGTCTGCGTAGGCATCTGGGATGTTCAGAACTTCCCCGGTCCTTGCTACCTGGCCAGCGATCCCCTTCTCGATTGAAAACCTGCACACACAGAAGAGAGGAGCACGCAGATGTTGCAGAAGAACTTGAGACACGTCACTGCCAACAAACACTGAATAAAAAAGATTTCTATTGTAAATGCTTGTATTGCTATAAAATGTATAAAGGTGAAGCAGAAAAACACTGCATGGTAATCACTTGAAGACCTTACAAGACTTAATTCATAATGTATTAAATTATGCTGAATCACAAACTGAAATTGAAAAATTAACTAGTCTTCTCCTTCATTGATCAATAATAATCCGTTAGATTTGCAAAATACCTTATAATTTACAAGATGTTTCAACATGAGTTTTTTAAAATAATTCTTCCTGTGAGCTGAGACCCATATGGGTTCAGTAACTTGCCAATATATTTAAAATATGAGTGGCACAGCAAAAACAAGAATGCAGGTCAACACCAGTACACTTTCCACCACACATGTAACCAGACCCACAGGTTATACGGTCCTGAGATGCAGGACCTCAACTTTAAGGCCTCTGCAATGTAAGCACTATACCAAGGTAACACACTTTACGACTTCCGGTATCTTCACTTCTCTAATTTGTTAAATTTAAAAACAGCCAAAATACAGGCATTATCTGATTACACTTGGATATATTTTGATATCTAATATCAGTCATTTTGTTTATATATAAATATATTCTCATATTTACAAATAGTTTTCTCATTATAATATTATAATAATACATGCTCTCATTCAAAACATAGTTAAGATATCTATAATCACAATAGCTGCATGTTTCAGTAGCTGAAAAATAGCTTTCACAATATTACATTTTCAACATTATAGAAAATTATCATTCTTGAAATAAAGCTCCACCCTATGGATTTCCCTAAGGAAAATTCAAAACAGAATTGACACTAAAGAGAATTAACTTTTCTTAAAACACCAACAAGTGAACCCAGCACTGTACTACGTAAAACGGAGGTTGTCTCTGCCCCGTTTTCTTGTGCTTTGAGCAATGTGAGCACGACACGTCGGGCGGCCGTGAGCAGAGTACCAGAGCCCGTTCCACGGTTAATTCTTGATTTTCTTGGTCTGAGGGTAGCTCAGGGTGGTCTCTATCTCGGATCAGTGGAAACATAACCAAGGGGCATGCCCTTAGGTAAGTGGCTGGCATTGACCGCTCAGCCCAGAGTTACAGCCCACCACACCCGCTGCCTGTTCTGCCAGGGCTTGTAAGTGCAGGCTCCCAGTTAAAGTCTGCAAAATGAGGCCAATGCCGGCCCTGCGAGGAGCTCTCAGACCTTCAGCAGGAGAAGTGACTTTACCTAAATGACTATATCGAGACGAATCTACTGAGCTCTAAACAAACAAACGAACTTTTTTTTTTTTTTTCAAAAACCTAAACAGCGCCTGCAATCAGTGTCCTGTGAGTATGGAATCCTAGCATCCCAGGACCACAGAAGGGGAAGCACCCCGTGGTGGGCGGCAGTGTGCGCACATGCCAGGCTCCCTGTGTGCAGACAGACGGCCCAGATGAAGAGCCAGTCCTGTTAATAAGGGACACGGTACGTTGGAGTACCTTGTGGAAAAGTAGTTAAGCATCATACATATGTATAAAACAGAAGAAATTCGAATGTCTAAAAAAGACAGCTTCTGAGTGCTCAGCTTGACTCGTACTAGTTCCGTGACAGTGCTCCACGTAGGTGCCCCGATGGTGGGAGGACTCAGCCACCAGCCAAAGGCCGTGCTGCTCGCGTAAGTGACAGCAGTGGCCACTGGCAGATCCAAGGACTTTTTAGCTTCAGGACGCAGCACAAGTGCTCTGCGATCGGTTAAACCGGCTGCTGGGCTGCAGGATAATGTGTTGAAGTTAGGGAATATACCGGGTCAGTTTTCACTGCGGTCCGGACTTGCAGGCAGCTCTGTAGGTTGCGGGGGGGGAGGGGACGAAATTGTCTGAGTACACCTGCTCCTAGACACAGGAGGCCCTGCAGACTCCAGGTGGGGCACACCTTTACCTACCTGGGAGCACTAGTAACTTTTTCCAACATGATTTCCAAAA
>NW_011494694.1:1285699-1286422 GCF_000754665.1 Bison bison bison | reverse complement strand
AGGCGCGGTTTCGCTGGCACTGCAATGTCATGCCCACAAGCACTACCTTCAGGAGGCGGGTCCTGGTGGGAATGATATCACAGTATGACAAGTGCTGTCCGCACGCCTGTGAAGAGGCACAGACAAGTGGGCGGCGGAGCACCTGCCCGGCTGCCGCCACAGCGACCACACGCTACTGCGCGCTGTACCTGATCTCCTTGGTCTTCTTGAAGATGGGCTTTCCTTCCTTTTCCTCTCCAATATCAAAAAGGTCTGAATATAACTCCTTGTTCTTATGGTCTACCTGGAAAAGGGCACAACGGTCGGCATTCACCAGGTTTTTTGCATATATCTACAGACAAACGAGAAAACGAGAGTCAGCCGGTGAGAGATGCAAAGAGGTTGCAGGTAAATGTTATCAGAAATAAATATGAATTGCGGCTGTTCTAGACTGGAACAGGGTGGGAAATGAGCATTATGATTAGATAAATACAGGCATATAAGGACGAAACTAATTCTATGGCACTGGCCATGTGCGCACACCAGCAGCTGCTCTGCATCCTGGCTGTGGTGCCAGGGGCGGGAGCAGGTACCGGCCTCACTCCCTGAGAACCCGCTACCCTGGCTCCTCTTCCGGAACCTCCCAGGCCTCCCTGGTGCCCTCGTCCGAGTCTCAAATCAGCTCAAAGGCCAGCATCTATTCCAATGGTGGGTGTTTATGAAACACCAGTTGTAAAAAAAATA
>NW_011494694.1:1252286-1285599 GCF_000754665.1 Bison bison bison | reverse complement strand
ACCTCTAATGAGACTCTGAGTATTCATATTTACATTAGCTACACTTTATTTTTTACACTAACAATAATGTGCAACAATTAGTAAGTGTTTACTATGTGCCAGTTTTTTAGTACTTATGTGTACTAATTCACTTAACCCTCACTAACATTTTGCACGCCAGAAGACCGAGGCACGGAGAGGCAACCTGCCTACTACCACACGGCTTGCAGATGGTGGATCTGGCACGTGAACTCACACGAGCTGCTTCCATGGCCTAAGCTCTTGAAACAAGTATGCTTTACTCTTTCTGAATGGAAAACTGTATTAATATAGCCATTCATTTGTCCATCAGTTCCCTTCAACGAGTATTTCTCTAATGCCTAACACTTCTCACTGTCCCCACTTGGCTGGGATTACAGCGATGTCACAAAAATTGTATTTACATATATTCAGAATTCTGGCAACGTCAACCCTTTCGATGACGGACATGAAATGACTGCTCGAGAAGAACCATCACAAAGTCTATGCTAAAGGTTGCTAGGCCACCTTGTGGCCAGAGGAAAAATATATCATCTCATGTAAAAACACCTTGGAGATTTCACAGAAAGAAATCAGAGTGGTTTAGGGACCTGTTCTTCCTCATCTTCTGTCTTTGTCTTCCCTGCTGTTAGAAGCTGTACGCACTCACCCAACAAACACTGGATGTGCCTTATGTACCGTGACCAAGTACCCTGGGCATCGTGAGTGTCAACTCCCAGGGGACTTCTCTCCTCCACTAGCTGACTCATGAGTTCCAGGGCAGTAGAAACTGCTTCCTTTCCTCCACAGTATCCCAAATGCCCAGAACCAGGCTTAGAGAAAGGTCAGCTAACGTCCACAGGTCATGTAAACCCACCCCGCTTGCTAACAAGGTTCACTGGGACGGAACCACACTTTATGAGTGGCTCACGGCTGCTGTATCGGCCGCCTGGAATAGCTGTAGGCAACGATGGCCCACGAGGCAAAAACTTTACTATTGGCCCTTCATAATAAGTTTGCCAGCCCTCAGGTTAGAACATACCAGATACCTCTATAACCTAGCAACTCTCAATAAACACTTGAGGAGGAGGAACAACATACAGGAAGGAAGGCTCAGGAGATCTTGAACTATTAAATGACAACAATGCCCTGAACTGCTGGATCATACGGTGAAATCCGCACCCTTAGTGGCCATGTTGGTTGCCTAACACTCTGGCACATATTTATGTCAATAGTTGTAAACATCTGGATGAAATGGACACTTTTCTAGAAAAAGAAAATGAATTTGGAAGAGAAATATCTGAATGAAATCAGAATAAACAGACAACTGAAATACTGTAAAAAAAATTATCCTCATAAAAGGCATCAGGCCCAAATAATTTCAAATACAAATCATTTAAGAATTTTCAAAAATAAAGTCTCATCTAATTTAAACTAGTGTAAGTTCAGGCAGATGCCTGGGTCAGGAAGACCCCTGGAGAAGGAAATGGCAACGCACTCCAGTACTCTTGTCTGGGAAATCCCATGGACCGAGGAGCCTGGTGGACTATAGTCCATGGAGTTGCAAAGAGGCAGACACGGCTAAGCAACCAACACACACACCCAAGTTCAGACAAAACAAAACTTCTCTAGTTACTTTTACAACCCTTGCTATGTCACTGATACTGAAAACTGACAAAGATACTATAAAAAAGAAAATCATAGACCAATTTACCTTGGAAAAAGAAGAAAAATTATAATAAAAATATCAGCAAGTCAAACTTGAGGATAATATTTTAAAATTTTCAATAATTTAAAATTACACTTTACTCACAACTTCCAGTATTGGAAAGTCTATTATTATACCTCATAAAGCAATAAAAAAAAAAAAGGAGAAAAATCACATGACTATTACCATGGCTACCAAAAAATACCTGTAACAAAATTCAGTATTTATGATAAAAATTTTTTAAATAGAAATTTTGTGGAAGAAAAACATATATGTATGCATACATATATCAGTATACACAGACACCCTAATAATATGTGAAAATTATAGTCTACATCATAAAAAATGATAAAATATCAGAATCATCCTATTAAAGTTAAGATATTAAAGTTATGCACAAGACAAAGATACGTTATCATAATTATTAATACACAATTAGATGAAAGACAGAAAAAGGAAATGGCACCCCACTCCAGTATTCTTGCCTGGAGAATCCCATGGACAGAAGAGCCTGGCGGACTACAGTCCCTGGGGTCTCAAGAGTCGGACACGACTGGCGAGTAAACCAGCAGCAGGTAAAAGACCACAGTTCTAATGTTAGGCGATATTATTGAATATGTTGAGAAATCAAGAAAATCAACTGAAAACAATTACAAGTAGTAGGAAAAACTCCTGCTTTAAGATAAGTGACGCTAAATATATATTTATTTTTTAAATTCTCCCTGAATATTAAACTTTCAGTTTGAAATGATACTCAGAAGCTGGAAAAGAATTAATAAAGAAATCCTAGGCATATTTTGGTAACAGTTATGAACTCCAAGCCTCGGAAAGTGAAAAGTGAAAGTCGCTCAGTTGTGTCCAACTCTTTGAGACCCCAAGAACTACACAGTCCATGGAATTCTCCAGGCCAGAATACTGGAGTGGGCAGCCTTTCCCCTCTCCAGGGGATCTTCCCAACCCAGGGATCGAACCCAGGTCTCCCACATTGCGGGCAGACTCTTTACCAGCTGAGCCACCAGGGAGACTGAAGAATACTGGAGTGGGCAGCCTATCCCTTCTCCAGCAGAGCTTCCCATCCCAGGAATCAAACCGTGGTCTCCTGCATTGCGGGTGGATTCTTTACCAACTGAGCCACAAGGTCATTATAAAAGCCAACCTGTCTCCTACACACCTTCTCTCTCTCTCCTACATATAAACACAGGTTTACTTATAAGTGGAAATAATTCTTGACAGCAATAGAGGATTTCAAATTCAGTGGAAATATATCTTCAAATTTCTGAAGAAAACATTTTAAACTTAAAATTCTTTACCAGATCAAGCTAACATTCAGACATGAGGCAAAATAAAGATACTTCAGAAGTACAAAGTACTCAGAAAATTACTACTTTTGAACTATTTTGGAAAAGGAGATGAGCTCAAGAAAAAATTAATAGATAAATTCAAGAAAGCATAGGACGACCTGGAGTGTAAGCAAAATTGATGAGCAAAGAAACTACTAAAGCTATAATTAAACTGTACATTTCATTAGTAAATGATACCTATGAAATTACAGCTGTCATATAAAAAAGTTAATTAAAAAGACTGAAAATATCTGGTTGTGTCAAAAAAATATGTAAGATTAGAAGGCCAAAAAGGAAGGAGGAGAAGTTTGCTGTTCTTGTGGTTGTGAAGTCTCCAGAGGACAAGGCCCATACAGAGGTGCCCTGCACAGGGCCAGAACAACGCATTCCTGAAGATGAATGGGCCCCCAGGCCCAGCAATCATAGGATTCTGAACATTCAGGTCTCTCCAGTGTGATACAAGCTAAGAAACTTCCCCCTGATTCTCTCAGGCTAATGTGAGTTAGGTAGTGATGCCTTTTGCCTTACACCAGAGAGTCCAGACTGACAAACAAGCTCAAGGCAAGTCTGATATGAGAGAGGGGGGAGAGGGAGAAAATATCCATTAATGGAATTACAGATGAGGAAGAGAATTTAAGTACAGGCAAAAAAGACGGCCATTGAGCAATCTTACATATGAATGTAGATGAAAAAGTCAGAAAAATAATAGCGACCAATTCAGGAGCACAGACTACAACTACGTGAAAAGTGAAAGTGGAGCCGCTCAGCCGCGTCTGACTCTCTGCGACCCCGTGGACTGTAGCCCACCAGGCTCCTCTGCCCGTGGGATTTCCCAGGCAAGAGCACTGGAGTGGGTTGCCATTGCCTTCTCCAAGGGATCTTCCCGACCCAGGGATGGAACCCAGGTCTGCCACACTGCAGGCAGACGCTTTATCGTCTGAGTCACCAGGGAAGCCCCAACTACACAGTCATTTAACATCAAGTGATAAATTAATATAGTTCCCTATTCTAATTGACTAAAGGAAGAAAAAATACATAATTTTAATAATGACTTACAAAATTTGATAATGTTTGACACCCAATCTGGTATAAACTCAAAGAAAGGAACAGAAAGAAACATTTTTAAGTTAATCAACAGTATCTACTGGGGGACCTTCAACAATTATACACAGCAAGGAAACAAGAGAAGCATGCACGTTAAAGAAACTATAATATATTCACTCTCACTGGCCCATTCCACAGTGTTCTCAGGTCCTAGCAAACTCAGTAAAAAAGAAAAAAGACATAGTGTAAACACTGTGGAAGTAGAACCACCGCTCTCACTTATCACTATAAATGATCTTTCTTGAAAATCCAAGACTGTAAACTGAAAAAACAACATACCAAATATGGGAGATCAAAGTCAGTACATACAATCAAGAGAGATTTTTTTAATTGAAAATAAGACAATGCTGTTGTACAAGAAGACTCCATACGCTAAACGTATCAACTCTACTTAAGATTTTATCAAATTCAAGGTAATTCCGATGTAAATCACACTCCATGGTGAAGAGGGATGTATCATAGGAATGCTAGGTTCATATAACATCCAAAAATCACTCTGGATAATACATTATAGATCAATAAGACAAAAACTGAAATAAACACATGGTCATCTTAATAAATGCAGAGAAAATAAATGAGGATAATGTCCAACATCCAATCATAATTTAAAACATTAAAAAACTAGGACTAGAAGGGGATGTTGTCACCCTGATAAAGACTACCTAAGAGAAGTCCGCAACTAATCCATGTACTTAACCGTGAAAGACTGCAGAATGGATGCAGGATATCCACACTCACCATCCTTAATTCAGTACTGCCCTGGGGGACCTAGCCAGGACGATTATGCAACGGAGGGAAAAAAGGTATATGGATTAGGACGGAGGAACTACAACCATCAGTGATTGTGGATGACATGTAAAGACACTGAAGAATCCACCAGGAAACTACCAGAAATAATGAGTTCATAAGGACTGTAGGATAGGGGATCAAGATAGAAAAAGCAAGTTTACTTCTATACATTTTCAATGAAACATCTGAAAATAAAATTAAGAACACATTAATAATAGCGTTAAATAGCATTAAAAGATAAAACATCTAGGAGTAACTTTATGGGAAAGTGTTAGCTACTCAGTCATGTCTGATTCTTTGTGACCCCGTGGACTATAGCTTGATAGGCTACTCTGTACATGGGATTCTCCAGGCAAGCCTACTGGAGTGGGTAGCGATTCCCTTCTCCGGGGGATCTTCCCGACCCAGGGATTGAACCCAGATCTCCTGCCTAACAGTATTAGAAGATAAAACATCTAGAAATAACTTTACCAAAATAACGGCAATGCTTGTACTCTGAAAATTACAGAATAGTGTTGAAAAAATTAAGAAAATTTAAATAAATGGAAAAAGCCCTTGTTGCTGTACTGGAAGACTTCATATTATTAAGGAGGCAATATCCCCCAAATTGATGTTCAGTCAACAAAATCCCTATCAGAAACCCATATGAGCCATTTGTAGAAATTGACAAGCTGGTTTCTAAAATTTATATGAATTGCAAGGGACTCAAAATAGCCAAAAGAGAAATGAATATGAAGAACACATTTGGAGGATTCACACTTGCTGACTTCCAAACCTGCCATAAAGCAACAGTAATCAAGATGAGACGATACTGTCATTAAGCTGGACAGACAGGTCAGCTGAACAGAGCGGGGACCCTAAGAAGAAAACAATGTGTGCGTGCTCAACTGATTCCAGGAAAGCCGCGTTTAAAAGGGGAAATAAAAGTCTTTTCAACAAATGCTGCTGGTAAAATTGGACAGCTACCTGCAAAAGAATGAAACTGGACTCTTACACCATGAACATAAATGAACTAACATGAGTGAATACCCTAACTAAATGTCAAAGCTAATGCTACAGAACTCTTAGAAGAAAATATTGGAGTACGTTTTCATGGTATCTGATCTGGCAGTGGATTGTTAGATATGACACAAGCATGAGCAACAAAAGTAAAAAGATAAATTAGACTTCACCAAAGTTAAAAACTTTAGTACTTCACGCTATCGGGAAAGTGAAAAGATATTAATACACAGATGGGAAAAATATTTTCCAACTATACGTCAATTAAGGGAGTGATATCTAAAACGCAAGAAGTCTTAGAACTCAACACTGAAAACTAAAGTAAAAAGCAGCCCATGGAGCTGAATCTTTCATCACATGGATAGACAGTCAATATCATTAGTCACCAGGGAGACGCTAATCAGTCACAGTGAGATAGTACTTCACATCTACTACAGTGGCAATAATCAAAAATTAAGATAATGAGCAAGGTTGGTGAGAGTGTGGGGAAATTGGAACCCGTGTGCACCGCTGGCAGGAAGGTAAAATCGTGTTAAGCGCCATGGAAACAGCTTGACTGCTCCTCAAAAAGGTAAGCACAGAGCAATCATAGCACTTAGCAGTTCCACTCTTACCTAAAACAACTGAAAACAGGCGTTAAAACAAGAAAAATGTAACCCAAATCTTCAAAACAGTAGCATTTGCATTAGCCAAAATGTGGAAACAAATTCAAATGTCTACCAGCTGATGAATGGATTAAAAAACTGTGATATGCATATTCATACAACAGAATATTGGTTGCCTACAAAAAGGAATGAAGTAGTGGCACATACTACAACACGCATGAACTTTGAAAACACTGTGCTAAGTGACAGAAGCCAGGCAGGAAAGGCCACAGAGTCAGGATTCCCCTTACGTGGGATTCAGGTGAGATCCACAGACAAGACAGTAAATCAGTAGTTGCTGTGGCTGGGGGCTCAGGGGATGGGGAGCAGACGGGCGACAGCTAAAATGCTTGGCAGTGTCTTTCTGAAGTAACGAAATGCTTTAAAATTCTCTGGTGATGGCTGCAGCTATCTGAGAAGATGCTAAAGACCACTGAATTAAGCACTTTAAATGGATGAATTGTACTGTACATGAATTATATCTCAGTAAAACTGTTTTCTAACATAACATTAAGAATACAAGAACTGGTCAATGGCATTTCTTATACTCCTGGTACAAGCTATATGTCAGTCCATATTATATATTTTTATGTCTTCTTAAATACTTTTCATTGCTTTATAAATTCCTCAAATTTTGTCATAACCAAAGAGGCTATTTTTCTTTTTACTGTGCAGTTTCTTTCTTTTTCTGTCTAAACAAAGCTGACCCTTCAACACTGTCCACACAATAAAAAATCCACATATAACCTCTATTGCCCTCCACATATGTGGCTCCTCCGTATTCACAGTTCCACATCTACAGACTCCACAACTCCGGATGGTGTCTCACTGCAGTATTTACTACTGAAAAAAGTCCATGTGTAAGTGGGCCTGTTCAAACTCATGCAGCTCAAGGGTCAACTGTAAAATCATCAGTGTAACTACTTACAGGGAGAACGTGCTGAAAGCAGTGACCCCTGTGTGACCCTCAGGAAATGCTCTGACACTGCGCATGCACACTCACACCTGACCTGCCAGGACATCAGGGAAACAGATCACTGCACACCATTAAGCCTGGAGATGAAAGGAAGCCTTGTTGTACAGGGTCACTACGTCTTGAGAAAGACCAGGAAAACGGAAAGGAGAAAGAACACCTATCAAAACACACAACAAGGCATGGGTGGTCCCAGCAAGCCGGCCTGGCACGCACGGGTCCACACACACACCACCCCCACCACCCGAGCCCCTCCCTCAGCGGACCCTCTCCCGAGCACTAAAGCAGCAACACTACACGTGGGGAAAGCAAACTCTACTTCCTGGAGCCTTCAGTTCTAGCCTGTGAGTCTTCTGGAAGAGGGAAATAACTTAGACTAAGTAGAATGAAACTCAGGGTTAGAAAGAATCATTGGAAATTCCTAATAAGACCTACATGCAAAAGGTATTCTGAGGAAAGAAAAAGAGATTAAATGCTTTTTCAAATTAGCTCTCCGTTAAATAATGGAAAACTCTGTGGTATTTTTCAAAACATTATTCAAAACCCCTCCAAAATTAACAGAAGTGACAGATCAATCAAGGTGATGCCTCCAGATCACTTTCATCGTTCTTAAAACAGCACATATGATTGTACATTAAAACGCTCCATCATATACTAAGACACCTAGGAGTGGTGTTAGTCACGCAGTAGTGTCTGACTCTTTGCAACTCTATGGACTGTATCCCTCCAGGCTCCTCTATCCACAGGATTCTCCAGGCAAGAATACTGGAGTGGGTAGCCATTTCTTTCTCCAGAGGATCTTCCCAACCTAGGTATAGAACCCGGGTCTTCTGCATTTCAGGCAGATTCCTTACCATCTGAGCACCAGGGAAGCCCATATTAGGACATAATTAAGGCTTAAACAAAATCATTTTTTTTTCTTTTTTTTTCTTCTTTTTTTATTTTATTTTATTTATTTATTTATTTTTTTAAATTTTATTTTATTTTTAAACTTTACATAATTGTATTAGTTTTGCCAAATATCAAAATGAATCCATCACAGGTATACATGTGTTCCCCATTCTGAACCCTCCTTCCTCCTCCCTCCCCATACCATCCCTCTGGGTCGTCCCAGTGCACTAGCCCCAAGCACCCAGTATCGTGCAGAAGGCAACCTACCATTATGTGTTCAAGTAGAGAATCTATTGCAACTATGTTATCAAAATAGGTTCTGAAAAAAAAGAAAGGTAAAATCTTTAAGTAATGTTATTAGAACACAGAACATATGAAACTTTGAATACATTTCCCAATTTTGGCTACATTTAAATAAAAAAACAGAAAGATATATGCTGTTTGACTGTTGTCCTTTCGTGGAAACCACCAATAATATTATTTTAAAGAGGTAAATGAAAGTTTATCACTGACTTTAGTATAAGGGCTCTAATTCCAGAGATTGCCTTCAGTAATTATTCAAGGTAGAGAAAAAGTTTGTAGCATTTAACTAAAACGATGAAGAAATAAAACTGGTACATCAAATTTAACATCTCATTAATAACTTTGATATAAAACAAAAATATTTAAATTTGCTAAATCTCATTAATAAGATAAAAATATAAAAAAATCACTGAAAACCCCAAAAGCTAGAATGTAGTTTAACTGTATTTTTTTTAAAAAAGCAGGGAAATTCATTTGAGAAGAAATATCAGAATACAGGTAATGATAGGAGCTGACAACTCTACACAAGTAAATACATATTCATCATTATGAACTGCAAGTAAGTATTTGTAGGGCATATGGCACATACATTAAAATGTAGACCGGAGAAACAGATAAATCCGCAGGCACGTGTTATAGGGAATATGTGGCAAATACTCTTAACACAGACTGTTGGCAAGGTGCCGCTCTCAGTTTAGGTCTGTGAGAATTTAGCCCTGTATTCAGGATTAAGTAACTTATAGCAATTAACAATGCCCTTTTCAAGAAGAGAAATCATCTGACTTGAAGCTGTTAATATGCTTAGTTACAACATCCACTGAGGAATATCCTGCAAGGAACAGGTTGAAGAAAATCAGTTTCCCACTGGGGAAGAGATTTCAGGTGTCACATGAGGGTTTTAACTGGGCTTTGGGAGGCTTGCAAAGTGTTCAGACAGGCTAGCAAGAGGCCGAACACGGCTTCCCTTCCCGGGTGGCTCTGAAGCAGTCACATCTGCTGTCCAGACATGCTGTTTCATTCTGTCTCAGAGAAGATATGGATAGTTGGCCAAGGAGATCAAAAGAGCACGCCCTCCAACTCAAACTTCCCTAATATTTCAAAACACGAAGATGCAGTTTCAGAATCACAAGTAAGGGGGTTACGGGACTTGGTGATGAGTAAGCCAGGGACATGTCAGCGGGAACAGCATCAGAGCTGCTGCAGAGTGCTCCTTGAGTTCGTAACCTGCCGTGGGGTGGGGCCCTGAAGCTAGCACATCCCGGGGCGTTTTCAGATCTCAACCACTGAGCAGACGGTCAGAGAGATATCAATACATGGCCGTCCCCATAGCAAGCAAACCTGATGTGGGCCTGACGCTTAACGAACATCTGTACTTCCTCCACTGCCAGCCCAAGAGTCTTCCCAGGTTAAACTCCGGGGAAGGGAAAACAAGTGCCAGAGAGGACTTCGGGAAAATGATCAACGTTTCCCCTCCTTCCACTGCTGTCAGTTCTCTCCTATGCAAACAGCAACACTACGGCATCTCTCTGCATAGTCTCTAACACCTTCTAGTGAGTCATTTACAAACATGCCCAACTGCAAATTAAGCTGGTCACATATTCGTCTTTGATCCTTTACTTGTGATGTGAATGTGGGTGAGAATGAAACTCTCTAAGCACAAACATGATGGCCCACACTTACCAGATCACGTGCCGGGTAAGGACTGATCTGCTGCTATTGACCGCAGTGGACAGCAGTCTGTCACGGTCAGGGCCGGCGCCTGATCTAAACCATTGACCTGTTAGAGCTTACCACATCCCTAGAGATGAACACTTACTTTGATACATCGAGTAGAAAGTCATTCAGTTCAGTCTGTTTGGCAAGACCTCTGCATACCTGCCATACAAAATAGTGGCTATTAATTTTGAGGGACTTTTGTTTATTTTAGGAATGAAAATTCCAGAATTTTATTTACCTTATTTATTTAAAAAGGCATAACACAATCACTACTTCAAGGATTTTTAAAAAATTGTACTTGAGCATGTATCACCGCTCAGTACTGTCAGATCCAGGAAGTCCTTGATTCTCATATCATTATCTTGAAATATATATATATATGCTTTATTTTTTATGTGTATACATATATATAAGCACAGAGACATTACTTTGCCAACAAAGGTCCATCTAGCCAAACCTATGGCTTTTCCAGTGGTCATGTATGGATGTGAGAGTTGGACTATAAAGAAAGCTGAGCGTTGAAGAATTGATGCTTCTGAACTGTGGTGTTGGAGAAGACTCTTGAGAGTCCCTTGGATTGCAAGAAGATCAAACCAGTTCATTCTAAAGGAAATCAGTCCTGAATATTTATTGGAAGGACTGACGCTGAAGCTGAAACTCCTATACTTTGGCCACCTGATGTGAAGAACTGACTCATTGGAAAAGACCCTGATGCTGGGAAAGATTGAAGGCAGGAGGAGAAGGGGACAGCAGAGGATGAGATAGTTGGATGGCATCACCAACTCAATGGACATGAGTTTGAGCAAGCCTGGGGAGTTGGTGATAGACAGGGAGGCCTGGCATGCTGCAGTCCATGGGATCGCAAAGAGTCAGACATGACTGAGTGACTGAACTGATGTATACACACACACACACACACACACACACACACACACACAAACACACACATTTTCTCCCTATCAGACAGTTCCTCAGCAATCTGAGTTTGCTGAAATGGACTTAAACAAAACAAGCAGCAGTGGAAGATACAAAACAGAATTCTATTTCTGCCATGTTCCTGAACTTAAGAGCCTGGTTATCAGGGAAACTCTATGCAGTTTGTGACCTTTTAAATTAGATCACATTTTCAAGAGAATCAAGGAACTTGAATTTACGATTATTGTTTTCATATGCCACTGAGTTTAGCGGATGCTTTAATTTAGGAAATGGATCATAGAAATATCAACATTACTGCCAGTAGGATATCATTCCTGGGCTTTCGGTGGAAAACAAAAACCACGATAACAAATGCAAATGATTTAACATCCTGTTTAACTATATAAAAGAATTGGTTGGAAGACAGTTAAGGCAAGCAGTCAGTAAATATAAGTGACCAGATCACACATTTCAGAAACAGGAAAACATTTACTATGCACAAAGCAAGCCGTGCGTGGCGGCTGGCCCGCCCTCGGCCTGCTGGGGGCGGGCTACACAAGCCCATTCTCTGGGACGGCCTGTGAAAGCACCCTGGGACGCACCTGCACCTGGTGTATGGCTACTGAAGCCCAGGCGAGATTCGCCGTCGCAACCTAAAAACAAGAAAAGGAAGAGCATGACGCCAGCTTTCCTCGGCCACATGCACACAGCCCCACAGAGGCCACCAGCTTAAGTTTGGTGTGGTCACCACATCCGTGAACATTCCAAAAACCCGAACTGTCAAATGCATGCAAAATTTCTCTTTTCTATTTCCCACTTCTTTATGATTGAGTGTAATGCTCTTTTGTTCCTCTTAATTTGGGATAAAAAGGAAGATGAATTGATTAAGAGCACTGTCATCTATTGAGCGTATGATAATTATTTTTCACTTCAAATCACTAATAAAAAAGGCTTCTAGTGACAATTTTCTTTCCTTCTTTTTTTAAAAATTAATTAATTTATTTTAATTGGAGGATAATTACTTTACAATTTTGTGATGGTTTCTGCCAGACAGCAACATGAATCAGCCACTGGGGTACCTGTGTACAACCCAAACCCCTCTCCCACCTCCCTCCCCACCCCACCCCTCTGGGTTGTCCCAGAGCACCTTTGGGTGCCCGGCATCATGCATCAACCTTGCACCGCTCATCTACTTCACACATGGGAATGTCCCTGTTTCAGTGCTATCCTCTCAAATCACCCCACCCTCGCCTTCTCCCACTGAGCCCAAAGGTCTGTTCTTCACATCTGTGTCTCCCGCGCTGCCCAGCATGCAGGCTCGTCGTTACCATCTTTCTAAATTCCACGAACATGTGTTACTAGACAGTACCTGTCTCTCTCTTTCTGGCTTACTTCTCTCTGTATAACAGGCTCCAGGTTCATCCACCTCATTGGGACTGACTCAAATCAGTTGCTTGTGACCACTTTAAAAATGACGAACTGTTTCCCAAACTTTGCTGACAAGTGCTTAAACTACTAGCTATCCTATTTCTTTTGTTTTTTTTCTGTTCATCTAACGAGTATTCCTGGGTGCCTGCTGGGGCCCAGATTGGAGAAGGAAATGGCAACCCACTCCAGTGTCCTTGCCTGGAGAATCCCAGGGACGGGGGAGCCTGGTGGGCTGCTGTCTATGGGGTCGCACAGAGTCAGACACGACTGAAGCGACTTAGCAGCAGTAGCTGGGGCCTAGCGCTGTTGTTAGAGAGCAGGTGCCACTCGCGTCTGTGTGCAGGGCTCAGGGAAGATGCCACCCTGAGCAGGTGACCTCAGAGCGTGCTCCTGGAGGCGGCGGCCGGGTGATGACAGAGAAGTCGAAGCAGAGGGGGAACCGAGGTGCGGGATCTGCTGGAGAGGGGCCAGCTGTGCGCAAGGGCCCAGCGTGGCAGCAGGGAGAGAAGGGGCTGGAGGGGCGAACGGTCACCTAGGTGAGAGGACAGGGAGCCGGCCACCCCGGGGCCTGGACGAGCGTTGCAGGTGACAGAGAGGTCACGGTACTCTTCGGTTTTAGCGTCACTGAGCCGTTCCCATTCAAGGAACAGTGAACAGATGCTGGTGTTGTTGTTACTGTTGTTTAGTTGCTAGGTTGTGTCCAACTCTTTGCAATCCTAAGGAGCTGTAGCCGCCAGGCTCCTCTGTCCATGGGATTTCCCAGGCAAGAATACTGGAGTGGGATGCCATTTCCTCTTCCAGGGGATCTTCCCGACCCAGGGATGGAACCAGTGTCTCCTGCCTTGGCAGGCACGTTCTTTACCCCTGAGCCACTAGGGATGTTTCCCAAATGTTTCTAACGCTGGAGCCCTGCTCACCTCCTGGTGACTCAGACGGAAGGCTTCTTTGCCCCAGTGCCGGTAGAGCTCCAGGATGCCAATCAAGTCCCCAATCGCAGTGACGATCGGCAAACACAGCACAGACTGGATTCGCGTCCCCGATTCCAGCCCGGTACCTCTTGGAAACCGTTCATCCTGAAAACGTAGGAGGGTGAGAAGACATAAATTCTTCGAAAGAAATGGAATCATTAATCTAGGATTCTATCAGAAATTCCTTAGTACTTGTAAGCCATGATCAGCCGTTCTTTTCAAAGGAAAACCAAACGACAATGGTCACTGTAAACCTTGCTTAAGAAGACCTGACAACATGGGCTGTGCTGAGTCACTCAGTCGTGTCTGACCCTTTGCGATCCTTTGGACTGCAGCCCACCAGGCCCCTCTGTCCATGGATTTCCCAGACAGGAATATTGGAGTGGGTTTCCATTTCCTCCTCCAAGGGATCTTCCCAACCCTTGTCTCCTCTGACTCCAGCACTGCAGGCGGATTATTTACCCACTGAGCTGTTTAAGATAACTTTAGCAACATGGGACACAAACCCAGATAGTGCCTCACGTTTCTTTTTCATTGTACAGGGGAATTCAATTAATGAATGAATACATATAGCTTCATGCAATAATAAAAGTAAATATGACGGTTTCCCAGGTGGCTCAAGTGGTAAGGAATCCACCTGTTAATGCTGGAGCCGCAGGAGACACGGGTTCGATCTCTGAGCCTGGAAGACCCCCTGGAGGAGGAAATGGCAACCCATTCCAGTATTCTTGCCTGGGAAATCCATGGACAGAGAAGCCGGGTGGGCTTACAGGCCATGGGGTCGCAAAGAGTCGGACATGACTGAGCACACAAGCAATTCTAAGCAACACTTTTTTATTCCTCACCTTCTAGTGTCAGAATTAAGAGTTTTAGAGATATAAAGTCACATGTGAAAATTACCCCAAATGCCATAGCAAATTCTATGTATATAATTGTTTCTCTTATTTTTAAGGTCAGAATAATACAAAACCACAGGTTAATGAGAGTCATTGCAACTGAACCCCAAAGACCCATATTAGGCACTCGAATCAACCAATAATCACCCATTACCTAAGAAATGAAACTGGTTCTTCTACTTCATTTCCTAACTTAGCAAAACCACTCAAAGGAATACAAGAAAACGGAATGAATTAATATCAAAACATCAATTCTATTTACTCACTTTCTGCAGTCTACAGGAAGCTTTTCATGAATCAAGACTAGCACAGATCTGTCCTTTGTAATTTACAGATCTTTGGAAAGCTTGTACATGCATACAACATAACATTTTAAGTGATAATGTATACCATATCTACTTTTAACATGTACTTCCTAAAAATGAGATGGGCTCGGTGTACACCGTCGTGGGGCTTTGAGGCGCACGGTGAGCTGATCTGCTGCGTCTGGACACTGCAGTAGGATCAGCAGCACTGCTGGGGCCTCCACCAGCAGCGTCTTCATCTTTTCTTTTCCGTGGTGAGAATGGTGAAGATCTAGTCTCTTAGAAAGTTTGACAATTATAATATTCTTGTCTATGTAATTATACTGTGAAACATGTATTTTAAGCACTTTTTTTCTTTTTGATAAAACTTTTTTCTTTTTGATAACAGTAGCTAGTAACCTGATTTGTTCAAGGTCACACAGATAATTAGTGGCAAAAATAAAATTAAAATCTAGATTTTGCGACTCCAATTTAGCACTTTTTCAGAGCAAATTCCTGGCACCAATGCACTTGTTTGTATGCTTTTCAGTTTCAAAGTCTGAGCTCACACAGCGACATTTCATCACGACGCATACATATACTGGGGGAGACTGGTCTGAGGGCTCCATCTGGTCCTGTTCTCTGTACCCCTGGGCTTGGTCAGACTACACTGAGTCTGGCCCACTATGTGATTTGGTTGGCTAAACCGAAGGTCATGAAGCTGATGCAAGCAGAGGCTTGAAAACTCACCTGCATGTGTCCACTTCTCTCTGACCCCTGCCAGCACCATAAGACGCCAGGCTAGCCTCAGTGGAAGGGAAGGGGACACATACAGAGAACAAAGGCCACCTCAGCCTGGCCGGCTCCCAAGGGACGCCCAGACGGCCTCAGACGTGAGAGAAAGCTCGGGTCAGCAGAACGGCCGATCCAGAGTCAGTGAGTGGTTGCTGCACGACACCACTAAAATCTGAGGCAGTCAGTCCCACAGCTAACTCATTCAGATCTGTCCTGCTGGGATACGAACCAGCAAAGAGTAATCACTCAGTTTGTATGTATATCAGCACACAGGCAAATATGGAAAGAAGAACTACTCAAACCTAGCTCTTAGGAGGTTATCAGATTATTTCTTGGAGTACAAAGAATTCATTTACACACAAACCCTTTTTATTGATCGCTATCTTGCTTTTATGCTGCTATAACATGGCTTAAGTTACAACATCAAGAGTATATGTTGTCTTTCTTAATTAAATACTTTGGGTTACAAATGTCACTGCCGGGAGCCGGCGAGAGGCACTCCACTTGTGGCAAAGGTCATGAGGAAGGAGGCTCGGCATACGCAAAGGCGGGATCGAGCCTCAGGAGTCCCCCTGGATATTCTCGAGCATCTACCCCCAAAAAACCAGAGTCTGCCTACTTTATTGCTTTGTGCTCTCACCTCTGACTTTACTGGGGGCTGTCCCCTACCACCATCTCGCTCTCTCTGACAAAGAGTTAACTTACAGCTCCAATTAATAAAGTTCCTGGGCATTGGGAGTGTTTAAATCCAAACCCCTCAGATAGCTCTCTAACTCGCCTGACAAGTTTACCCGGACTCCTACAGCTATGCATACGATTGTTTACAGTCTCCCAGCCTGGAGAGGCACGGGAAGCTTAAGATATTCAAATAGCTTAGAGCCTCTCAGAGAATTAGAAACTGTCAGAATAAACTAGTAAAAGATTCCATTGATGAGCCAATTCTTGCTGCCAAGTTTCCACATCCCCTGTGTTGCATCCTTGAATGTGTATTAATTAATATAGTTGGTATGTAGAAAAAATAAGTAGTGGCCTTGGTGTTAGCAACTTTAGACCCTTAAGGTAATAAATTCTTTCCTTTGTTGTAAACCCACTGCACTTCTGCCCTATAGGAATGCAACTTTATCTAACACCTTCGGAAGATGGCGCCAAACCTTAAAATAATTACTCTTAGAGAAAATAAGTCTTATGGTTGACAAACCTTTGTCAAGAGTCATAAAATGTTAATAGGCCTTCTGGCCAGAAGATGATGTAAATCACCTAAACCATTTGTATATGATAAATTTGCAGGAAAGAAACCCTGGTTTTTGATAAGGATCAAAGACTGCTGAATTTGCATGATTTCACATCCCCTATTATCCTCTATGTGTAACTTAGGGTATAAAAGCCCCTGTTGAAAATAAAGCTACGGGCCTTGCTCACCAAAGCTTGGTCTCCCCATGTCATTCTTTCTTTTCACATTCCGGCTGAGTCTCCATCTGGAGCGCGGAGGTCCTCTGCGACCATTTATTTGCCTGGGCTTCTAAGACCCACTCGAGAAGGTGTCTAAGGTGGGGCACCTTCCGCTATTTGAGAGGGCGCCTGCAGCCTCCGTGGTCAGAGCTAATCTGGTGTCACAGGTTATATTGATTTTCCGCGTAAACCAAGCTACTCAGCCTCTTTTCTCCACTGAATTTTCCTACTGAGCTATCCTCATTCGATTACTGTTTATATCTTTGATGAATATTTAAATAAGTCGCCGATGCCGTCTCCCCTTCGAATACCCTGGATCAGCCAGGGCTGGACCTCGGCATGTCACAAAGGGTGAAAAGCCACTCACGCCGAGGATGTCTTCCACCAGCAACGTTTTCCTGGACTTGGCCACATAGGCAGAGGTGGTGGTGCCCTGGGCGATGGGACCAGCGGGGATGAGCTTGGGTTTTCCTTCCTTGATTCCAGGCGGGATAAACACACAAAGGCTCTGCGAAGAGGAAAAGAACACGTTCTAGAAACTGTCCTGTGCTTTTTGGCACGGGACACAAAGACTCCTAGACATTACTTAACGATGACAAGAAATCTGTGAGCCAAGGGAAAGAGGAGCCCCAAAACAAGGGAGGTGCTTTGCGATGACCACACTAAGCATCTGAGGTGGAATTCCCACGAACACAAGACACACGCTCGACACAGGACTCGCACGAATGTCCACGTGTGAAAACTCTTACAGCAGCCTCCAATTTTTATCCACAGGAAATACTAACATGAAGACAGAAATGTAAGCTGTCCTTGGGCTCTAGAAACTACCAATCAAGAAGCAGACACGACGCGCCCCGCTTCCTACAGACGTGGCACATGGATCTGTAACTACAAAGTCAATGTGAGATGACTATACTTTTTCACGTTCATTAAAAATCTTTCTCAGAATGTTACTACTTCTTTTTTTTTTTTTTAATAATCAACCACTCCATTCCTGAAACTGGCCTGCCCATAATATTACAGACTTAGAATACTCTTGGTAAAATCTTTGCTTTTCTCTGCACATACACACCAAAAATTAAGTAAATAAATGACTGGACAAACCTGGCTGTACCTCTCCCCCTCAGAAGACGTGGCAGATGGAGAGCATTTGAAAGTATCTTAAATTTATTTTTTTAAACACAATCAATTATTTTGACTAAACCCAACCACATTTTAAAATAAATTTCTACTAAACAAGAATTGTTAATGAAATCATCTGGGCAGGGGGAGCAACATTTTGACAGAACCACACTGTGATTATCTACACGATCTAAAAAATATTAAAGTTCTGGTAAATTCTCCCAACACTTTACTTTTATCTTAACTGGAACTGCTGTAACTTAAGGATGAGGGCCTTTTGAACTAGTAAGTATTAGGCAATCCTCTGATGTGTTGCTTTTTAGATAATGTGGTTTTCCAACTTTGGAATGTCAAAGACGCAGAAGATGAGGGTTCAATCCCTGGGTAGGAAAGATCCCCTGGAGGAGAAAATGGCAACCCACTCCAGTATCCTTACCTGGGAAATCCCACAGACAGAGGAGCCTGGCGGGCTAAGTCCATAGTGTCACAAAGAGTCAAACACAACTAAGCCCGCGTGCGAGCACACGCGTGCATGCACACACACACACTGTCAAAGAACTCTTTCTTCAAATAAAATCTTACAAGGGATTGAGCACTATAAACCTGAGCGACTTCAATCACTGGGAACAGAGAGGAGGAAAACAGAGCCTCGGCTCATTCTGTGTGCTTTAAGTCACCATTATCTAAAGATTATACATTCAAGATAGTTTCATTCATTAGTATATCTATATTAGCTAGGACTAGGTTTAAGCAGTAATTTGCTATTAAGTACAATGTCTGTGAAAATCAGTTTTAAATTGCTTCTTTTAAAAAGTATTAAGCTTAAAATATTTAAATACAAGTTACATGCTTTAAAAAGATGTTTTTAAATTTAACTACATATGCGATGATAATTGACAATTGGACCATACACATTTTTAAAGTGGCTAGAAATCAGTGTTTTTACAATAGTTACTGTACTCTATTATGCACCAACACACATGTGACATAAACAAGTTTAGAATTTCATTAGATTTAGTATCTATCTTGCAAAACATCATTCAGTGTGTTACCATTTCTTATGATTGACAGGAGAGTAGCAAAATGATCCAAGAACAGGAAGAGAGATGACTACAATAAAAATATAAAAAATACAGTATATGTAGGCTGAATAAGAGTCAGAATTGACAATGATTTTTTCAAATTATGAGAAAGTTAATTACCAAGGATGCTGAGTAACATTTCTCTTCTCAAAGTCAGAACTGCAGGAAATGAACTTAAATTGACCCGAGTCGTTTGGATAACTTTAAAAGAACTTCCCGCAACACCACCAGAAAACAAACGCTGAAGCAAGCTCCCAGCAGAAGCTCTGGATATTTTTTAACACTTGTTGACTGCCTGTGTTTGTTGTTTGAAGATATACCACAGACACTTCTTTAGGCTGACTTTTCTGTAAGACCATTAAGGCTGAATTTACTAATATCTTCAAGTTACATTTTGCTTCATAATTCAGTAACGACGAAATAGCTTTATGGTCCTGGATCATTTATTTAATATAAACATTGACTGCCTCTATGCAGACTTTCTAGATGATATACAAGAAACAGACAAGCAAATAATGCACTGTGGGTACGTGGCAAGCTACGCTGCATACTAGACTTGCTGAAAATAAATGATTTAGAAATCCTTCAATAACCTGACTGAATGTGGTAAGCTTCTCGTGCAAAATAATTATCAAAAAAAATTATTCTTTACAATGGGGACTTTGTACTTGTTTTACTAATTTGATTATGATTTTTGTTCACATTTATCAAATAGAAAGGCCTACAAATGAGAATTGAGAGCAAGTGCTAACAAAAAAGTAAGTTGTCCTGTGAAGGCTGAAGGCGCTGGTCACGTGAAGGCAACGTGAGGGCTGAGCCAGTCAGACACCTGTTTTGATGTTCTCACAGCTTCAGTGTCTGTCCTCTGTACTAGAAGCTTCCTCCTCTTTTTGGGTGGCATTTTTTTTTAACTCCACATGGTTCCCCTGTGCAGCAGCTCCCTTCCTGGCATCGTTCCTGATTAAATCATCATCCTCGGATTCATTTGGAGTGTGTGTTCGGTAACAGCATGTTGCACGTGATCTCTGAGGTTGATCCGGCTAGTGGGCAGTTATTACTGCAAACAGACTATGTCAATAACAAACCTCCAAGTTAGAGACTGAATATTGCAGGTATTCGGGAATAGAGAAAAGTTTGTTAAATCTACCTTAACTCACTCCACAGAAATAATTTTCAAAAAGATAGTTACGGATTGAATAGCCTTCCTTTTCCCACTGGCTGAACTCATCACATAAATCCTCAAGCACACCTGGGTCTGTCTCTGAACTCTCAATTCTGTATCACTTGGTTTATTTTTCACCACACTGTTTTAATTACTGTAATTTATAGTACATTCTGTGACCTGGTAAGCCAAGTCTTGCTTTGGTTCTTCATGTTTCAAAATAATCATAATTTATAAGACACATTTTGCATTTTGCATTGATGAAGGTCCTGCACTAACGCATTAATGACTGATGGGTGGAGAAAAGTTTTCATAAAGAAATGGAAAAATGAAGCAAAGACTTTATTTTTCAAAATCAATCATTAGGAGTTTTTTAAAGAAGTATTTTTAAAGAACTTTAATACAATACTTAAGATTTACTTTCAATTCAAAGTTATTATAAAATGTTGGTTGTATTTTCCATATTGTAATAAAACACATCCTTAGAAGGCTATCTTATACTCCAAGGTTTGTACCTCCCATGCCCCCATGTCAATTCTTACGAATTTTGACATAAGAATTTGACTGGGATGTTCAAATTAATAAGATGAAAAAAGATTATACTCATTATTTATTTTCACAGGAAGATGAATGAAAACTTTCATCAAATATCACTGTATAACATATTAAATATATTAAGGTGATTATACATACATTTATAATCTATAACATCCAGCGTTGAGATGAGTCTCTAAAATTAATTTCTGCTCTAATGTTGTATAAATCTATGAAAACTTTTATTAGCACAAATTTTTTAGAGGCTAGAGATGAAAAACTACATGAAAACCGAAAACAAAGAAAAGGTTCAAAGTTTGACATCTCAGCCGACCCTACCTTTTCAAGAAGAGCTTCATGCATCGGGGCGTGCACCTGACCCCCGAGCTGCTGGTCACTGCAGCTGAGAGCGCTGCAGGTGGCCTGGATAAGGCCCTTCACCTCCCAACACCAGCAAAGAGACTGGCCACAGGGCTGGAAATCAGTCCAGATGCCAGGCAGTGGCAGGGCGTAAGTTAGTTTTTTCATTATTTCAAACAAACTCATGATGACCTATCCAATATTTTTGTGGTAACAGTACATTTCCAAAAATATTTCTAAAGTTAAACCATTTAAAGTAAAGGAGATTGGTAACAGTAGTCATAATGACTAAGCTGACTCAAGGCAGAAATAAAAAAGCGTTCAAGTTATTTTAAAAAAATCAAATTTTTAGAAATAGGTTCAGTGGAAAAAGAACCATAGACTAGACTACTGCACATTATTTGTTAAAAATAACAGGAGTTTCTGATGAATTGGGAAAATGATTCATTGACATCAACCACAGAGATGTCTGCTTTATGTGGTAAACATCTGCTCTCATCTTTCTTCCCACACACAATTCAAAGTTCAGTTTATTCATGAAACTTCTCTTTTATGTTACGGTTTCAACTCACAACCAGTTAAAGTTTGGAAACACTTTTTAAGAAGAAAACAAATTACTGAGGCTTACCATTAAGTTATTTTTCTTGGAGACACTAGATGGCACTGGAGAGTAAATGAATTTCACTCCGTGCAGAGGGCAGGAGCAACTAGCCCCAAGTTCCCTGGAACGTGAGCCAGATCCCTAACTTTGTTTGCACAATTCTTACTAAAGTTCACTGTGCATTGACAAAGTCACATGGCTACTCTAAACTAATACATAAAGAGCTATCTATGAACTTACTTTATGAATTATAAAGTCTGATGAATAATTAGAGATCACAAAGTTTTCAGCTTTCACAAACTACTCTTATAGATAATATATATATAAAAACTATATTAGAACATTATAAAGTATGCTACATAGTAACTGAAGTATGTGACTAGGTATTAAGCAAAAAATCTCAATCGTGAAAAAATCAGTTTTGCCCAACAACTATTTCAAGAGCGCCCTGTATACGCTATGTGCCGGACACTGGCATTGGTCAGAACACAAAAAGCTTCCTTTGCTAGATTTCTCACAGACTGCTTTCTCCTTCCTTTTCCCTTCTTGTCTACTAAGGGAGAAGTCTCCTACGCTCTATTCAAATAGAGCTCAGCATCCAAGCTCATTTCAGTGTTACCAAGCCCAGACCCCACCAGCCAATCAAAGGTAGGGTCCCGAGAGCACCTCGGCTCCTCTCTGCTCACGTGTCATCATGCAGTATAATTAATGGTGGATTTCTTCATTTCTCCTACTGACTGTACGTTCTTTGAGGACAGGAATGGTTTTTATTTATTTGTAGGCTCAGTAAATTCAACACAGATTTTGGTACATGGCTGGCGTCTAAAATGGCTTATTAAATGACATGCATAGACATAACGCTTAACCAATGGAGGTCAAACTAAGATTCAAAAGTTTGAGACTCTTGTAAAAATCCCAAAGTAGTGAATTGGAACTCACACAATCCAACTCCAGAATCTTTACTCTGGAAAACTGAACAACTAACTGGGGAGCTTTCCTTCTCTTCCCAAGCTCTGGAACAGTGTGGCCAGCCAGGCATTCCCTCTTCTGAAGGGCTGACCCCAGTTGAGTGCGAGCTCAGAGTAAGGAACCAGCTCTGGTTCGTCACCCGCCATGTCCCAGAGCGAGCGACAGCCTGAACAACGCTGGTGCTCAAAACCACTGCCAATGTCCTATCGGCTTAAAAAACAAACAAACACACATCATTTCAACACTGCCTTCAATTTCTTCCACTTACTGGTCTGTTGGTTTTCTATCATCATTTGGATACATAGTTTTCTATCATCAAATGGAACAATTTCTATTTTCCTCAAAAACTCCATTTCACCTACATTCTCACATTTCTAAGTATGCTTTCATAATTTGCTATTTTCCACTCTATTGTTTTATTGTCTTTTAAATTAGCTTCAAGATGAGTTCAATAATCACATTTAATGTATCGTTTTTAGTGCTTTAATACCATTGAAGTTGTCTTCTACCGTCTCCTAAATTTTCTGTGTTTTAATTTTTTTTCTCTCTGGTAATATGAATGTTGGTTTTAAATTCTACCTGTATAACTTTTGATGTATTTAAATATTATTTAAGCTATATTTTTCAATGTAGCAATTTCAGAAATTAAATTATTTCTACTGATGCTCATTGGTGAAAAAAGAAATTAATACTTTTGTAAGAATGATTTAGTCCATGCCATGTCTGTCTTAATCCTTGTATTAATATTTATTGATATCAAGACTAAAGTTTTTATTGTAGTCTATTTGGGTTGCATTATTATAATTTTGTCACTAAAGTATATACATTTTGTTTTGAAAGTGAGTCACGAAGAAATACTTTCTAACTATGATTCAAAATCCAGAGACAAATTTTAAAAATATTGATAAATATCTATAATATGTTGTCTTTCATGTACAAAGGAAGAAATATAAGAAAATATACATGTATCTCCTCATCTATGCAAAAATAATGCTTTACTTTATTTCATACAGTTAGCTTACATTTTAGAAGTATGTCAACATCTGTTGCAAGCAATATGGCAGATTAGATAATTTGACACTCCTGAAAAAAACAATTGTAAAATTATTTAAAGGCTGGATAAAGAATATTTCACAAGTATTTTATAAGGCATTGCTGGGCTGAGAAGATTGGAAGGATCCAAAGAAATCTAAAAGGAAGTAAACAAAGGGACTCTGGGAGGTGAGCAAATTCCATTTTTTTTTTTTTTTTTTTCCTTGACAGCATCAGCTAAAGCCTAGATACAGAGTTGACCCTTGACGCACATGGGTTTGATCTGTGCGGATCCACTTACACGCGGATCTCTTTCAACAGGGGCCACAGCAGCACGTACATCCACGAGGGATTGAATGTGCAGAAGTGGACTCGGGGATTCTGAGGGCCGGCAGTCAAGTGACCCATGGATTTGTTCGAGGGTCAACTGTATTGACCTCAGCAGAGTCGCGTGGCTAACAGGAGATCAGAGGTAAAGCTTGAGACCTCTCTACTGGGAAGTCTAATAGGAGACCCCCAGGCAGGTCAGGACCAGCCCAGGGCTATGGGCTCATCTCAGTCTGAAGGGTGAAGACACCACAGCTGCAAGGGGATGACAAGGAAACCAGAGTACCTTGAATTTATTGCTGCAGAGAAAATAAAAATCTCATCTGAGAAGTGATAACTGTGCATCGTGTGGACGTGAGGCTTGAATCCATACCACTCAGTGGTCGGGAAGAAAATCTCAACTATACGAGTTAATCAGAATAGATTTCAATTGGTGGTACCTTCAGTGAATGGCAAAAACAAGTACATATCTGATCTCGAGAAACAGAACGGGGAAGGAACAACCTCAAGAATATCGACTGAAAGGGGCCAAAGGAATAATATGACTTACAGGAGTAGAACCCAGTCATTATCCCCTAAAATTATCCTCCCAGGGAGAAAGGCCTCTTTGTGAGGCTTATATGCTGGAGAGAAAACTGGATACGCAAATAATCAAACGAGGCACAGATAAACACGAAATTACAGGTTCAGCTCAGTGCCTCGAAGGAGAAGGATCTGACATTAAGAAAGCATAGCAGAGCAGAAGCTGACTTAGGAAGGTCAGGAAAGGCTACCGTTTCGCTCTGTACCCTGCTGCTCCTAGGGCTGCGCTAACAGGATACACTTGTCCCTGAGATGTGGGGAAGAAAGGGGGAAAGACTCCATCAGCCTGGAGAGAACCACGGAGAGTCAGTCAACTGACCTCAGGGGTTAGAAGGAGGCACCAGCCGAAGCCTGAGAAGACATCACCAATCCCTCAGTTAAGTTACAAAGTGAATAAGTAAAAGTGAAAGGATTAGATACATGCAGATCATATTTTAGGGGCTTCCCTGGGGCTCAGTCAGCAGTGCAGATCACTTCCAGCACAGGAGACCCAGGTTCCATCCCTGGGTCGGGAAGATCCTCTGGAGAAAGAAATGGCAGCCCACTCCAGCACTTTTGCCTGGAGAATCCCATGGACGGAGGAGCCTGGGGGGCTGCAGTCCACGGGGTTGCAAAGAGTCGGACACAGCTTAGCAACTAAACCAAAACAGAATTACATTTGGGATATTCGAGCTGCAAAAGCTTTTTCTAAATCATAATCAGGCAGAAGTCTGCAACAACAGAGTACAGAAGTATAGCCAAGTGGTTAAGAGCAGGCGGTCTGGGAACCTAAACCCCAGCTCCGAGCCAGGCCCTGTTAGAGGCTCCTGCACAGCAGACCAGTCTCCCAGTCGTCTGCCCTTTCCACCTCCGCAGACAAGCTCTCCCCACCTTCCCATTCTCCTCCACACAGAGCAGAGGAGGGCCAGACCACGGGGCAGCCTCGCCTCGGCCTAGGGTTCATATCATTTCTTTCCAGGTAGAACAGCCAAAACGCTGAGTCCACAACCCAGGTATCAGCAGGGAATCTACTGGTCTCAGTTTGGGTCATAAACATCTGTGACTGAAGGTCAAGGGTCACAATACAAACACAGCTGCTGTGGACCATCCCTGAGGCTTGTGTGGAGACATCAGGGAAAGAGTGATAAGACGTGGACTACTGTAGTTACACGATAATATGCATACCAGAAACCATGAAAATTATTGTAAATTATTTTCTACATCTGCATTTACAACTACAGCTACATTTACATTTACAACCTAGATGTCCATTGACGGATGGATAAAGAAACTGGGGTACATATACACAATGGAATATTACTCAGCCGTAAAGAGGAACACATGTGAATCTGTCCTAATGAGCTGGATGAAACTAGAGCCCATTATACAGAGTGAAGTAAGTCAGAAAGAGAAAGAAAAGTATTGTATACTGACACACACGTGTGGAATCTGGAGAGACGGCACTGATGGGTCTATCTTCAGGGCAGCAGTGGAGAAACAGACACAGAGAACAGACCTCTGGGCAAGGTGGGAGGAGGGCAGAAGGGAGCGGTATGGAGAGAGAAACAGAAACTTACAACACCGTTTGTTAAACAGACAGCCATTGGGAATTTGCTGTATGACTCAGGGACTCCAACAGGCTCTGCAGCCGATGAAGGATGAGGAGGGGAGGCAGATGGGAGGGAGGTCCGGGACAGAGGGACATGGGTGTGCCCATGGCTGATTCTTGTTGATGATTTATGACAGAAAATCTCAAAATTCTGTAAAGCAATCATCCTTCAATTTAAAAAATGTTAAAAATATACTGTAAATTATATACTAATTTTTTTAAAGGAAGTCTTAGTTTTTAAACAAAAATTTCAAATTTTAGAAAAAAAAATTTTAGAATGACTAGGACAGAAATCTATTCGTTACTTCAGTAGCTTCATCATTTTAAAATACTACCAGTATGTAAAATAGAAAGCATTCACAAGTAGGAGTAATATCTGAATAATTCTACTTAATAAACCCTCTTGCTGACTGCTCATATGAAAGAAAATAAGAGAGAATACAGGTGAATACATAAATGAATAAGAAGCGGTCCTTATCCTAAAGAGCTTTTAATCTTGTAACACGGATCATCACAACATAAGGGGAGCAACGGTTGTGCAAATGAAGAGGTCAGTTATGAGTAGGGGCACCCAGCCAACAAGGACTTTTTGTGCAATGACTTTCATGGTTTGGACTACTCTACTATTCATGAATACTGCTAAAAATATCAGAATACTGTGTCTCTATTCCTATTAACATTTTATATAATATAAATAGCATACATTTTGCTTACTTACAAAACAAGTATCACACTGCAAAAATACATACCAAATCTCAAATAACAATGCCTAACACACAAGCAATACAGAGTAAAGTTTGCAAAATAATGTTATAACTGAGTTTTATTCACTTAACCTATGAAGATAAGTGTTGCTGGTTCAGAGTATTTTTCTAAAATGTTACATATGTGTTAATACCATAACAAAAAATCAGATGCCAATAACTGAAAGTCCTGAAATAGTTTTGAAAGTGCCTAAGCGAGCTGCACTTGACGGCAGACGGTGCTGTAAGTGAGTCAGTCCAGAAACACAGGGTCCAGCCTGTTCTGCTGACGGGTGGACCGGGCACCCCTAAGCAGCTCCAACCACAGAGCAGCCCGAGGCACCACCCCACAGCTCAGGAATCTATACGCAGCAGCTCCGTCCGGCACTTTTCAGAGTTAGCTTTACAAAGTCTACAAACATCACATAAAACTTCTGCTCTCATTTGCTTCTGCTGCAGATTGCGTGTAGAAAAAGGGCACAGACTGCCCCTGACACCCCAGCCCACAGTGATGAAATAACTCCTGCACAGAACAGTGAGTCTAGAAACGCCATTCATGAAATAGCACACCACAAACCAAACCAAAACAATAAAAAAAAAAGTTAAGATTTTCACGACTAAACGTCACCATGTTGGTAAACTCAACGGGTAACCACCACGCACACAAACAAAACAGGAAACGCTGGTGGAAGCACTTAATGACGATGCATTTATTAATGACGATGCATTTGCCGTCTGCAACGTAATGTAAAGCTTGTAACATCCTCTCATCTAGAACACCTAAGTCTAAATTTACATACTTACGTTATTGCACTCTCCAAGGAAATACAGTGCAAATCCGTCAGCTTTTGTGGCTGCCAAAGTAACAAAAAAGGAAGAAACTAATCTCAATGGGAGAATACAACATGCATGAATTCTCTAAGGTGAGACTTCAAATATGAGTCTTTCGAATGCATTTGTTAGCATAATTTTCATACAGTAAACTGAACTAAATAATTTATGGCTTTACTGAATTACATACTTAGAGTATTTTCATTTCTTTTCATTAGCTATTTCTGTTTTTAAGATGTGACATTCTCAAAGGTACACAGCAATGTACTATGTAATAATATATTGGTCAAAGTTTAAATATTAGAATTATTAGAAAATATTTTTTAAAATTTGAGACATTTAATTTTAAAGCATTTAAAAATAGACAAATGACATAATACTGAATAACCAATATAATATAAGCATCAACCAGAAAGAATGATGTATATGCCTGCATGACATCACTGAAGAGAGCGTAATTTAATTTACTTTGGTGTAATCTTTCTACTAGGAGGAACATAAAACATTCCTTACCGATTTTGATGATGCTGCTCAGTTCATAGAGGAGTAGCTGGTTGTCTCCTCCTGTATCCAACCGTTGTTCTATATAGCTATTTAGTTCATACACAACTCCTTGCATATTTGTATCTTGATACTTTGAATAAAAAAAGAAAGGCATAATTAAATATAAAAAATAAAAATTCCTTAGTTTGTCACATATGCAATTAATACACATGGCTTTATATTATATATTAGCTGTTCATGATGTTTTTATAGAGCATGACTTAATTATAACATACCATAAAAATAGATTGAAAGTTAAAACTGCTACAACTTAGGGTATCTGTAGACTCCATGAATGAATATTTATTTTAAAATATAGAACGTTACAAGTTTCTGAAGTTTTAAATACAACGTGGTCAGGCAAGCTGGATCAGTAAAGACAGTTTGGAAATGTGTTAACTGACTGAAACGTCCTAAGATGCCCTGCGCTGGGTGAAATGGTGCTTGTTTATTACTCTCCACTCACTGGGGCCCATGGAGTGACCCCTGGACCCAAGTCTGACCTCAACTCTGCCACGAGAACAGGAAGGGGAGGCTCTCTCGGGAGCCGCCCCTGCGAGAGCAGCAGCCCCACAGCAGGCCCGTGGTGCTGGCCGCACTGGGGCGCCAGGGCAGGAGCCGGTGGACAAAGGTCTGGGAAGACGGTGGAGTGTCTTCTTCAAAGGACTGAAAACCCATCTTCTGGTGAGCTTCGTGCCACCGAGCATCCTTCCCAAGCCTCCTCTCCAAACCACGGACGTGGTGAACTTTAAAATAAAATTGTCACACTCTGAGGCTCAACAGACTCCTGGGGCTCCCCAGTGCACTTAGCCTAAAGGCTTCTCCCAGGGTGGTCTCTGAGCTCTGCAAAACATGGTGATTGTCTGCTGCGGAAACCATATCAGGCCGTCTCTCTCTTTCACGCACTCACTAGGCCACTCAGCCATCTTTCACTCCGAAAGCCCTACCGCTGGTTGTTACCGCTGAGCCCTGCACCCATCCCTCTGCAGGATGAATACACAAAAGAACGGATGAGGAGATCAGTCAGTCGCTCCACAAACACGCACTGCCAGAGCCGGCGACCCACTACCTACACAGGCGCTCTTCCCAACACGAGAAACGCTAGAGCCTGGACAAGATAGAATTCCAGTCCTCAAGGAACTTACACTCTAGCCGGAAGAGAATAAGTAAGCAAGCTATACAGTGTGATGGAAGGTGATGGGCACGACGCAGACAGGAGATCCGGGAAGGCTGACGGTAATCAGCTTTGGAGGAAAGGACGGCTTTTTAAACGGGATGGTCAGGGACGGAAGGATCCAGGGACACGAGAGACACGGACAGGCTCCGGTGAAGCCTAGAACCGTGAAGGGTGGGGCTGCCTAGCGCCGCTGGCTGCCTTGTAGAAGGATGCTGGTCGCCCACCACCTCTCTCTGCTACTGACCCATTAACAGACTTAAGTCCAGGCAGACCCCAGAAAATGAAGTTCAAGGATAAACTGTCAAGAGATGAGACAGATGAGATTCAGCTAACCCATACAAACCTGGGCTTCCTTGGTGGCTCAGAGGGTAAAGCGTCTGCCTGCAATGCAGGAGAGCCGGGTTCAATCCCTGGGTCACGAAGACCCCCTGGAGAAGAAAATGGCACCCTACTACAGTATTCTTGCCTGGGGAATCCCATGGACGGAGGAGCATGGTAGGCTACAGCCCATGGGGTTGCAAAGAGTTGGACACGACTCAGCAACTTCATTCACACGTAGAAACCTGGGAAACAAATGAAGATGGACCTCACGGGGGCTAGGGTCGGGTAGAATACAGATAACCCTGGATAAGGCAGATGGAGGAGGGGTGCAGTAAACAGAAGCACCGGGCTCAGTGGGCTTGCACTCGGGACAGCTGGAATCGGCACCACCTCCTCCCCCTCGATGGATGATATTTAATGCAGCTGAAAATCAGAACCTCCCCTGTATATATTCTAATCTCGGTGAGACTGGAAGGCTAGCGGGGATTCTTCCTGTCAGACCCAGTGACCCGCCCCTTAGCTATATCCGATGGACGCTCCCTTCCTCAAGGCCATGACAAGTGCATTCCCCAGGCCGCCGGCCTGTGTGCAGAGCTCGGAGCTGTGGGCCACGGGTGACTCTGGGAACCACTGCGGTTCATAGGGTTTTACTGATTCACTGAGTATATGGGATCCTGGCCTCACAGGGGACAGGAGGCCACACATACTAACCAGAGACAAGGCGGGTGCTGTTAGCATAGTGGACAGAACTGAAGCTGAGATCAGAATGAGCCGGCCAGCAGAGGGCTTCAACCCGCACCAAGCACCTGACCACAGTGTCCCTGCAACTGAAAGAGACAGGGCGACCTCCTGCCTCAAGGAGGGTTTTTAGTCACTCAGTAGAGGAGTCCCTGTAAAAATGATAGCAGACTGACTTTTCCCTGACGATGTAATTCTGAGAACAGGCCCTTCAACGTGACCGGAATGCAGTGCTGAGATCAGTGGCCAGCTGCTCTCCATCTCTTTGGGACAGGAAATGGGTCGTCACACACAAGCGAGAACAAGGAGATACTTGGGGTTATGGACACTTTATCATGAGGTTTCCTTTCAAGTCTCCGAGCTTTCATTTTTATCATTTGCGTAATAAGAACGTTGAAATAGACTGTATTTAAGATATCTTTCAACAGTAACCTTCTGTGGCAATCTATGACCTCAAATTTTGTTGCTGTTTATATTAAACTTCAAATTCTAATCTTGAAAATAATACATGGGTTACTTTTAGCAGACCCTGTTTCCTTTGATTAGCAATAATTGCATAAATACCATAAAAGCAAAATATTTAACTATGATTACTAATTTATGCTAACATAATATTACCTCTCAAATATCAAAGGTTCAGATGGTAAAGAATCTGCCTGCAATGCAGGAGACCTGGGTTCAATCCCTGGTTTGGGAAGATCCCTTGGAGAAGGGAATGGCAACCCACTCCAGTATTCTTGCCTGGAGAATCCCATGGCCAGAGGAGCCTGGTGGGCTACAGTCCATGGGGTCGCAAAGACTTGGACATGACTGAACGACTAATACACACACCTTAACAGTTAGTGGATCATTCAAGTCACAATATACTAAAAATGTTAAAATATATATAAATATGAATAATAATAACAATTATTTGGCCTCAGGCTTATGGCCATTTTGCTAGTCATTAGTACTATTACTAGAGGAAAAGCAGAGGAAGCAAGTGGGGATGAAAGTCAGCTAAGGCACTTCTCTTACAGAAACATGATGAAGAAAGTTTACCCAGGGATCAATTCAATTCAGTTGAATAAACTTTCAGTTCTATGTCTTGACTAATAGGAAACTACAACAGTATATTAGTGAAGTTGTTAAGAACTTGTATTTGCACAGCATTTCAACTCCGCCAAGTCCTTTCACCACTGCCTTTATTAAAAGAACCCATATAAAGCATGCACTGAGTATCACAGACATTTCTCAATCAAGAGGAGTCAGAACTCGAAGCTACAATGAACTGGGCAGTGGAAACCTTAGAATCAAACTGGACACAGTCACCCTCATTGTCTGTTCCACGTTGGTTTTCAAGCAGTACTTGCTTTTCATTAGAGAAACCACACACACACACAAAGGATTTGCAGAGATATGACTCCATTGACAGGACTGTGGTGATCTAACATTAAAACGGGGAACTATGTCAGCCAGGCACTGAAATTGTGAACTCCATCAAGCTCTGACAGATGGTGTTGCTTCCCGTGAAACTGCACCATGTCCTGAATCATCCCTGTGAGTTTGCTGTGGTGCCTGAGGGCATCTGGAACACAACTTGGGGACCAGGGAATAGCCACTCTGTCACCCAGAGAGAAATAAAATTTTACATGACACAAGGATTCTGGAGAAGATTCTTGAGAGTGTCCTGGACTGCAAGGAGATCAGACCCATCAGTCCTAAACGAAATCAACCCTGAACATTCACTGAAGGACTGATGCTGAAGCTACAATACTTTAGCCACCTGATGCGAAGAGCCAAGTCATTGGAAAAGACCCTGATGCAGGGAAAGACTGAAGGCAGGGGGAGAAGGGGGCAACAGAGGATGAGATAGTTGGATGGCATCACCGACTCGATGGACATGAGTTTGAGCAAGCTCCAGGAGTTGGTGATGGACAGGGAAGACTGGCGTGCTGCAGTCCATGGGGTCACAAAAGTTGAACATGACTGAGCAACAATAATAGTACTGACTGAATCAGTTCAGTTCAGTTCAGTCGTGTCCGACTCTTTGCGAACCCATGAACCACAGCACACCAGGCCTCCCTGTCCATCACCAACTCCCGGAGTCCACCCAAACTCATGTGCATTGACTCGATGATGCCATCCAACCATCTCATCCTGTCGTCCCCTTCTCCTCTTGCCTTCAATCTTTCCCAGCATCAAGGTCTTTTCCTTGATGAGTCAGCTCTTTGCATCAGGTGGCCAAATATGGGAGTTTCAGCTTCAGCATCAGTCCTTCCAATGAACACCCAGGACTGATCTCCTTTAGGATGGACTGCTTGGATCTCCTTGCAGTCCAAGGGACTCTCAAGAGTCTTCTCCAACACTACAGTTCAAAAGCATCAATTCTTCGGTGCTCAGCTTTCTTTATAGTCCAACTC
>NW_011494694.1:1225455-1252186 GCF_000754665.1 Bison bison bison | reverse complement strand
AGTCCAACTCTCACATCCATACATGACCACTGGGAAAACCATAGCCTTGACTAGACAGACCTTTGTTGGCAAAGCAATGTCTCTGCTTTTTAATATGCTGCCTAGGTTGGTCATAACTTTCCTTCCAAGGAGCAAGAGTCTTTTAATTTCGTGGCTGCAATCACCATCTGCAGTGGTTTTGGAGCCCCAAAAAATAAGGTCTGACAATGTTTCCACTGTTTCCCTATTTCCCATGAAGTGATGGGACCAAATACCATGATCTAAGTTTTCTAAATGTTGACCTTTAAGCCAACTTTTTCACTCTCCTCTTTCACTTTTATCAAGAGGCTCTTTAGTTCTTCTTCACTTTCTGCCATAAGGGTGGTGTCATCTGCATATCTGAGGTTATTGATATTTCTCCCAGCAATCTTGATTCCAGCTTGTGCTTCTTCCAGTCCAGCGTTTCTCATGATGTACTCTGCATATAAGTTAAATAAGCAGGGTGACACTCTACAGCCTTGACGTACTCCTTTTCCTATTTGGAACCAGTCTGTTGTTCCATGTCCAGTTCTAACTGTTGCTTCTTGACCTGCATATAGGTTTCACAAGAGGCAGCTCAGGTGGTCTGGTATTCCCATCTCTTTCAGAATTTTCCACAGTTTATTGTGATCCACACAGTCAAAGGCTTTGGCATAGTCAATAAAACAGAAATAGATGTTTTTCTGGAACTCTCTTGCTTTTTCCATGACCCATCAGATGTTGGCAATTTGATCTCTGGTTCCTCTGCCTTTTCTAAAACCAGCCTGAACATCTGGAAGTTCACGGTTCACGTATTGCTGAAGCCTGGCTTGGAGAATTTTAAGCGTTACTTGACTAGCGTGTGGGATGAGTGCAATTGTGCGGTAGTTTGAGCATTGTTTGGCATTGCCTTTCTTTGGGATTGGAATAAAAACTGACCTTTTCCAGTCCTGTCGCCACTGCTGAGTTGTCCATATTTGCTGGCATAATTTCAACTTTAATAGTACAAGAATGTCCTGTATACCATCAATTATTTACATTTGATCATATTTGCCTTAGCTCAGTCGGTAAAGCATCTGCCTGCAATGCGGGAGACCTGGGTTAGATTGCTGGGTCAGGAAGATCCCATGGAGAAGGAAATAGCAACCCACTCCAGTATTCTTGCCTGGGGAATCCCATGGTCAGAGAAGCCTGGCAGGCTACAGTCCATGGGGCTGCAAGAGTCAGACATTACCACCACCATATTT
Source organism: Bison bison bison (assembly GCF_000754665.1). Classification (NCBI taxonomy): domain Eukaryota; kingdom Metazoa; phylum Chordata; class Mammalia; order Artiodactyla; family Bovidae; genus Bison; species Bison bison. Next base: position 1,250,942 of record NW_011494694.1, on the reverse strand, counting down.
GCCTTATCCTCGTGGTAAATTCTTTCCCTTCCTTCCCCACTTCCCTCTCTCTCTATCTCCTTCCATCTCTCTCCATGTGTGTCTTATCTATCTATCCATCTATACACACACACATATATACACATAAACTAGAAATACATATTTTTATGAATATTTGAGAAGAAGTTGTTATGTTCCTTTAACCGAAACCTTTAGTATATATTTCCTAAGAAAAAGAACAATAAGAGAGCAAACACTGAATTTGTACAGAGTGTAAGAGACATAGGTCAATATAGTTATCATAATCAGAAAAATAGATAAATTCATATTCAAATTTCATAGCTTGTCCCAATATTGTCTTTATAATTATCCCTTCCTCACTGGTTGAGGTTCAAATTCCAAATCGTATATGCCAGTTAATTGTCATGTCTCTTTTGTATACTTAATGTGGAACAACTCCACAGCCTTTCTTTGCATTCTTGAACTCAATGTTTTTGAAGAATATGAAGAATATTTGAAGGCAAATTTTATTTGCCTGGTATTTTCTCAAGATCAGATTTAGAGGTTTTGTATGTTGGGCAAGAGTACAGTGAGGTGATGGAGCTAGAACGCCATCGTCTATCCTGTATTTGCTCTTTGGCTTTCTGCTGGGGAGAAGGGCTTTCTGTTCTCCCTCATTCATTCATTTACATGAGTATGGACTCACAGATGCTAATTTTATTCAACCCGTGTAACTAATTAATATTAATACTGTTATACATGCATTTTAATGCTCAAATTGTCCCAAAGTTGACCAATGGAAACCCCCTCAAGATAGCTCCTATGCTCTTTTCACAAATCTTCTTGACTCTTTTAATACTTTCTTACTTTCTCATCAAACGTTTTGCTAGCCCTTGATCCAGCTATTTCTGCTTCTCAAAGAAGCCCTAGTTTCTTTTGTGGCAAATGATATTTAAAATCCAAAAGCTGGAGCTATATGTGCCCACTACTCTCATTGATTCTAAGCTTCTCATCAACACAAATATAATACATGTATATATATTTACATGGCAATTAATCTATGACAAAGGAGGCAAGAATATCCAATAGAGAAAAGACAGTCTCTCCAATGAGTGGTGCTGTGGACACTGGACAGCCACGTGTAAAAGGTGAAACCAGAACACTGTCCAGCAACACATGCAAACATACACTCAGGATGGATGACAGGCCTACATGTAAGACCAGATACCAGAAAACTCCTGGAGGAAAACGTCGGGAGAACACTCTTACACAAATTGCAGCAATGATTTTTAGATCTGTCTCCTAGAGTAAAGAAAATATGAGCAAAAAAAAATTTTTTTAAAGGACCTAATTAAACTTAAAAGCTTTCGCACAGCAAAGGAAATCATTAACAAAACGAAAAGACAACCTACTGAGCGGGAAAAGATAGCTGCAAATAATGATTGACAAGGAGCTAACATCCAACATATATAAAGAGCTCACCAATTCAACATCGAAAAAAACAAAGAAACTGATTTAAAAATGAGCAGAAGAATGAAGTAGACATTTGTCCAACAATACTCAACATCACTAATCATTAGGGAAATGAAAATCAAAACCACGATGAGATATCACCTCATACTTGTCAGAATGGCTACCATCAAAAAGAACACAAATAATAAATGTTGGTTAAAAGGGAACTCTTGTGCACTGTTGGTGGGAATGTAAATTGGTACAGCCACTGTGGAAAATAAGAGGTTTCTCAAAAACAAAAAATAAAAAATCAACCTAAAAATAGAACTATGTTATGACCCAGCAATTCCATTCCTGAGTATATATCCAAAAAATCCAGAAACACAAATTAAAACAGACACATGTACCCCAAAGTTCACAGCAGCTTTATTTACAATAGCCAAGATATGGAAGCAACCTAAGTGCCCATCACCAGATGAACGGATAAAGATGTGAGATATAATGGGATACTACTCAGCCATAAAAGAGGAAAAATTGCCACCTGCATCAACAAGGATGGCCCTGGAGGACATTATGCTGAGTGAAATGAGTCAGAAAGACAAATCCTGTGTGACACCGCTTATATGTGGAATCAAAAAAACTACAACTCACCAGTGAATAAAGCAAAAGAGAAGCAGGCTCGCAAGAACAGAGAAAAAACCAGTGGTCACCAGTCCGGAGAGGGGAACAAGAAAGGGCAGCACTGGGCTGGACGGTTAAGAGGTACAGACCATCACACATAAAGTAAGCTACAGAATGCGCTGCACAGCATGGAGAACAGAGCCAACATTTATAATAACTCTACATGGAGCATCATCTTTAAAAGCTGCTGCTGCTGCTGCTAAGTCGCCTCAGTCGTGTCCGACTCTGTGCAACCCCATAGACGGCAGCCCACCAGGCTCCCCGGGCCCTGGGATTCTCCAGGCAAGAACACTGGAGTGGGTTGCCATTTCCTTCTCCAATGCATGAAAGTGAAAAGTGAAAGGGAAGTTGCTCAGCCGTGTCCGACCCTCAGCGACCCCATGGACTACAGCCCACCAGGCTCCTCTATCCATGGGATTCTCCAGGCAAGAGTACTGGAGTGGGGTGCCGTGGCCTCCTCCCACTTTAAAAAATGTTAATCACTAAATTGTATACCTGTAACTTATATTGTGTAGCAACTATACTTCAATAAAAAATAAGATTTTTAAAACTTAAAGCATAGTTCTCAGAAAAATATAGAAACAAAATTATACTAGGCAAATACTTAAGAGGGCTATTCCTGGGTCAAAAAGTACATGTATGTTTAACTTTACAAGAAAGTGGCAAACCTTTTTCAATGTTACATATTAAGAATAAAGTTATCAAAATGCTTTGGGTATTTTAGGGGAAAACAAGTTATAAATAAAGGTCATTTATTTCATACAAACACCACAGGCAGGAGAATTCTAACTAAGCATGGGCAGTCACAATGAACAGTTAAGGAAACCTGTGGGCCTCAGAGGCACTGCAGGAGAAGAAGAGCTGGGAAAGAAGGCGCCACTGACTCTTTGCAAATGCTTATTGTAAAGTTTAAAAGTCCTTAACAGCAAGCAAGGGATTAGCAGATATTCATCCTGACACCAAGGGGAAGCTGCCTAGCTTGTCCTGCACTTAACTGAGTGCACAGGGAAGGCAGCACGAGAAGCTGGTTCAGAGTCCTCCACAGCAGCCTTCAGGAGCTCAGAGGAAGCATCTTACAAAAAGCCACAAAGGATGGAGAAACCTGGAGGCCGAAGAGCAGCAACCAGGACGAGAGGACAGAACGACTGCAGGTTACACTCAGGCAAGGCAGGAAGTTCATGTTAAAAGTGGTGAAAGCGAGCATGCTACAAATGAGGGAGACATTCTTTTGAAAACATGTCACCAGCTCAACACGAGGACAGTTCAGTTCAGCTCAGTCACTCCGTCGTGTCTGACTCTGCGACCCCATGGCCTGCAGCGCGCCAGGCCTCCCTGTCCGTCACCAACTCGTGGAGCTCCTCAAACTCATGTCCATCGAGTCAGTGATGCCATCCAGCCATCTCATCCTCTGTCGCCCCCTCCCTGCCTTCAATCTTTTCCAGCATCAGGGTCTTTTCCAATGAGTCAGCTCTTCCCATCAGGTGGCCAGAGTACTGGAGTTTCAGCTTCAACATCAGTCCTTCCACAGAATATTCAGGACTGATCTCCTTTAGGATGGACTGGTTGGATCTCCTTGCAGTCCAAGGGACTCTCAAGAGTCTTCTCCAACACCACACTTCGAAAGCATCAATTCTTCAGCGCTCAGCTTTCTTTATAGTCCAACTCTCACATCCATACATGACTACTGGAAAAACCACAGCCTTGACTAGAAGGACCTTTTAAAAACTAACTTTCCTAAAGAATACTTAAGTTTTCAAAGGATTATTTTAACTAATGTAATTTAGGGCAAAAAAGTCCAAGAGGTGAAAGGGCTTTTCATGATGATAAATTAATTTAGGAAAATGACTCCATGAGATAAGATGTCTTCAAATCACTCATGTAGTAAACATTTCTGATATGTCTAAGACTGTTAACAGAAAAAAATTAAGCCATCCCGAGCAGATGAATAAAGAGGTTAAAGAAACAAAAGATGTATCCAAGTGCTTTACCCAGTAGATGGATTTCTGAATGTCATTATGTAAATAAGTCTTTTTAAACAAATATTTCCTCAGCAAGGTGTCAAGCACTACTATTGTGTAAGTATCTGACCAGGCTCTGTCACTCATGGAATTGAAATCCCAGTGGGGAGAAAGCAATATACAAGAAAACAGTGATAATGTCTATGGCAAAAATGCGTGCTCAGTCATGTCCAACTCTGTGTGACCCCACGGACTATAGCCCTGCCAGGCTCCTGTGTCCTTGGAACTCTCCAGTCAAGAATACTGGAGTAGATTGCCATACCCTTCTCCAGGGGATCTTTCCAACCCAGAGATGGAACACAAGTCTCCTGCATTGCAAGCAGATTCTTTACCATCTGAGCCACCAGAGAACCCCTACCTGGGAAGCCCAAATAAAACACACTATGATTCTGTTGCCATCTTTAATGTAATAAACTACGATCTAGGAGAAACTGGACTTTACGCACAACTGTTCTTTGACTAGATCATTACTATATTCTTGCTTCATACAAAAAAGAAATGTGCCCAAAACAATGGGCTTTAATTCACCTCTGATTCTGCGACAGGGCTTCCCAGGCATCACCTGTGGTGAACAATCTGCCTGCCAGTGCAGGAGACTAAAGAGACGCAGATTCAATCCCTGGGTCAGGAAGATCCCCCTGGAGAAGGGAATGGCACCCCACTCCAGTATTCTTGCCTGGAGAATCCCATGGACAGAGGAGCCTGGCGGCTTACAGTCCATGAGGTCACAAAGAGTCAGACACGACTGATCAACTTAGCACTCCTTTCTCGTCCTTCGCTTCTGTTGCCAAGAACAAACGACACTAAGATCAACAGCTTCATACAGTTTCTCTGCTGTTAATATTTTTCAGCATCTACACTCTCTAAAACAGAGTTGTGGTTGCCAAGAATGGTCTTAAAAACAGGTAACAATTTAGAATCTTGTGAAAGAAGAATGTGTTCAGTTCCCATTTTAAAAATATCATAATGGCTTGATAGTGTGTTTAATCACTATCATCGTGATTAATAGGATCTGTGTTCTTCTATATATCACCAATATCATTTTATTATCACCGATCAGGAACAAACTGTAACAGACAGATGGTTTGTGTGTCTATCGTTAAGATTATGGGGTTCATTCTTAGCACAAGCAAACAAAAATCAGTCTTTAGCCACCATTTTCCAGTATGTAAATAGCTTGAAACATGTTCTTATAGCAGATTGATGCATTCAGCTATACAGGAGATATTCTGCCACTCAGTCTCTGCAGAAGCCAAGATGCTGAGAACTGGTCCTCCACCTAGACTTCCAAGGTTTCCATGGCTATAGTTAGTAACTAGCCGCAAAAGCTGCGAAATGGAATTTAGCTAAAATGAATACTGTGCTTTGTAAGAAATTTTGCTTTGAGTTCCACAAAACTCACGTTGGAGTGCCTGAAGCTTTTTTCCCTTTGCCATATGGAAAACACAGCCTCTGCTGGCAAGCTTCCAGCCAGTATTCCTTGGGAAAGCGGGTGATTCTTCCATCAGGGTGAGAAATCCTTGTTCAGTTCAGTTCAGTCGCTTAGTCGTGCCAACTCTTTGTGACCCCACGAACCACAGCACACCAGGCCTCCCTGTCCATCACCGACTCCTGGAGTCCACCCAAACCCATGTCCATCGAGTCAGTGATGCCATCCAACCATCTCATCCTCTGTTGTCCCCTTCTCCTCCTGCCCTCAATCTTTCCCAGCTTCAGGGCTAAATCCTTGTTAGGCTGTTTGCTATTTCAAATTCAAAATGCCAGAATTTCACATTACCTGACTGGAACGTTCCATCTCTGCCGTTCCTCTGGCTTCTCAGTCCTACAGTTAGGTTGATAATCAATGGGGCGGTGACCTGCCTGTCCTCCAGGTCCTCGTTTGCAAGTGTCATATCCAGGTGTCCAAAGACCCTCTTAGCCAAAGCCTGATTAAAGGAACTGCACTTAGGGAGACTTTAGAGGACATGATTTCTGTCTGCTTCTCCACTGGGTCACAGCACCTGAGTCCCATGACTGTCAGCTGGAGGCAGGGCATAGGGAACGTGAAAAACTACTCCAGGTATTTCTACAAGAGTCTGCCTACTCTTGGGCTTCCCTGATAGCTCCATTGGTAAAGAATCTGCCTGCAGTGCAGGAGACCCTGGTTCGATTCCTGGATCAGGAAGATCCCCTGGAGAAGGGGCAGATCACCCACTCCAGTACTCTTGGGTTTCCCTTGTGACTCAGCTGGTAAAGAATCTGCCTACAACGTGGGAGACCTGGGTTCAGTCCCTGGGTTGGGAAGATCCCCTGGAAAAGGGAATGGCTACCCATTCCAGTATTCTGGCCTGGAGTATCCCAAAGGTCCATCTAGTCAAGGCTATGGTTTTTCCAGTGGTCATGTATGGATGTGAGAGTTGCACTGTGAAGAAGGCTGAGCACCGAAGAATTGATGCTTTTGAACTGTGGTGTTGGAGAAGACTCTTGGGAGTCCCTTGGACTGCAAGGAGATCCAACCAGTCCGTTCTAAAGGAGATCAGCCCTGGATGTTCTTTGGAAGGAATGATGCTAAAGCTGAAAGTCCAGTACTTTGGCCACCTCATGCGAAGAGTTGATTCACTGGAAAAGACTCTGATGCTGGGAGGGATTGGGGGCAGGAGGAGAAGGGGACGACAGAGGATGAGATGGCTGGATGGCATCACCGACTTGATGGACATGAGTCTGAGTGAACTCTGGGAGATGGTGATGGACAGGGAGGCCTGGCGTGCTGCGATTCATGGGGTCGCAGAGTCGGACACGACTGAGCGACTTTCACTATTTCACTGCCTGTTCTAGTCATGTGTGTATCACCTTCACTTACTGACACTGAGCCACATTTTAATAGTATTAACATACTATTAAATCTTTGAAACTTCCTAAAGATTGACATAAAATCAGATAAATAGGTTTGCATTATCATGAAATTTAATAACCATAATAAAAACTGACAGGTATCCTTCCCTAAGAGACGCAGAAATGAATAAAGGATACCGTATTTATTTATTTTTAGGATACCTTATTAAATGAGTGGGCAAGACCAGAAGAGGGAGCACTCATGCAGACCCCAAACAGGAAGAGACTACCCTGTATCTCCAACTGGTAAGGAACCACCTAACTACCCAGGAAAGGACGCAAGATCTTCTCCCCACCCAGCAACAGCTCAGCCAATGAAAAGCCACTACACTCCCAGTTTCCTACAATGGACTCCGTGCTTGTCAACAGCCCTTCCAAGCTTCCCCTTTTTCCTTTATAAAAGAGCATTCGTCTTCTTTGTCTAGGTTTGCGTATAGCTTCTGCTATAGCATGCTTATCCCAAATTACAAATCTCGGTTATTCCTGAAAAAACAAAAACCCACAAAGGACTTTGCTGGTAAAACAACTGTTTTATTTCTAAGGTCAGCTTTACACAAATGAAGACTGACTCAGGTTCAGGTTCACATAACTGGAAGCTTAACAGCCAGCTAGTCTGCTTATTCATAGAAAAGTACTGACGATCCCAATTTTTATTTCTCCTCCTCTGTTTCTTCCTCTATTTGTGTCTTTGGTTATATTTTTCTTATAACCAATTAAAAATTATTTAAAAAAACAATACGCTGTGAAAAGAAACTGAAAGTGAATAAAAGTGAGTCTTCTGTGAAGGAAAAGACTGAAGTTCGCTGGGGAGGCTGCAGAAGGTGGGGGAGGCCTCTGAGACTCAAGAACTGTGGCTGCAACCAAGTGACCCCTCTGACCCAAATCATCACATTTTCTCTCCACTGGATTATTTCCATTTGTATGCATTTGTTGCTGTTTATTCCATTTTTTTTAATAAAAATGAAACATTTTAAAAACAGTATCTCAGGGCTGAGGAGTGAGCAAAATGGGTGAAAGTGGACAAAAGACACAAACTTTCAGTCACAAAATAAGTCTCAGGGCTGTAAGATACAGCACAGCGACTACGACTAATAGGACTGTACTGGATAATATACAGCACAACGACTAATAGGACTGTACTGGATATTTGAAAGCTGCTGAGGGAGTAGATCTTAAAGTTCTCATCGCCAGGAAGAGGCAGCTCATAACCATGCGGCGACGGATGATACCTAGGCCTGTTGCGATGATCATTTCACAGTGTGTGCGTAACTGAATCATTCTGCTCTGCTCCTGAAACTAATCAAGGTCACGTGTCAATTACACCTGACTCCCTGTCTAGCTACCACACACTTTCTTGTCTCTCTTTTAAGGCAAAACTCCAAAAGACAATTGTATGTATTTACCGCCTGCAATTTCTCCTCCCCCGCCCCCCAACTCTTAATCGCTCAGTGGAACAGCTCTAATTGAAGTCGCCCGTGGCCTCCACGCCGTCAGATCCAAATGCCAGCTCTCGGGCTTTATTTCCCTGAAATGCTGGCAGCGTTTAACACACCAGTGACTGCTCTCCTGGACAGTTTCTCCTCCACTCTAGGAGGCACAGGCCCTGGGTTCGCCTCCTGCCCAAGGACCCCTCCATCCAGTCTGCACAGGCCTTTCTCCCGTTGAAGACTTGTGAACGCCCTGTGCCAGGACTGTGGCCTCATCCTCTCTCCTCAAACCACACTCACCTCCTAGGTGAGCTCACGCAGTCTCAGCACTTCACATACCATCCCATACGCTGGGGTTCTTAATCATCCATATTGTTACTAAGGCTTCTCAAATTTGTATATCTAACTCAGATCATTCCCCTGAACTCCAGACTCAATAGTCAACTAACTGCTCAACATCTCAGCTTAGAAATCGACTAAAGGTCTCAGACTCCGCAGCCAGCGGTGACCCCTCTCCCTGCTCTGGCAAACACCCCCATCTAAGTGCTGGCAACCTTGACGTTCCTTCTGCTCAAGCAAAAACCCAAAGCTATCATTTCTCTTTTTGTCTTTCTTTCTATACCAAGCATCCAATTAATCGGCAGTTCTTGTTCACTCTACTTTCCAAATATGCATAGAATTCAGTCTGCCAAACCTCCGCACCGCCATCACCACCAGCTGCATCTCTTCCCAGGATCACTGCACTGTCCCCCACTTGTCACCACCCTTGGCACTGGGAGTGCTGCTGTATTTATGTACTTAAGATTCCCACACCTACGTCTGCACACTGGTCAATATGTGTTCTGTCTTGTAGAATGCTTTAATTTTTGTTTTAGGAATAAACTTCCCTCCTGAGATAAATTATCTTCTTAGCTTTTGAAATACATACTTTATATTATGTAGAAATTTTCTCCTTTTTCATGTCTGGAGGACTCATCCAGTAAAAACTTTTAAGCATCATGCATTGTAAGGGGACTTTTACCAACTTTTCAGTTTTTTTCACTGGTTAACAAGATATTTAGTTTTCTTAACTTTCCTTCAATAAACTTTAATAATTTATAATTTCCTTAATATTGGCCATTATGTCTAAATTTTCAAATGCATTAGTATATATTAATATGATTCCTTATTAAATTATTAATAATCTCCTTTTTGCCTATAGTTATCTTCCCTTTCTCATCCCCTAATGTTTGCTATTTTCTTATTTCTTGAATAGATTGCCAAAACTGTCTACTTTATTGATCTGTTTAAGAAAATATCTTTTGCATTATTAATTAAACCTATATTTTAAATTGTGGGCCATTAATTTCTTCTCATTAATTCCCTCTGCTTTTAAAAATTTTATTTTTGGTATTCCAAAACTGAATAAAAGACTATGCATTTTCATCTTCTTTTGACTGCATACCTCAGGTTTGGTAGATTTTATTCCCATTTCACATTTGAGGTTTTTAAAGGTCATTTTAAAAGGTCACCAAGATAAACACTGGCAAAGCACAAATTCAGATCTGTGCGATCTACACTGTTCCAGAGAAGTTCTTTTGAATGTATCACACGTGAAACTTAGACGCAGTTCACACAAAAGGAAACAAAGCTAACAAGTGGCAATGTGTTTATTTCCTTTAAATGAAAACAGTAAAACAACATCATGCCATTGCCACATGAGAAGAGATATGACTGCTAATTAAACTGGGTTAGAATGAAATCTTAACTGGAACAATAATTTGATAAACCAACTTATCAACCTGTAGTATGTATTATAAAATACTTACGTCTTTTCACCAAGTAATCTCAGATCTTAGCGTTCTTCTTCAGCACATATTTCATAAGACTAAGACTGCTAAATGAAAATTAAGACTATACTGAAACATATTGATAACATTCTGAGGGGCCAAGACAGTACCCAAGGATTCTCCTCTCTCCATAGAATTTTCCAGGCAAGAACACTGGAGTGGGTTGCCATTTCCTTCTCCAAGGGATCTTGCCGACCCAGAATCGAGCCTGCATCTCCTACACTGCAGGCAGATTCTTTACCACTGAGCCACCAGGGAAGCCCCCAAGAATTCTAGAGCTGGTTAAATTTGTCATATTCGAGTACTCAGCACCCAAATATTTTTTTTTTCTCTTGATGTTTTCTCTCCTTTTTCTTGTCAGAAATCTTTCTGATTTATAAGCTGGAGCCACTTACATCAAGAACAATAATAGTAAAAGAAAAGACCAATTGTACTGACTAGAGGCTCTGACTGACACGCATCCTTAGAGGCCCCGTCCCGACGGCTGTGGCCAAGGCTCTGTCCCCCCTCTCAGTCCTGGCCCGAGTGCCTGCATCCTGCGACGTGGCCTCCCAGTCCTGGCCCGCATGCCTGCATCCTGCGACGTGGCCTCCCTGCCCAGGGCCTGTGCTGGCTGCGCCTCTGCCACAGTGCACGTCCCCCAGCTTTCAGCAGGTCTCCTTCCTCCACCCCCTGTAATGTCTTCCCGGTTACCTGGAAGGCATCACTGGCTACACACTCAAACCCCCAGCCCATCTTCTTCCCTGGCCTTGTCTCTACAGTAGCCCCTTCCTAACCCACCATCACTCTCTATTGGATCATTCTGCTTTCTGTGTATTTATTTATTCTATGCATTTGTCATTTAAAAAAATTTTCAACTGTCTCCACCACCGCCTCCCGTACTATGAGAACTGGGGTGCCATTTTGCACTGTATTCCTAGAACCTAGAGCAATGCCTGGCATACAAATGCTCACTAAGTATTTGTCTATGGAATAGAAGTAGGGAGGAGGAGGGAGGCGGGGAGGGAAGGACCAAGAGAGGAAGAAAGAGGAGGAGAAAGGACCGAAGTCTTACTGATCTGACTTGACTACATGTCAAAAATATCTTAGTGTACCAAAAGATCAATAACCATAAATGTCCTGGAGTTTCTTTGAAAAGCTGATTCTCCCTAAATCCTATTACAGACACAGAGCTGACAAGAACTACCTGGCCTACCCTGTCTTATCAGGAGTCAAGGCACAGTTGGTCTACAATGTCGTGCCACAGCTGCCACCTTCTAAAAATATACTGACAACACAGTAGGCTTTGTCAGAATGTCAACCCAACCCTAAGGAGATGTATGGGAAAAACCTGAGTGAGTGTGTTTCCCTTGGAAAGACAGAATGCAGTCCCTCTATTTGAGGAGTTCTCATGTGGATCGGAGAAGGCAATGGTGACCCACTCCAGTACTCTTGCTTGGAAAATCCCATGGACGGAGGAGCCTGGTAGGCTGCAGTCCATGGGGTCGCTGAATCAGACATGACTGAGTGACTTCACTTTCACTTTTCACTTGCATGCATTGGAGAAGGAAATGGCAACCCACTCCAGTGTTCTTGCCTGGAGAATCCCAGGGACGGGGCAGCCTGGTGGGCTGCCGTCCATGGGGTCACACAGAGTCGGACACGACTGAAGCGACTTAGCAGCAGCAGCAGCATGTGGAGCAGCCTGTACATCCCAGCCTTTTTTGAGTTGCTACAAAAGTCAAAACAATGCTAGCAGATAGCAGTTAAGGAGAGTCTGTTTGGCTCCCAGTGCAACGTATCTCACAACAATCAGAACTGCCTGGAGAGTAAGAATCTGCCTCCCTGGAGAGCAAGCTCTCGACAGTGGATGTGCCCTGTGACCAGTCACCATCCACCTAAAGGTTGCACTTGTTGTTGTTCAGTCGCTAAGTCACGTCTGACTCTTTGCAACTCCATGGACTGCAGCGCTCCAGCCTTTCCTGTCCTTCACTATCTCCTAGAAATGTAAGTTGAGAAATGCTAAATACATGAGCTGATGACCTAGACAAGTGTCAGTTGCCACAATCTGTAAGTTTTTTTTGTTGTTGTTCTAAATATACTCCAGAACTTGGTAAGTTTTGATATTGATTGGATAGCATCACTGATTTGATGGGCATGAGTCGAGTAAGCTGTGGGAGTTGGTGATGGACAGGGAAGCCTGCAGTGCTGCAGTCCATGGGGTCGCAAAGAGTAGGACACGACTGAGCAACTGAACTGAACTGAGATATATAAAGCACACCAAGATTAAACAGTGAAGAAAAAGAAAATCTGAAGAGACTCATAACTAGGAGGAGATTGAATCAAAAGAAAAATAACTTGACCAAGAAAAGCCCTGGACCTGATGGCTTTACTAGTAAATTCTACCAAACACTTTGTTGTTCATTGTTCAGTCACTAAGTCATATCCAACTCTTTGCAATGCCATGGACTGCAGCACACCAGGCTTCCCTGTCCTTCACTCTCTCCCAGAGTTTGCTCAAAGTCATGTCCATCAAGTCAGTGATGCCATCCAACCATCTCATCCTCTGTCATCCCCTTCTCCTCTTGCCTTCAGTCTTTCCCAGCATCAGGGTCTTTTCCAACGAGTCAGTTCTCCACATCAGGTAGCTAAAGCTTTGGAGTTTCAGCTTTAGCATCAGTTCTTCCAATGAATATTCAGGACTGGTTTCCTTTAGGATGGACTGACTAGTTTGATCCCCAAGGTTGCACAAGGTATTTCTAAGTCTCACTTTAACTTAAAACATTGGTATGCCATTTTATAAAGCAAATTCTGAATATCAGAACTGACCGAGATCTGGAGTACATTCAGGAAAAAAAAAAAAAAAAAACCACGTAAGGATCCTGGCAACCGATACTCTTCTAGATCATCAGCTCATGTATTTAGCACTTCTCAGCTGGAGATGCATTTCTCTAAATCCGGCATAAAATAGGAGACTCTTATAAAACAATAGCAAAGAAGAAAAGCACTGTGTATAGCCGCTCCTCACTTCTCATGGCCTTAAATATGGCACGCCGTGTCGTCTGCGTCTCCTCTCCGCTCACCCAGCAGGAGGCACTGTTATACGACGCACGCCGCCATCTGCACCCACAATGCCTGGTGGCGATATTTTGCAAAATTAAACTAGGCAAAGATGCATTCAACCAAAAGGACTCTTCTTTGTTCACACAGCTATTTTCCCCAAATAGAGCCTGGCAAGAATAACTGAAAGCGTGGACTGCAGCAACAAACTCACTGATGACAGACACTGTGGTATAAAAGCTTTAAACGGGGGGACACTGGAAGGTAGCCCACTAAACGGGCGAGCAGAGTCAGGGCAGTGACATCAGCAGGGAGCAGGAGGACCGCTGTCCACTCCGCTGCCAACGGAACAGGACGGAAGGAAGGCATGCAGGCGGGTTGGAACCACCTCCTGGGGCATATCTTTCCCACTTCCCTTCAGAACAGCAATATCTAAAACCTTTGCAGGCTTCTAAAGGCTAAGTTGAGGTTAGGGATTCACTATGAATGAAAGCTATTCTACAACAAGAATGTGATGGCTAAGTTGTATTGCAGCTTTTTCCGTACTGTCCTTGATGTATAAACAGGTGGTACCACCTCAGAGCTCTGAGATAGTGGCTTTACCAATACCAACACCTCAGTATCTCATGACAGTCCAGGTCCACTTGTGAGGATCCTCTGTTATCCTCACACATTGCTTTCAGCCGTTTCTGCTGCTCTCAGTAGCTGTAAAAATTCCAGGCTGATCTCTCTGCCGCTGATATACGCTGAAACACTCAGACTTGGGAACGTTCCAACTGCGAGCCCAGAAGACGCAAAGCTAATAGTGCCAAACCCAGGAAAACCCTGAGACTTCCAGAATCTTAAGTCTGTTAGGTTGCGATGGGCAGGGGGAACCCTGCCCGGTCTCCAGCAATAGCCCTGGTCATTTTAAAGATTCATTTCTTCAGATAATACAGAGTAAAGCAATGTATCTGAATATGTGACTCTGATTAACAGTACTTCAGTTTCTTTCATATGATAGAGTGATCACTTACACAAAGCTGTATCAGGTATAATTCTGACTGATTATTTTCAACACTGATTCCACCTATTAAGATCTTTATCTGTCAACAGGATACAGAATTATAAGATCCATTTTATGTGTAATCACAGAATTATCATTTTGTAACAGCTTTTGATACCACACCCCACAAGCTCTTAAATTTGCTAAGTCTCTTAAAGCATTTCTCTTGGGTGTGAAAACAGTGTATTTAACATTTGTGAAAGTACTGACGAAAGTCACGCCCTCGATCCAGGTGGAGTCACCTTTTGCTCTCGCAGAGTGAAGGTGCATGAACTCGCAGGCAGGGCCGGCCAGGCAGCACGAAGCCACTGGGCAGGGGCCATGAAGCGGCGGCCGGAGCACCTGTCCCCACCTGGGAACGTCGCAGAGGCGCGGCCTCACCTTCCGGTGTTTCAAGAGAAGCCAGAAATCCCGTCTTAACATGCACTCGCTCAGCCTCTGACTGTTGGCAGCAGAAAGCTCTTGAGCACGTGCAGGCCGCGCGGGGCGCATCTGCTCGCTATGATCAGTTTGAGCCCTCTGCTTTGACACCTCTCTCCCCACTGGCTTCATTCCACGCTCACGAGTGACGCTTTGGAGAGGGCACTCAGTTTTGTAATTATTTTTCTAACACTTTAGCGTGTTAGAGCACTGAAAAAATATGCAAAAGAATGTACTTTCTATATTGTGGTAAAAAAAATTATATTCACATTACTTACCCTGCTGACTTCCTTAGGAGCTGATTCATCTGGGGGATGAAGAAGGGAGGGAGAAAAAAAAATAATGTTAGAAGCTCTGGGTAGTTTCTGAAAAACATAGAACATGTCATTCAGTCTCTGGAAACCAGAAGGGTATTTGCAATGCTTCCTCTTGCAATGTCTAAAAATTTGGTTTTAAACCTCTGTAAGGTAAAAAAACATAATATATTTAGAGTTAGATGTATGTATGTAGCAATTTTGGAGGGAAATGAAATAACACCACAGCTTGTTAATCATTTTCATGATTACCTTTTTAGAGATTTTCAAATAGTAATGCCTGAAAATATGGCTACACTGTATCTTATCCAATACATATGCCTAAAAATGAGACTGTAGTATTTGCAATATTCTAAATGACACAATCCGCACGAATGTCTCAAAAGGCCATTCGCACTTGTGCTGTCGGGCAGGTGCCAGCATTCCGCGTTTGCTGACATGACAGCTGTGTCTGCACGGCCTGGTGAAGGCACAGACCACTCCCGCCAACAGGCTGCTCGGCACCACGGACCCGGCAGGCGGCGGGCTTGTCCCCACCAGCAGGGCAGCAATGCTTTCTGGTGATAAGACTGACGGGTTGTCCTGGTCTAGGTGAGGCCCTCTGATGGGCTCTCCCTGCGCGGCTGGCTACATGGCCAGACTATGCCTGTGTAACCAACAGGGCATGAGAAACAAACCGGCCAAGGCGCCACTTTGGGTCCGCCGGCTGTGAGCACCCGTGCCCGGGAGCTAGTTCTGACCCAGAGAAAATGTGCTGACGTGGCCCTTCCAGAGGATGCGGGTGGGGGCTGGAGACCCCTCTCCAGACCCCTCATTGGGAGGCAGCCTTTACCGCTGCTGCCTTCTTGGGCCTTGTAGCAAGGAAACCTGTCTTACTACCCCCATCATCACACACTTCACACACCAAGTTTCTAACGTGTTCTATACCACACCAGAGCACAGCCTCATCTACCTTAACACCGACAAAGGTGTGTCCCACAGGTCCAGACAGGGCACTGATTCTTCTTTCTCCTTCAACATTCTTATTAACTAAACCACTGAGTCCTGGCATTTCCTCTTTTTTTCTAATCTTTTTTAGATTTACGGCTTACCACCCATTTCCACAAATAATATTAAGTATAGTCCCAAAGCACATATCAACCAGTAGCCTCTAAGCTGATCCCTGAATTCCGTATCTGCCCTGGAAATCATGTACACACACACACACACACACACACACTGACCCACCCAGTTTATCTTTCAAAAATATTCCATCCATCCCCATCTATCATTCTAGTGATCAGGTATGGATGTGAGAGTTGGACTATAAAGAAAGCTGAGCACCAAAGAATTGATGCTTTTGAACTGTGGTGTTGCAGAAGACTCTTGAGAGTCCCTTGGACTGCAAGGAGATCCAACCAGTCCATCCTAAAGGAGATCAGTCCTGAATATTCATTGGAAGGACTGATACTGAAGCTGAAACTTCAATACTTTGACCACCTGATGCAAAGAACTGACTCACTGGAAAAGACCCTGATGCTGGGAAAGATTGAAGGTGGGAGGAAAAGGGGACAACAGAGGATGAGATGGTTGGATGGCATCACCAATTCAATGGACATAAGTTTGAGCAAGCTCCGGGAGTTGGTGATGGACAGGGAAGCCTGGCATGCTGCAGTTCATGGGGTCGCAAAAAGTCACACATGACTGAGTGACTGAACTGAACTGAACTGATCATGCCCCTTGGATGCTTCAGAATTTATAGTAAATTAGACATCAAAGGGCTTCCCAGGTGGTGCTAGAGGTAAAGAACCCACCTGCTAATGCAAGAGACACAAGACACTCGGGTTAGATCCCTGGGTTGGGAAGATTCCCTGGAGGAGGGCATGGCAGCCCATTCTAGTATTCTTGCTTGAAGAATCCCACGAACAGAAGAGCCTGGCATGCAGTCCATAGGGTCGCAAAGAGTCAGACACAGCTAAAGCGGCTTAGCATTCACGCACACTGCCTCTACCTGGGGACTTTTTCAGAATTAGCAAGCTTGGAACTATCAGATAGTATGTGTTCAGTAAACAGTAGCTATTCTTGTATTACCTGTTAACATATATTTCTTATACATTTTTGTTATATTTGTTCCATAATGATTTGAATATTACATCTGATTTCCGTAAGAATGTAACCATGTTACAGGGAAAACATAGACTTTATGTTATATACTGAAGTCACTTGATTAAAAAAATTTCACTTATTCCTTAACTCCCAACCTCTTATTCTTTTCTAAAGCTCTCTGAAGATGAAACTATTTGATTTAATCATCACAACAAATTAACAGATTATAAAGTTGCAGAGACAGATACGTTTCTAACTCTTTTAGATTTTTATCGAAGAAGTTCAGTAAACGGGGGTCAAAAGTGAAGGGTGATTAACGCACGGACGCCGGCAGGTAGCGCTCATGCGCACACGCTGACTGCAGCACTAAGCGGAGCGTCCAGGCTGCGACCCTCCGGGGCCGTGCACTGTCCAATCACCACCACGACCCGGAAGTTGGTTCAAGGGAAGAAGAGCTCGAATGTCCAGACATTCGAACGTCTGCATATACACGTCCGCTTCGCTTTTTCCGTCGGTTCTGCCGAGTGCTTCTCCAACTCGAGCGTGCAAAGGATGCTCTGCTGCTAGTATTTATACAGACCAACTCCTCCTTTGGTTTGATGGCCAGTTTAAGGTATGTGAAAGGAAAGTGCTATCTACAGCCTAACATCGGGCTTTTTCACCTTGTGCACAGACTTAAGACTCTATCTTCTACGTCTTCTTCAGACTCGGAAGCCAAACAGTTTCTGCTAACTGAATGTCAAGTCCATTACATTTAGGGAATTCAGCAATTTCAGTTGAGGGGATTAATGAGCGCAGTGAACTGGTTAGGATAAGGGAACCTGGCTTCCTGCTTCCCGCATTTGGAAGTTCCATCGAGCTCTCTTGCCCAAGGAAACGGCCAGCACCCTGAAGACACGGCCCGGGTGAGTGCTGCACAGTGGAGCGGCCGGAGCGGGGCGCCCCAGAGGCAGCGCAGGCGGAGGCTCAGTGCGCACAGGGCTCTGGAGCCTGGCCGCGGCTCACTTGCTGTCATAACTCTGGGCAAAAAGTCTGACTGCCTTTGACGGCCTCTAAGTCTGAAGTGCAGCAATATGTGAACCATGAACTTCCAGATGTTCAAGCTGGTTTTAGAAAAGGCAGAGGAACCAGAGATCAAATTGCCAACATCCGCTGGATCATGGAAAAAGCAAGAGAGTTCCAGAAAAACATCTATTTCTGCTTTATTAACTATGCCAAAGCCTTTGATTGTGTGGATCACAATAAACTGTGGAAAATTCTGAAAGAGATGGGAATACCAGACCACCTGACCTGCCTCTTTAGAAACCTATATGCAGGTCAGGAAGCAACAGTTAGAACTGGACATGGAACAACAGACTGGTTCCAAATAGGAAAAGGAGTACGTCAAGGCTGTATATTGTCACCCTGCTTATGTAACTTATATGCAGAGTACATTATAAGAAACGCTGGACTGGAAGAAACACAAGCTGGAATCAAGACTGCTGGGAGAAATATCAATAACCTCAGATATGCAGATGACACCACCCTTATGGCAGAAAGTGAAGAGGAACTAAAAAGCCTCTTGATGAAAGTGAAGGAGGAGAGTGAAAAAGTTGGCTTAAAGCTCAACATTCAGAAAACTAAGATCATGGCATATGGTCCCATCCCTTCATGGGAAATAGATGGGGAAACAGTGGAAACAGTGTCAGACTTTATTTTTTGGGCTCCAAAATCACTGCAGATGGTGACTGCAGCCATGAAATTAAAAGACGCTTACTCCTTGGAAGAAAAGTTATGACCAACCTAGATAGCATATTCAAAAGCAGAGACATTACTTTGCCAACCAAGGTCTGTTTAGTCAAGGGTATGGTTTTTCCAGTGGTCATGTATGGATGTGAGAACTGGACTGTGAAGAAAGCTGAGAGCCGAAGAATTGATGCTTTTGAACTGTGGTGTTGGAGAAGACTCTTGAGAGTCCCTTGGATTGCAAGGAGATCCAACCAGTCCATCCTAAGGGAGATCAGTCCTGGGTGTTCTTTGGAAGGAATGATGCTAAGGCTGAAACTCCAGTACTTTGGCCACCTCATGTGAAGAGTTGACTCATTGGAAAAGACTCTGATGCTGGGAGGGATTTGGGGCAGGAGGAAAAGGGGACAACAGAGGATAAGATGGCTGGATGGCATCACCAACTCGATGGACGTGAGTCTGAGTGAACTCCAGCAGCTGGTGATGGACAGGGAGGTCTGGCGTGCTGTGATTCATGGGGTCGCAAAGAGTCGGACACGACTAAGCGACTGAACTGAACTGATCTGAAGTCTGAAGTGAAGCAACATCCAGTCCACATAATTTGACACTGAAAAATAGTTTTCTTTCCACAAGAACAATCACAAAGTAACAAAGCCCCTGACTTGGGGACTTCCCCGGTGGCCCCTGGAGGCTGACTCCGTGGCCCCTGGTTGGGGAACGAGACCCACAGCGAAGGCCCAATGCCGCCAAACAAGCAAAAATAAAACAGGAACAGGAGAGCGGTGGTCCCCAAGGTGCCTGTCCTTCCGTGGACGGGAGGGAGTGACGGTGGGCCAGGTGACAATGGGGGCCGTGGCAAACGGCAGGCGAAGCTTCTCTCTCAGCCCACGGCTGGCTCCCGCTCGGCGACCAATAGGCCGCCAGCCAGTGGAGGCCCCGGGCCCCGACCTAGACCGTCCTATGAACCCACAACTCCAGGACGAGTCTGCACTCCCGGTGCACACTCAGGACCGAGCGGCCAGGGCACTCACTTACACATGAAAGGATAAGGAGTCACGGCAAAGAGGAAACGGACATGGAGGCCAGATTTTGAGTCCTTCGTGACCATCAAGTGAGCAACCAAAACGTTCACAACAGCAGGCACTTCTTACGCGGCACTGTGGTTCTGTAAACGTTTCTTTACTCGACAAATGTGCACTACGGACCCAGTATGTGCCGGGCATTTATCCTTGTTCTTAAGGAGCTTACTCTCTAATAGGATGAACAAACAAGAAAAAAAGTTAAGCAATTTCAGAACGGGAATATTGATGCTTGTTAAAGAGAAATTTTTTTTAAAGACAAGAAGAAACCATCTTCAATCTAAACATCATTTTAATGATTTTTTAAAGCCTTAGGAAAAACAGCCCATGCAGCAAAAATTTTCCTGGAGAACATCCAAGTACACCTTCCAGCAAGTACTTATTTTTGAGTTAAGTACTCATTGGAAAAGACCCTCATGCTGATTGAGCGCAGGAGAAGGGGACAACAGTGGATGAGATGCTTGGATGGCACCACCAACTCGATGCACGGGAGTGTGAGCAAACGTGGGAGAGAGAGGAGGACAGGGAAGCTGGCGTGCGGTAGTCCACGGGGTCACAGGGAGTCGGACGTGGCTTAGCAACTGAACAATAGCACCAAAAGTACAGAACAAATGAAATCAGTATCTGTGTAACAGACTGAAGCCACAGCTACACTGAATATAAAGTGTGAACAACTGTCTAAGATAGGCCAAAGAATCCATCCATATGTGACATCACGAGCTCTTCTAATTTACCAGAAAATATTTTCATAAAATGTTGACAGTAGTTAAAAATCAGTAAACAAAATCAAACGAACATTTCAAAATATAAACCCTCACAACCATACCTTCAAGGCTGTAGAAATGGAAACACAGATATTAATATAAAAATAACCTGGAGGTTTGAAGCCAAAATGGCAACTAATATCATGATAATTTGCTTATCATCAACTTAGAAGGAAAATGTAATGTTCACTGATGTTACAGGAAGAAGAAAAAATGAAAAAAGATTTTGATAGGTGGTTTTAATACTGTGAGATGATAAAATACTAAATCCTGATATTTGTAGACAAGTCCATTAAATATATAAAAAACAACATGTCCCCAGTATTTTAGGAGGAAATGAAAATTTTTATTTCCCGTTAGATTACTATTCTTTTTTATTCCATTATTATCCCCCATGAGTGAACGAATGGCTAGCAGGACAATCATTTCTCTAAATCTTCTAGCCATCTTCCATCATTAAATCTTTAGGCAAATAAGGAGAAACTAAACATAGATCAGTAGACTAAACAATGCTTTTAACAAAAGAACCTCACCTTTCCCCTCAACAGGCCTACTGGTCATCTGTAAATCTGCATCTTAAAATGTAGATCTGTGAAAAAATTGAGGTCACATTTTCTCTAAGAAATGTTTGTAGAAATATGGTCAGTGTGTTTAAAAGTAGCTACTTTGAGACATATGCAGTGATACTGATTTTTCATTAGCAGCTTTACTAAAGCCCAATTTACATGCCATAAAATTAACCCATGATAAGTATACAACTCGGTGATTCCAGTCGATTTACAGAGGTGTGACGGGCTCTCACCAATCCAGTTTAGACCCTCCACCCTCCAAGTCCCCTTATGTCTCTTTACTTTCAATCCCTGTTCCCACCACAGCCAGTCACATCAGGGCCGTCTCTGTTCTCACACACTCACCTTTTACGGGCATTTCAAGTAAGTGGAATCACACAATACAAAACTAGCTGTATCTGGCTTCCTCCACATAGCACAATATTTTGAGATTCATCCATGTTAGAACATGTATCAGTATTTCTTATTATCAAATAGTATTCCTATTATATGGGTGTATCACATTTTAGCCATTTGCCAGCTAATAGACATTTTAATTGTTTTTGATTTGGAGCTATTCTGAACAATGCCCCCTAGGAACTACCGGATACATATCTTTTGTATGGACACACTTTCCTTTCTCCTGGATAGACACTTAAGAGTAGATTGATGAATATTAATAAAGTTTAACCTTCTTAGAAACTGATCAACTGTTTTCCAAAACACCATTACCATTTTACTTTTCCAAAAGTGAATTGCACAGACATCCGTTTATCTTCATCGTCATCAATACTGGACAGTGTCTGTCCTTTTTCTTTCATACTGGGTGACTGTACAACATCTCGCTGCGTTCCCCTAATAGTTAATGATGTTGAGAAGACTTACCAGCCATTTGCATACTTCTCTGGGATAATGCATATCCAAATCTGTTGTCTGTTTATACATTGGGTTGTCTATCTTCTTATTGAATTTAACAAATCTTTATATATTCTAGATATGTTTTTAATGAAGTCTATTTTTCCAAAAGAATTTTTTTTATTTTAAGGATCCTCCTTAAGGTATTGTATAAAATAACTCTTTGGCCCACCCAAGATCATGAATTTTTTTTTCCTATTTTGTCTACAAATTTCAAAATTTTAGCTCTTTCAATTAGATATATGATCTATATTAAATTAATTTTAGTTTATAATGTGAGGAAAGGGTATTTTTAAATATTGCATCTGGATATCCAATTGTTCTATAACAACTATGCTTCCTTCTAAGGAATTGTTTCAACATCTTTGTTGATTTGACCACGTGAGGGTTTTACCTGGACTCTGAATTCTGCTGCATTGACCTATCTGTAAGGCAGGACAACAGAGCTGAAATACCATTAGTACAGTAAGTTCTGAAACCAAGTAATGTAACTCCTCAAAACTGAACTTTACTTTTGTAATTATTATGGATCTTTTAGGTCCTTTACCTTTTACAATCAACCTCTCAATGTGTATAAAAAAATCCCTCCTGGATTTTGAGAGGTAATGAGTTGAATATATAGATTAATTTGGGGAGAACTGTCATCCTGGCAATACTGATTCTCCCAACCCATGAACATGACATCTGTCTCCATTTATTCAGACTTTTCTTTCCTCCCTCTCAGCAAGATTTATAGATTTCAGTGTATGAAATTTGTGTTTCTTTGCTAAATTTATTCCTAAGCTTTTTAATTTTTTGAGGCTATTATGAATAAAAGTATTTTCTTAATTTCTGACTGTTCCTTTCTAGTAGATGGAAACGGATTGATTTTTGTGTCTTGATTTTTTTCCTACATCAGTCCTTGTCTCCTGAGACCTTGCTCACACGTTCATTAGTTTAGCAGTTTTTTGTGGAATATTTGAAATTTTTCCACATCCAGGATCATGTATCTGTGGGAAAAGGATTTAGTTCTTCCACTTAAACCTGGATACGTCCTGTTTTTTACTGCTCAGGTTAACAGTTCATGTCTCCTAATTCTCTGACAGTTTTCATCATGAATGGATATTGAATTCTATCAAAACCTTTGTCTGTATTAAGATAATTGTGTTAACTCTAATAAGTTTAAATAATTGATTTACTGCTATTAAACAAACTGGTATTCATACAGGGTCATACCATATTTTTAATATGTTACTAGATTTGGTTTCCTGATTTTATTTAGGGGTTATTGCATGTATGTTCAAGGGAGGCTTGTCTTGTGATGTTTTAGTCTGGTTTTCTTATCAGGTTAATACATGACTCAAAGAAGGAGCTGGGAAGTTTTTCTTCCTCCTCTCTTTCCGAAAAGAGTTGGAGAAGGATTGGTAGTAACTCCATTTACAACACCTGATATGATTCATCAGTACAGCCATGGGAGAACAAGCTCTGGGTTGTGGAAATATGTTAATTAGTAAGGCCTGTTAGATTTTCTATTTCTTGTTATGTCAGTTTTGGTGATTTTATCTTTCCAGGAGTCTGCTTTATTCAAGATGTCTAATTTCTAACAGGAAGCTTTGCATTCTCCATCAACTGCTGATGGATCTGTCCAGCAGAAGGGGACAATGCCCAGAATCCCAACCTTCTTCAGGTCTGCTCGAGTTCTATGCTGTCTGGGCCCTTTCCAAGGGGGACCGCCGAAGCTTCTCCAGGAACGTGTGCATGTCCTCAGTCAGGAGCGTGTCTGTCTCAGTTTCACCGAGATCTCAGGCTGGCGCAGCCTGAGATTTGCCAGCCCTCCCCCACTCACTGGCCTCCAAAGCTCCAAAGATGGTGGCGCCTCCAAGTTGAATGAACGCTTTCAACTTGTAGAGAAGCTGTAAGAGCCTCTGCTCCAACCAAGGGGACAGGGCGCAACGGAAGAAGCTCCAGGCCATAACATGATGAATAGCCACGGTTCTTACCTGAATTTATCTGAAAACTGCAGGTCAGTTTTCAAATTATGAATGTCTCTCGAATTGCTGTATGCCTTTGGTTGACATTGAGAGACTAAAGTGGCTGGGTTTGTCCATTACTGTCCAATTGATGACTGCTTCTTGGGGAAAGACTTTGCTCCTTCTTCACTGTCATAGGTGGAAGTCCAGCTTTGGATAAATGTCATCATTTTCACTGAGTAACAGCAATTATCAACATGTGGTCCAGAGGCCTCTGGCATCCCAGAGACCATTCAGAGGGCTCACGAGTAGACTATTTTCATAATAACACTAAAATCCAACTCACTTATTTCTTATTTTTCACAAATATACATTGTATTTTTCAGAGGCTACATAATGCTCCTACAGTACATGGAATGCATCCATTGTATCCTAATATTTTCTAAAATGTTTTAAGATCACTGCTTTAAGATATCAGTATGTGAGCCTTCAGAGGCTCTTCACGTTCTCAGTGCTCTGTATCTGTATCTCAGTGCTCTTGCATCTGCGGCCTTTGGACACCCCTGCTCCAGCCTCTGCAACTTCAATAACATCTGATAATTAGCTACTTTGGATTCCCAAGTTCTTTGCACCTACACAGACACAGAAAAATGTACACTTCACCCCAAACTATTATTATTTAGAATTTAATATTTTAATTATTTTATCCTAAAAACAAAATTCATACATAGTATATTTTCTTATATTTAAGGATAGGTCATTAGCCTTTAAAAAGGGGAGCTTAGTTGACTCATTTTCTCAACCTACAGCTGCACCGTTTATGTCTACAGACACTGAAAAAGATGAAACTGACTTATGAGAAGATTCTCCGACTCATGGGAGGGAGGAATCTACTCCAAAGGAACAGGGTGAAACTGTAAATTAAAAAAAAATAGGATAAAAGATCACTCTTTTGGCTTTAATAATTTACCTTATCCTGCAGGTCAGGAAGGAGAAGGAAATGGCAACCCACTCCAGTGTTCTTGCCTGGAGAATCCCAGGGATGGGGGAGCCTGGTGGGCTGCCATCTATGGGGTCGCACTGAGTTGGACACGACTGAAGTGACTTAGCAGCAGTAGCAGCAGGTCAGGAAGCAACAGTTAGAACTGGACATGGAAAAACAGACTGGTTCCAAATAGGAAAAGGAGTACGTCAAGGCTGTATATTGTCACCCTGCTTATTTAACTTATATGCAGAGTACATCATGAGAAATGCTGGGTTGGAAGAAGCACAAGCTGGAATCAAGACTGCCGGGAGAAATATCAATAACCTCACATATGCAAATGACACCACCCTTATGGCAGAAAG
>NW_011494694.1:1200722-1225304 GCF_000754665.1 Bison bison bison | reverse complement strand
AGCATATTCAAAAGCAGAGACATTACTTTGCCAACAAAGGTCCGTTTAGTCAAGGCTATGGTTTTTCCAGTGGTCATGAATGGATGTGAGAGTTGGACTATGAAGAAAGCTGAGTGCCGAAGAATTGATGCTTTTGAACTGTGGTGTTGGAGAAGACTCTTGAGAGTCCCTTGGACTGCAAGGAGATCCAACCTGTCTATTCTGCTTTGGAAGGAATGATGCTAAGGCTGAAACTCCAGTACTTTGGCCACCTCATGCGAAGAGTTGACTCATTGGAAAAGACTCTGATGCTGGGAGGGATTAGGGGCAGGAGGAGAAGGGGATGACAGAGGATGAGATGGCTGGATGGCATTACCAACTCAATGGACCTGAATTTGAGTGAACTCCGGGAGATGGTGATGGACAGGGAGGCCTGGCGTGCTGCGATTCATGGGGTCGCAAAGAGTCGGACACGACTGAGCGACTGAACTGAACTGACCCTCCTTACGCAACAGAACATTTGCCAACAGTACTGTGGCACCAGTTAAGCTGCAAGGTTATTTTGAGACCAATCATTCTCTTTATAGAGAAAAGAATTGAATATTTTAAACGTAGACATGGTGCCCCCTTTAAAAGCCCCAAATTGCTTGTAAGAGCTTTTCATACTAGAAATGTCACAGCCACTGACTTGAGGGTAAGTTAATGTTATTGTATTGACCAGAGAAGCACCCACAGTGGCTGAGAAAGTGATAAAACGTTCAGGGGGTGCTGCTGGATGCCTGCTGCATGAGACGTCAGCCCGAGGGCTCAGAGTGCAGTCCTGTCTGCAGGGATAAAGTAACCATTAAAGACAGTCACAAACATCTTCAAAACTGAAATTCTGTTTTACGGTGAATGAGCCTATAGATGTGGCTGATGTCATTATTTTCGTGGTGTTTGTCTGAAATCCACACATAAGAGTCATCAAAGACCTTTCATTTGAATATGGGATAACAAATGCAGGTGATGCTGAGCTATTCCAAGAGCTGAATCACTTTTTCAAAGTATCACCTTTTGTCTGGGAACATCTGGATTGACACCTGTTTCGTAAAGCCTCCTGCGGCCGCCCAGATCACACAACAACTCCAGGCGGCACCAGCGGTCACTGTCACTGTGGTGTGTGCCATACACTAGCAAAATACACAGATATCTGTGTGTAATGGTAGGTAACAGGCACAAATGGTAAGGAAATACTCTAAGTGTTGAATAACATTTTTAAAGCTCTCACAGACTCATAGAAAAAAAAAAGTCACTTTAGTTTAAGGATGTCCTTAATGTAGTGGGCCACTGCCGGGAAACTTGCATATTTACCATCAGCAGAAAGCAAAGGTCACCAACAGACAGCCAGATGAGTGACCTCAGGCCCAGGCATGTCCTCCCCACTCCCTCGGGTAGCTGTCTTTCTCATCACTGACACATCTGCATCACAGGACACGCCGGGTCACATGGCACCAGAAGCGAAGTCACTCGCCTCACGGCCCGGGTCTGTTACAGGCAGACTGCGCTGGTTCTAAGTCCAAAGCCCAGCCTCTTGTATCGCCCAGTACACAGGACAGAGAACATTCTCAGGGCTGGAACATGCTTCTTCCCGACCTGAACAGACCACCAGCTGTATGCTAACTCTTTTGTAGTGGGAGGTGCATGAGGTAGTAATTTTCATATTACTTTGCAAGCAATGACCCAGGATAACTGAACCTCTAAAATTTTCACTGATTTTCGGAGGACCTCGGAATCACTGTAGGACTTATCTCCAGTGGTAAGCTGGTGAAAGTTTAACAGATGACTCCTGTGGGAAAGTACGCTCTAATTTGTTCATTCCAATCTCTGTGGTATAAATATTCCTATGATGTATTAAAATCAGCTTGTACAGGCTTGAAAGAACCAATTATTAAATTTTCAAGAATTTTGCAAGCTGGTTGTTAAAACAGTCATTATTAAAAACCTAATTGTATAAACAAACATTTTAAAGGTAATAAATATTGAAAACTCACCATTCTCTAATCATTTTATGACATTTTACTGTGATCTGCCCGCTTGGGGCCATGTCTACTGCATCTATGTCAGAAATGTTATGTAGCGGTGCGCTACTGCGTATCTCTTCTTAATTCCAAGCTCGGTGACCTCACATTGGTAGACGGATACGGAGTTCAGTGCTCCGTAAGTAACTGTTGATCAGCTCTGAAGGAAAATACATAAAACTCTGATTTGTAGCTTTTGCTGGTTTCTGTGGTGTAAACACTTAACCCATGGCTGATTTCAAGCTACCAACTTTGATGTCAACTGGATCATAACATTCCAGGAAATTTATCAACTGGCTGAGCCAACGTAAGCCACTCCCCTACATGGCTACTTCCTTCCTTTATATTCGTCATTCATTTTGTTGTCAGGTAAAACTCTGACTTTTCAACACATTACATGCAAGTCCAATAATCTATTTAAGCAGTTTGTATGGACCTACAGTTACATGTATGAAACACTTCACAATTATTTTTAAAAGATCTGTTCCACAGATTTACTTTGACAAAGTTCCAGAAGTGGTGGTGCAGTATGTAAGGATCAAACCATCAGAACTTTAAATGAGGGTAAAGCTCACTTAAAAGGAAAGGAAGCACTACTTATACATATAAAATCAGAGGAGGGAGCAAAATATTAAAGATCCAGTTTTGTTGCATTTCAAAGCAATAAAAATTAGCACTATGGATAAAATTTTGAAATTTAGAATAAACAACTGATGCTACTTCACTTTATTACATCTAAGGATGTTTAATGAATAGAGTCTGAGTAAAAAATTATATATTGTAAAATAAGGAAATACAAACTAATGGGGGAAATACATTATAAGATGCCTGAGGGGGGAAGAGAATCTTAAAAATTAGTCTCCCCTCTAGACAACAAAGGGGTTCCCTGGTAGCTTAGCTGGTAAAGAATCCACCTGCCATGCAGGAGACCCCAGTTTGATTCCAGGGTCGGGAAGATCTGCTGGAGAAGGGAAAGGCTACCCACTCCAGTGTTCTTGGGCTTCCCTGGTAGCTCAGCTGGTAAAGAATCTGCCCACAATGTGGGAGACCTGGGTTCGATCCCTGGGTTGGGAAGATCCCCTGGAGAAGGGAACGGCTACCCACTCCAGTATTCTGGCCTGGAGAATTCCGTGGACTCTATAGTCCATGGGGTCACAAAGAGTTGAATGTGACTGAGCCACTTTCACTTTCACTAGACAATAATTGCACTGCCAGAATCTGTTGGATGTAATTATTTGAAAGTCTGGAGCCTACTGAAGGACTGAAACTTCCAGGGAACATCTGGATGGTAAATTACAGTTAATTTTGGTCAGTTTCAGCTCCTAGCACAGTGCCAGCTCTCCGCTCCCCACTCCATGGCAGGCAGCTGTGCAGCATTCTTGCAGCAGCCTGCACAGAGCTTGTGGGAGTCAAGGTCGGTGAAAAGGACCTCTGCCTCCAAATATCAAGAGCCTGGGATCCGGTCACTGACTGCTGTTTCTGATTTCAGAGGTGTAAACGAGGAGGTGGGTCACCACTGTTGCTGCACTTCCCCCACCTGTTCCTCTCTTCTGGCTATAAGAGACTGTCAAGGGATTTAAAAGGGTACTCCTCTTTTTCCCCATCCTCCATTTCTCTCTTTTCCCCTCTGGGAGCCAGGCATTAAAGACATTCCAAAGCATCTGCATATACCATGTATGTTCAGGTAAAGACACAAGCTTAGAAAAGACCTAAGAACGTTTGGAGCTTACACTTTTAAGCTGATCCTCTGCACAGAGCCTACAGCAATGGAAAAACAAACGAAAAATTACAAATCCTGGAGAAAGGAAAGAATCTGGCTTTAAGAGTTATGTATTACATGCAAATACACAATTAAAAAAAAAAATCAAGGCACACAAAGAAACAGTGCAGTATGGCCCAGTCAAAGGAAAAAAATAGAGCAACACAGACTCTCCCTGAGAAAGAACTGACGGCACGTCAATAGACAAAGATTTTAAAAGACTTTAAACTTGCTCAAGTTGAACAGAGCACAGAGGACTTGTGGAAGACCACCACGTGAACAGACACGCATGCTGTGGGGGTCTCAGAAGAGGAAAACAAAGTGTAGAGAATATTTCTCAGAAAGCGTCCCAGGTTTAATGAAAGACATGAATATAAACATCCAAGAAGGTTAGATTCCAAGTAAGGTGCACTCAAAGGGACTGATACAGGATATATTATGATCAAACTTTACAAAAACAGAAAGAGAGATTTGAAAGTAGAAAAGGAGAAAGTGATTCTTCACACACAAAGGCCTTCAATAAGATTCTCCACAGATTTCTCATCAGAAAATTTGGAGGCCAGAAGGCAGCGGGCCAACATATTTAAAGTTCTGAAAGAACAAAGTTTATCAACTAAGTATCCTATATCAGTAAAACTATCTTTCACAAGCAAAAGAACAAGCAAGTCATTTTCAGGTACAAAATGGTGTTTATAACCTTTAGTCCTGCTTTACAAGAAATGCCAGATGCCGTTCTGCAAGATGAAATAAAAAGACATCAGATAGTAACTCAAAGTCATATGAAAAAAAAATGAATGTCTCAGTAAAAGTAAACAGGTGTAGAATGATTAAAGCTGGTATTACCAGGTGGCTCAGTGGTAAAGAATCTGCCTGCAATGTAGGAGACCTGGATTCAGTCACTGGGCCAGGAAGATCCCCTGAAGCAGGAAATGGCAACCCACTCCAGTATTCTTGCCTGGGAAATCCAATGCACAAAGGAGTCTGGCAGGCTACATACAGTCCATGGGGCTGCAAAACAGTCGGACACAACTGAGCGTCTAAACAACAAAAATTAACAACTGTTTGAAATTTTGTCTTCTACATGATTTGAGGCTAATACATATTTTAAAAGCTAGTACTGATATTACTGTAATTTTGCAACTCCACACTTTTTAACCTAAAGAAGTTACAATAAACAAAGGACATTGTAAATAAAATGCTCAAAATAGCAACAAGTTAAAAAGTTAAAAACATTTACACACCTGATGAAAGGCCATGAAAATACATGAACACAAATGAATGGAATGAAAATAGAAACAGTCAGTTCCACATAATAGTTCAAAACTTTAATACCCTAGTCCCAGTAATGGACATACCAATCAGACAGAAGATAAGCAAGGACACATCAGATCTGAACAGCATAATAAACCAAATAAATCAAACAAATATATATACAGAACACTCTCCCCAACAATAACAATATATACATTCCTCCCAAATGCGCATGGGACACGCCACAGGACAGACCATGTGTCCAGCCCATAAATTAAGTCTCAAAATTCCTACAAAGATAGACGCAAGCAGCTTCTTCAACCACAGTGAGACGAAGTTAGGAATCAACAGCCAAAGAAAAGCTGGACAAGTCACGAATTTGTGAAAATAAACAACACATTCTTAAACAACCAGTGGCTCAAAAAAGAGATCACAACAGAAATTAGAAAACACACAAAGATGTAAAACAGGAAAGAAAAACTGACAAAGTACCAAACTTGTGTACGGGACACAGTAACAGTAGTGTTAAGGAGAAAATTTATAACTAGAAATGCTCACATTAAAAAATAACAAAGATCTCAAAACCACAACCTAACTTTACAACTAAGGCAACTAGAAAAAAATTAGCCCCAAACCAGCAGAAGGAAGACTATAAAAAAGATGAGAGCAGAGATAAATGAAACAAACAGAAAAACAAAATAGAAAATCAGTGAAACCAAAAGCTGATTCTTTGAAAGGGTCAAAAATTTGATAAAATCTTGATAGATGGATTAAGAAAACAAAACTCTAATTATTAAAACAAAAAGTGGAGCTATTACTACTGATTCCACAGAAATAAGGATTATAAGAGAGTAGTAGGAACAACTGCCCATCAACAAACGGAATTAACTGGATGAGATGGTCAAATTCCTAGAAATATAAAGGAATTTAGGACAAATTCCTAAAAATTATAAAATATAAACCAAGATTAAACGGTGAAGAAAAAGAAAATCTGAAGAGACCCATAACTAGTAGGAGATTGAATTAAAAAAAAGAAAAAAACTTGACCAAGAAAAGCCCTGGACCTGATAGCTTCACTAGTGAATTCTACCCAACATTTTGTTGTTTGTTGTTCAGTTGCTAAACTGTGTCTTATTCTTTGCGACCCCATGGACTACAGCATGCCTGGCCTCGCTGTCCTTCACCATCTCCCAGAGTTTACTCAAACTCATGTCCATCATGTCAGTGATGCCATCCAGCCATCTCATCCTCTGTCGTCCCCTTCTCCTCCTGCCTTCAATCTTTCCCAGCATCAGGGACTTTTCAAAAGAGTCAGCTCTTAGCATCAGGTGGCCAAAGTTTTGGAGTTTCAGCTTCAGTCCTTCCAATGAATATTCAGGACTGATTTCCTTTAGGATGGACTGGTTGGATCTCCTTGCTGTCCAAGGGACTCTCAAGAGTCTTCTCCAACACCACAGTTCAAAAGTATCAATTCTTCAGCGCTCAGCTTTCTTTATGGTACAACTTTAACATATGTACATGACTACCGGAAAAACCATAGTTTTGACTAGACGGACCTTTATTGACAAAGCGATGTCTTTGCTTTTTAATACACCGTCTAGGTTTGTCATAGCTTTTCTTCTAAGGAGCAAATATCTTTTAATTTTGTGGCATCATATCTTTGCGCTGTCCATGGCTTCTGTCCATGGGCTGTCCATGGGCTTCTGAAGGCGAGAATGCTGAAGTGGTCTGCCACTCCCTTCTCCAGTGGGCCGCCAACATTTAAAGAAGAGCTAACACCATGCGTTTTCATACTTTTCCAAAAAGTTGAAGAAAACATTTTAAACTTTTTTGCTTGAAGCCAGCATTACAAAGATTAACTACAAGAAAAGAAAACTGCAGAAAAATGTCTCCTGTGAATATTGATGCAAAAATCCTCAATAAAATACTAGCAAACTCAAGTTATCACCATATTAAAAGGATTATATACCATGATCAAGTGAGATTTATTCCTGGAATGCAAGAATGAATCAACCTACAAAAAATGATCAATATGCCAAATTAACAGAAAGAAGGGGAAAAAACACAACATCTCAATTGAATCTAAATACGCATTTAACAAAATTTAGCATCTTTCATGATAAAATGCTCAACAAACTAGAACAGAAGCTATGTCAACAAAATGAAAGCACATAAATGAAAAACCCACAGCAAACATCACACTCAATATAAGAGCAGCCTTTCCCTTAATATCAGGAATAAGCCAAGGATGCCCACTTTCAATGCTTTTATTCAACACAATACAGAAGTTCTAGACTGTATAATTAGGCAAGAAAAATAAAGGCATCCAACTTGGAAAGAAGTAGCAAAAAGACCTCTGTTTGTACATGACCTCACATGTAACAAACTCTAAAGATCACACACACACACACACACACACACACATTCAAATCAATAAATGCAAAGTAGCAGGATACAAAGTCAACACACAGAAGTCAGCTGCATCCCTACATACTAACAATGGGTGATGCAAACATGAAGCTAAGAAAACAATTCCATTTACACTAGTCTCAAAAAGAATGAAATACTTAGGAAGCGTTGATAATTTAACCAAGGAGGTGAAAGATTTGTACAATAAAAGCTACAAAACATTGATGAAACAAAGCAAATATAAATGGAAACACATCCCATGTTTATGATGGGAAGACTTAACATTGCTGCCATGTCAATACTAACCAAAGCAGCCTATGGATTCAATACAATCCACACCAAAATCCCAAAGATGATTTGTGAGCAAGTAGGAGAACCTATCCTAAAGTTCACATAAAATCTCAAGGGACCGCAAAAAGCCAAAACAATTAAAAAAACAAAAACAAAACCAAAGCTGGAGGACTCACATTTTCTGATTTTAAAACTACAGTAATCAAACCAGTGTGGTACTGGCTTAAAGACAGACATGTAGGTCAATGGAATAAAATACAGAGTTCAGAAATAAACGTTCACATATATAGTCACATAATTTGACAAGAGTGCTAAGGATACCTTTGATGAAAGGAAAATCTTTTTGACAAATAGCGCTGGGAAAAACTGAATATCCACATGTGAAATAGTGAAGATGGAGTCTTTTCATCATATAGAAAAATTAACTCAAAATGGATCAAAGACCTAAATATAAGACCTAAAACTATGAAACTTAAAATAATGCGGAAAATCTTCATGATAATAGATGTATCAATGATTTCTTGGACACAACACCAAAGGCATACATAGTAAAAGAAAAAACTGAAAAACTGGGCTGCATAAAAATCGGGGCATCAAAAGATACTACCAACAAATTAGAAAGGCAACCCACAGAGCTGGAGAAAATATTTTTAAAAAATATATCTGATAAGGGATTAACATCCAGAATATATAAAGAACTTCTAGAACTAATAAACAACCCAAATTAAAAATGAGCAAAGGACTTGAATAGATACATCAGCAAAGAAGATAGGAAAGTGGTGGCTGAGCACACAAAAGCGTGCTCAGCACCAGCAGTCATCAGGGAAACGCAAATCAGAGCTACAAGGCGCCACCTCACACCCACTAGAACAGCGATTATCAGAAAAGTAGAAAACGAGTTAGTGCGGTTGTGGAAAAACTGGCACCCCTGGGCGCTGCTGGCGACGATACTAAATGGTGTTTCATTATGGAAAACCACAGGGTGGCTCCTCAATTGAAAACAGACTTGCTGTCCAGGAATTCCACTTCTGAGTATGTTCCCCAAAGAACTGAAGGCAGAGATGGAAGAGAGATCTGCAAAACCACGTTCAGAGCCTCCTCACTCAAAACAGCTAACCACGGAAGCTCGACAGATAAATGGGTAAGCAAAACGTGGTGTCAACATACGGCGGAGCAGTTCTCAGCCTTAAAGAGGGAGGAAATTCTGATACATGTCAAAACACGGACGAACCTTCAGAAGATTACGCTAAATTAAAAAGCCAGTCATAAAGAGAGTACTATATGATTCCACTTATATGAGATGAAAGTGAAAGTGAATATGAGACGTGTAGTCAAAATAACAGAAAGTGGAACGGTGATTTCTAAGAGCAACGGAGAAGGGGGGATGGAAATTATTGTTTAATGGGTCTAGAAAAGAGTTATGGACATGGACGGTGGTGAGGGTCGCATAACATACCAACGAAACGTGTATCTAAAAATGGTTCCAAGGGCAAATTTTATGTGTATTTTACCACCATTCTAAATACTGGAAAATAAAAATGATTACATGAGAGGCAGATCACGTATTTGAGCACGACTTTCAAGAAGCATATTAAGTAGAATATTTTCATAAAGGTGGTACATATACAACACTTCCCTCATACAATTGATACTAGTTGCAGAGCGGCTCATAGTGAATTGTTCATGTTTTATGAAAACAAATGCTAGAATTTATATGCTTTTTTGAAGTACAATGCTTGTCTCAAAAGTTCCTTCTCACGTTCCTTACTCACACACTCTTTAGATTTGCTTCTATTAATATGTCAGGTCTAAACACTTTAGTTAAGATGGGAATTTAATGAACTTGAGCAAATAAAAAATGTCATAATGCACTGAATTGGCTTTTAATTAACAAAAAGTCCTACCTATTAGTGAGACAAACATCATATTTTATGTGTTCAACAATATCAGAAAATGCTATTATAGAATTGAAGAAATTAAATGAATGTATACATTGTGAACAACTCTATTGCATAAAGTACAATACTTACTTACACAGAATTTTTAGAATTCTCTTTTTAGACCATAATTTCTTAAAAGAGTTTAGCCTTTCATTAAAAGCCAGGCATTAGAAATCTGGGATATTCTTAGATTGAAGTAATTCTCAATTTTTTCACTGTCATACTCCTTTTACACTCTTAAAAATTAATGAGGAGCCCATGCTTTTGATTTATGCCTGTTATAAGTACTAGTATTTGCTTTAATAGAAATAAAAACTGAGGTGATTAAAATGTGTATTTATATTTTAAAATAATAATGATAATCCTATTATATATAACACACATACATATTTTTACAAAAAAATAATATTTTCCAAAACAAAAAAAATAATTACTGGGAAGACAGGCTTATTTTTATATTTTTATAAATCTTTGTAAAGTCTAGCTAATTTAAAAATGTAGATTCTTCTTTAAATAGCTAATGCACTTAATTTTTTGTGGCAAGTTATTATGGTTGAAGCATACAAAGAAAATCTGATCTCATAAGATATGTAATTAGGGAATGGAGCAAGACTTCATAGGCTTTTCAGGTATTAATAACCGCATATATTCTTCTTTGAAGTGAAACCACCATTTGCCATGTAACAGTTTCTTAAAAGTTGGTTGAAATGTGAATTCTGAACCATTCTGATTTTTTTGGACTTAGTTTGTGTGGTTGATGCTGGGATGAATCATCCAAATTTATTGAATGATGAACTAACTGCCCCTGGGAATACTCTTGGTACAAAATCCACGCACACATGTTAAGAAAAACACAAACAAAAACATAAGCTATCACCCTTCCAGATACCATGTCCTGTCCTTCTCCTTCCCAACAAACTCTTAAGACTCGTATTTACACTTCATCTCCAGGCCCTCTCCTCCTACTCTCTTAATCCCATCCCAATCAACTCTGCCACTCTGCCAAAACCATGCTTAGCAAAATCACTAACCCTTCCACACTGCCAGAGTAAACGATCGCTTCTTCATCCTCACCTCCCTTTATCTGCCAGTGGCATCTGACGCAGTTGTTCGCTCTATCCCATAGGCCTCCTGCCCTTGGCTCCAGGACGCCACACACCTTCGGTTATCCCTTTGGTTATCTTCCTAACTCACTGGACACTTCCCTTCTGTTTCTGCTGCTAGGTCCTTTTCTCCAGTGTCCTGTGTTGAAACTGTACACAGTCCTAGAGCCTCTGTGTATACTCACGCACAGTCTCACAGCTCTAAATGTCATCTATATGCTCATGATTTCCAAATTCATTTCTCCAGCCCTAAGCATACTCTGAATTTCAGACTCAAATATCCAGCTGCACATCTGACTACATTTCTGTCTAATAAACGTCTCAAACTTAACATGTCTATGACTGAACTCCTGATATCCATTACTCCCCCAAAGAACTGTGCTTAAGATTAATTTTCTCATCTCAAATTTCTCTATATTTCTAAAATCAGGATTAAAGAGATGCTTTCAAGTTAAAAATTGCTATTAAAATAGACCTAACATATCTGTTGCTATAAAGTAATTGTATGTTCATTAAATTTGCTATGAAGTAATTACATGTCCCTTCGGAGAAGGCAATGGGACCCCACTCCAGTACTCTTGCCTGGAAAATCCCATGGATGGAGGAGCCTGGTGGGCTGCAGTCCATGGGGTCTCCAAGAGTCGGACACGACTGAGCGACTTCACTTTCACTTTTCACTTTCATGCATTGGAGAAGGAAATGGCAACCTACTCCAGTGTTCTTGCCTAGAGAATCCCAGGGATGGCGGAGCCTGGTGGGCTGCCGTCTATGGGGTCACACAGAGTCAGACACGACTGAAGAGACTTAGCAGCAGCAGCAATTACATGTCCCTTAAATTGAGAAGTATTTGTGTGCATAAATTAAACGTGGAGAAATGGGAATCGTCAACATCACTTTAAGCCACCCTTCTAAATATATGGAAACTATTCTGCTAACATTTTTTTTTTAATTATCTATTAGTAGAAATTGGAATTGTTCTTGGGCAAAGTTAATTTTGTTGTTGTTAGTTGCTAAGTCCTGTCCGACTCTTTGTGACCACATGGACTGTGGCCCGCCAGGCTCCTCTGTCCATGGGATTTCCTAGGCAAGAATACTGGAGAGGGTTGCCATTTCCTTCTGCATGCGACCTTCCCAACTCAGGGATCGAACCCGTGGCTACTGCACTGGCAGGCAGATTTTTAACAGTTGAGCCATCAGGGAAGCCCCAAGAAGGTAAATATATGATCATTCCAATGTTATAAACAGTCCTTAAAAACAGCAGAATTATAGCAAACTGCCAGAATACTGCAATTTTAACTGTATTCTCTGACTGTAATTACCTATAACCACCATACTGCTTCCCTATGCTAACCCTGATATTCAAATATATTATATAAAACTTCTAAACTGTCAAATTAATAATTGCTTGGCTGAGTAATATTCCATTGTGTATATGTACCACAGCTTCTTTATCCATTCAGCTATTGATGGACATCTAGGTTGCTTCCATGTTCTAGCTATCGTAAACAGTGCTGCAATGAACATCGGGGTACATGTGTCTTTTTCAATTTGGCTTCCTCTGGGTATATACCTAGGAGTGGGATTGCTGGGTCATACGGTGGTTTTATTCCTAGTTTTTGAAGGAATCTCCATACCATCTTCCAAAGTGGCTGCATCAATTTACATTCCCACCAACAGTACAAGAGCATTCCCTTTCCTCCACACCCTCTCCAGCGTGTACTGTTTGTGGACATTTTGCTGATGGCCATTCTGACTGGTGTGAGGCAATATCTCATTGTAGTTTGTGGACATTTTGCTGATGGCCATTCTGACTGGTGTGAGGCGATATCTCATTGTAGTTTGTGGACATTTTGTCGATGGCCATTCTGACTAGTGTGAGGCGATATCTCACTGTAGTTTTGACTTGCGTTTCTCCCATAGTGAGCAATGGAATACTGCTGCTAAGTGGCTTCAGTCGTGTCCGACCCTGTGCGACCCCATAGACGGCAGCCCACCAGGCTCCCCCGTCCCTGGGATTCTCCAGGCAAGAACACTGGGGTGGGTTGCCATTTCCTTCTCCAACGCATGAAGGTGAAAAGTGGAAGTGAAGTCGCTCAGTCATGTCCGACTCTAGTGACCCCTTGGACTGCAGCCTACCAGGCTCCTCCATCCATAGGATTTTCCAGGCAAGAGTACTGGAGTGGGGTGCCATTGCCTTCTGCGAATGGAATATTACTCAACCATAAAAAGGAACACATTTGACTCAGTTCTAATGGGGTGGATGAATCCAGACCCTATTATACAGAGTGAAGTAAGTCAGAAAGAGAAAGAAAAATATCATATACTAAGGAATAGATATGGAATCTAGAAAGATGGTACCAAAGAATTAATTTGCAGGGCAGCAATGGAGAAACAGACATAGAAAACAGACTTATGGACATAGAGAGAGGGGACGAAAGGCTGAGATGTATGGAGAGAGTAACGTGGAAAATTGCATTACCACATGTAAAACAGACAACCAATGGGAATTTGCTGTATGTCCCAGGGAACACAAACAGGGGTCTGTACCAAACCAGGGGTCGGGGGGAGTGGGATGGCGTGGGGGAGGACATATGCACACTTATGGCTGATTCATTTTGAGGTTTGACAGAAAACAACAAAATTGTGTAAAGCAATTATCCTTCAAAATTGCTTCGTTTCGAGTTACATTATTCCCAAAGATCTATATATGCCAAAAAGAGGCTCTCTGCGCACTCTTCTTATAGATCTAGATTAAAGAAACCTCTCATACCATCACACATGAAGCCTTACTCGGTGGCACCGCTTCTGATGACAATATAAAAGCATTCGGTAGCCTGACGCCACTTCACGTGTGAAGAACGCAAGAACAGGGGGTTCCCTGGCTTTCCAACGCGTAGGACTTGGCACTCTCACTGCCAAGGTCCTGAGTTCAACCTCTGGTCGGGGACCTAAAATCCTACAAGCTGTGTGGCACAGCCAAAGCTAAAATAATAGTAATAAAACTAAAAGTGCAGTGCAAGGACAAATGACAAGCAACTGTGATACTTCCAAAAGTAATTTTTCATTAATGGATGGAAGAATGAGGTTGACATGAGAACTAAGAGAGCTTCTGGGGTACTGTGCTTCTCCTCTGTCATTTATCCATATATAATCATTAGAGGAAAAATCTAGTCATTGAAAAAAATTTTTAATAATCATAAATATCACATTTCACTTTGAATTACATATATAATTATTCCCTTTACCATACTCAACAACTACAAGGCCATCAAAGAATAAAATAACAGCTGCCTTTAAGAAGTTGTCCTTGGGCACTAACAGACCACACACCTTCTTTCTGCTATGAGCAACATGTAAATTACTCTAAAAGTTCATCTCTAATTAATATGAAGAGCTATATTTTTAACATAATGAATTAAGATAACAACCTTGTATCGAGAGAGTTAATTCTTAGGTAGGTTGATAAGGAGTCCAGGGCTTTTGAGGAGGAAAAAGGGGCCTGGGGCCCTCAAAGAGGAGAAAGGGGACAGACATTTTTTTGTCTACATTCCTTCATCTTAATCGCATAAGACTTCTTTTCCTTAAGCTTTGAGTTGTTATGGCAACAGTCTATTTCTTCTAAGACTTCCTTTAAGCCCAGAGCTAATGATTACCCAACAAAACAACTCATCCTGCTGGAGGTTATGTTATTCCTTAAACTCAGTACTAATGACTATATAAAAACAATGTATCTTGTTCGAGGACAGGTTTTTTCCTTCTTAATAGGAAGCTTCTGACTAATCCTATTATCTTAAGACATAGATTGTGGGAGTGGGTCTGGTAAGACCTTTCAAACTTGAGATATTCTTTTAATCTACTCTTAGTAACCAAAAAATAAGTATATAAAGCCCCACCTAAACTAGTCAGGGCACTCTTTGCCCTCTTCTGACGTCTATGTCAGAAGCTTTTTCTATCCCTTTTGCACTATAATAAAACTTTCGCCACCTGAAGCTCTGAGTGCCTAAAGCCTCATCTCTAGTCCTGAAGACTAAATTCTCTTCTTTAGAGATCACGAAACTGACGCCGTTCACCGTAAGCTTTCAGTGTCCCTATCAGACCATAAATCAAAACTAACTTCATTATATACATTAGAGTGCTTTTGAATTATTCATTCACTTTTCAATCTTGTATTCATTAAGTGAACATTTAATATAGCCCATTATGTCAAACATTTTCTCATTTTGCTCACTGTTTCTCGTTGCTGTGTGTGAGTTCCTTACACGTTTTGATGAACTAATCCCTTATCAGATAGACTATTTGCAAGTGCTCCCTCCCGCTCTGTTCTGCGTCTTCTCACTTTGCTCACTGTTTCTCGTTGCTGTGTGTGAGTTCCTTACACGTTTTGATGAACTAATCCCGTATCAGATAGACTATTTGCAAGTACTTCCTCCCGCTCTGTTCTGCGTCTTCTCACTTTGCTCACTGTTTCTCGTTGCTGTGGGAGCTTTTAGCTTGATGTAGTCTCACTCGTCTACTTTTGTCTCTGCTGCTTGTGCTTTATCACATCTGAAACATCGCTGGCAGTGCCAGGCCAAGGGGCTACTGTCCTTTGTTTTCTCCTACGAGTCTTACGGTCTCAGGTCTCACATTTATGTCTTTAATCCTTTCAAGTTAATCCTTGTGGAAACGATCTAAGTTTGTTCTTTCACATGTGAAAGTTCAGTCTTCCCAGCACCACTTGTTGAAGACTGTCTCTTGTCTTTTTAGTATTCCTAACTCCATTGTCAAATATTAGTTGACATATGTTTGGGCTTATTTCTGAGTTCTTGATTCTGTTTCATTAATTTATTTGTCTTTTTTCATGCCAGTACCATGCTGTTTTAAGTACTGTGCTTGAAATCAGAAAATGTGACACTTCACACTTTCTTCTTTCTCAAGATTGCTTTGGCTTTTCAGGTCTCTTTTGGTTTCATATAAGTTATAATACCTTTTTCTACTTCTATTCGGAGAAGGCAATGGCACCCCACTCCAGTATTCTTGCCTGGAAAATCCCATGGTTGGAGGAGCCTGGTAGGCTGCAGTCCATGGGGTCGCTGAGGGTCGGACACGACTGAGCGTCTTCACTTTCACTTTTCACTTTCACTTTCACGCATTGTAGAAGGAAATGGCAACCCACTCCAGTGTTCTTGCCTGGAGAATCCCAGGGACGGGGGAGCCTGGTGGGCTGCCGTCTATGGGGTCACACAGAGTCGGACATGCCTGAAGCGACTTAGCAGCAGCAGTGGCTACTTCTATTAAAAAAAACTGCCACTGGAAGCTTAATAGGGACTGTGTTAAATCTATAGATAGTTTGGGATAGTATGGACATTACAACAATATTAATTCTTCCAGTACATGAACACAGTACACCTTTCAATTTATTTGTGTCTTCTTCGATTTCTCTCATCAGTGTCTTATAGTTTTCAGAGTAGAGGTATTTCACCTCCTTGGTTAAATTTATTCCTATTGCTTTTGATGCTATTGTAAATGGAATTGCTTTCTTTCTTTTTCAAATAGTACATTGTTAGTATATAGAAATACTGATTTTTCAGCAATACTTTATCATATTCTTCAATTTTCCTGACTTAACTGATTAGATCTAACAATTTTCTGGTGGTGTCTTTAGTACTTTTCTCTATATAAAACCCTGTCATCTGCAGAAACAGTTTTACGTCTTCCTTTTCAATTCTGATGCTTTCTGTTGCTTGTTTTGTCTGGGACTTCCCAGTGCCACGCTGAATAGAAGTGGTGAGAGTTGGCAAGCTTGTGTTGTCCCCGACCTTAGAGAAAAAGTTTTCAGCCTTAACACTTTGTGAACTGATTTGGGATGAGGACATTGAGTGAAAGTGGTCAAAAGGTACAAATGCCAAGTTACAGGATAAGTAGACACTGAGGCCTCGACGCACAGCACGAGGAGTGTAGTTACCACCGCTGCACGGCATTCGAAAGTTGCTAAAAGAGTAAATCCTAAAAGTTCTCATCACAAGAAAAAAGTTTATACAATTGATTTAAATAATTACGGCCAAACTACTATTTTTTGCCCCCTTTAGACAGCAAATTCCATTACAAGTGAATTCATATTCCATGCTTATTATAGCAAATGCTAAGCTTATAAAAGATAATTTGTAAATTTGAGTAAAATAATTGGTAAACTTAAAATGATGACTCTAAGAAAAACCTGAGCTGAGTGCTTTGCTAGATCCCATTTCAGCTGCCAATTTCTTCTGTGATGATCTACGTGACCAAAGATAATATATTGGGGGAGGGGAGGAAAAGCCAATAATAAAGGGGAATAGTAAAAATAGAATGAATGTCTATTCCTCCCTGCAACAGAAAAGCGGCCAAACAAGCAGAGGATAATTGGCTTAAACTGAATTAGAATCAAAGAAAGTTGGGGCAAAACTTGCATACAAGAAAACTAAAAGCTTTCTGTCAATATTTCTTTTATTTATTTCTTATTTCAAAAGCAACTCATATAAGAAGACTATAAACACATCTATAAATCCTCAGAATCCAAAAACCACCACAGTGACGTACGCTTGACTAGCTTTGCCCGTGTGGTTTTGTTTGTTTTTCAGTCTGTGTATTTTTATGTGGTCGCTGTCTTGCTAACAGTGATAATATGCATGGTCCTATAACTCACCAAACTCTAGCAAAGCTATCAGTTAGACATCTATTTTGGATTTTTACACTGTTTCCACATTTCCTATTATAGCCAATGAAGAACATGAAAAAAATAGCTAAAGTAAAATTAGAGTAGAAAGACCAAAATTTAAACAGCATCTTCTCTTGTTCTTAAAATAAGAAAAAATATTTATGATGCACAATCTATAGCAAAATGACTTCACACATATGAAAACTTCCAGCACTGCAAAAGCAAACAAAAGAAATTAAACTTTAAAAAATGAAGAGAAGAGGCACTGCACTTGCTCATTTCTAAACTCCTGCCGGAGCTGCTGTGTTAGCCGGCCGGCCTTTAAGCGCCTCCTGCTTCCTGTCAAATTGCTCCTACCCAGAATTTCCTGTGCCGAACCCTGCTCTCCCGGGTCTTCCAGAAGTAAAGCAGAGCAAGTCCTGAAGCCCTGCCTCTGTCCCCCAGCTCCCCCAGCCAACAGTGGAACCACACTTCCTCGTCTCTGGGCTCCTCGATGGCCAAGACTGGAGTTCTCAGATGTTAGCTGGCATTAGAGTTACAGGGGAGCGGGGGCTTGTGAGAACACAGACTGCTGGTCCAACCACAGACGTTTCTGATTCAGGAGGTCTAGGGTGAGTTTCAACCTGTGGTATTTCTAACTAGTTCCCAAGGGATGTTGATGCTGCTCTGAGGAACCAGTAGCCAACACAGCACCAACTCTTGAAAAAAGCCTTCTCAATTTTCATACCTCTCAATGACCTCAGTTCTCACAAGTGTTGTCTTGATAAACTATACCACACAACTTAACACGCTTATACTATACACCCTCATGGCTGTACTCTCCTGGTTTCACATCTTCTTTTCACACCATAAGACTGTGAGTCCGTCAAGGGCAGTAAACACAAGAAACAGTGCTCTTGTGACTTACAGTCATCCCAGGACGGGCAGTCAGATACGGAGACATGCTTACAATATACAGGCTCTGAGTTCACAAGCAAACAATGTGAATTTTAAAATCTCAAGCAAATTTAATT
This sequence comes from Bison bison bison, assembly GCF_000754665.1. Lineage (NCBI taxonomy): Eukaryota > Metazoa > Chordata > Mammalia > Artiodactyla > Bovidae > Bison > Bison bison. The sequence continues at coordinate 1,206,829 of NW_011494694.1, read as the reverse complement.
GTACTAAAATGTTCTATTTGTTAGACATTATGCTAGGTTGGGCTTCCCTGGGGGCTCAGTTGGTAAAGGATCTGCCTGAAATGCAAGAGACCACTTGTACTGCAGGAAGACCTGGGTTCCATCCCTGGGTCGGGAAGATCCCCTGGAGGAGGGCATGGCAACCCACTCCAGAATTCTCCCCTGGGAAATTGCATGGACAGAGGAGCCTGGCGGGCTACAGTCCCTAGGGTCGCAAGGGTCAGACATGACTGAGCGGCTGAAGCAGCAGCAGACATTATGTTAGATGTTTTCAAATACACACTGTCAACAAATACTAACATAAGTTTAATTCTTAGAGTATGTGTTTATCATCTGTCTTCCTCTATCAGAAAGTGACCTTGAGGGAATCAAGCATATAGTCCTTGTTCCCCAACTACGCTTCTGTAACACGTACGCAAGCTGAATAAACAGCTAGAGAAACGACTCGTACCTGGCCACATTCCAGCTACAGCTCACCACTGAAATCAACGTTTCTAGAAAAGATTATTCAACTTTTGGTCAAATCATCCAGATTAATGTTACATCTTTAGGATGTTTTAAGGAGTAGATTAAAACACACACACACACACAGACGCAGTTAGATCGCTTATCTTTCACAGGTTTTTCATTTTAAAAATTCTGTTATATGAAACAAAATTTTAAATGCTGAAAAAAGTCTATTAAATAAATAGATGCAATGATTTCTATTACATATTTTTTCTATATGTACAGTTAACAAACAAGATTTTTATAAAGAGAAGCACTGACCAAAACAAGGTCTTTTCAACACTCTGTCAGCTCATAACATTTTCATTAGTTAGAATCCCTTGCAAACAAAAGTTTTGCTTAGGAAATGTAGTAACAGTATTGAATGCACAGACATTAGCTGCCACCAATAGGAATTTTACAGATAATATATAAAAACTGCTTCAATCTAGTCTGTAACAAAGCTACTAAATTTATTTGAATTAATTTCATGATCACTAACAAATTTGTGATGATCTGATTTAATATTTGAAATTATCAAAATCCCCATCAACTTGATTGGATTGCTGAGGAGCTCAAACACTCTCTAAAAAGAATATATGAAAGATACATTTTTAACAGCAATATTTAAAATTAACAGAATTAATGAAATATATCAAATAACCCTTTACAAATGAATTAATATCAACTTTATCTCCCTTCTACTTACCAGATGGTGAATTCATGTTTATTTATAATTCATATCAAGGCATGTAACATTCAACACATTTTCTGTTTTCTATTATGAAAAAAATATGAAAGCTCTATGTGAAAATGTAACTTCAGTTTTTGAGAGAGCAAGTTCAAGGAAAAGAGATAAAGTGCCCAAAGTGAAGTTCCCAGTAAACCATTTCAATTATGTTTATTCTTACTCATGGTATGTCTTAATGGGTCCACCCTAGTGGCTCAGATGGTAAAGAATCTGCCTGCAGTGCAGGAGACCCAAGTGTGATCCTTGGGTGAGGAAGATCCCCTGGACAAGGGAATGGCAACCACTCCAGTATTCTTTCCTGGGAAATCCCATGGACAGAGGAGCCTGGCAGGCTACAGTCCATGAGGTCACAAAGAGTCAGACACAACTGAGCAACTAACACACACACACCTCTTAATAGCTAATACATCACTGATCAGTGTCTTATTTACTGAAATCTTTTAACACTGTAATTCATGCTTTGTTAACTTAAGATCCTGCTACATTACATATACTAGCATAGAAACTTGGAGAAGGCCATGGCACCCCACTCCAGTACTCTTGCCTGGAAAATCCCATGGACAGAGGAGCCTGGTAGGCTGCAGTCCATGGGGTCGCTAAGAGTCAGACACAACTGAGCAACTTCACTTTCATGCATTGGAGAAGGAAATGGCAACCCATACCAGTATTCTTGCCTGGCGAATCCCAGGGATGGGGGAGCCTGGTGGGCTGCCGTCTATGAGGTCGCACAGAGTTGGACACGACTGAAGCGACTTAGCAGCAGCAGCAAAGAAACTGTATGCAGGGCTGATGCTACCTAATCCAAATTTTAGGTTGCATATAGTAGGTTTAGGGGACATAATATAAATCTCACTAGTTCTAAGTATGAAATATCTAACAGTTTTATTTGAATGAAAATTAAATTCTATCTCAAGAATCATGGAGAGGTGAAAAAAATATAGTAACTACATTCTTTGAGTAAAAAAAAAAAGAAACCATTCATGTAAACATTGAAGGTAGCTAACAGCACCGATGTTTTCATTCCTAATTACCTGACATTTACAGATACATATGACAGTGAGATGGTCTGCTACTATATTTTGGACATAGAAATATAATAAGAATAAAAAATGTCAGCCAGAAAAGATGGCACTGCTACTTACCATTCTTAAACAATTTGGGTTCAGTCAATCACGCTCTTGCATACGCAGTTTCCCTTTACAAAACGAATTATCACAGTCACATCTGGGGGGTTTTAAACAAAGTCCACATATTTTAAGTTTTATTCTGCTACCAGAAAATTCCAAATAGAGTCATGCCGACTTCTTCACACACCCCTTCTAATACCACCAATACTATCAACTAATAATTGTGGGTAAAGGAGCACAGTGGAGGTGACAGGTCTTCCCTCGCCTGCTGAGATCCAGGGGGTGAGATGTGCTCCGTCTCGGACTGCTCTTTCAAAATGTGCAACTGGTTGGATCTGCATCATATCCTAATGTTTGTTTATTAATTTTATATTTATACTTTGAGATTTGTGTAGATGCTGAATAGTTCAGCAGGCTGAGTCTTGAAGAGTACCAGCTGGACCCGTCAAATTTACTTTGCATAAAAATCAGCATAAAATATAACAGTTAGTGAAACAATTCATGACCTGGATAATTTTCTTTCTTCCCTAAGTTTTTCCCAAATGGAAGCAGAGCTGTAAGAGTGTACAGGCCTCAGTGCTTTCTGAGGAAATGTTTATATATTCTCTAGAAGAGTACAAGAGCTTATAAGGGAAATAAAGGCTATCTTCAATTTCCAAACATTACTGAAAATCAACTGTTTAGGATTTAGGATCAGAGGTCAACCTTCAAAAGACAATTGGCCTCAAAAGTACAGATAGAACTTGATGCGTTTAAAATGAAAACAGTATGAAAGCAATAAAATTAAACTGAAAACAGTCAGAGTGAAGACTTCTGAAGTTTAATCCCTGCGGCCGCGCGGCGGTTCACCTTCCCCAAACCCTCTTCTCTTCCATCAGCGTAGACAGCGACCGCCGTCTACTCCGCAAGACCGGTTGTCCCGGTCCCCTCACAAGGCCACTCTGGCTCACTGTCAGACTAACTAGGATAAAGCAGAAACTTCTCTGTCTTCTTCTATTTGATGGACTGTGAATTCCTTAGAAACTTGATAATTCCAGGACCTAAAAAGTGTTCACATATCGTTTGCTGAGTAAACAGAAAGACAAGGTCTCTCAAGGATTTAAAAACATGTATTATGCAACTCCTTTCTTCAGGAAGCTTTTAAATAACTATGGGGGAGATAAGAAGAAGACAAAAGCATTCTGGCGTCAGTGTACCATGATCACCGAGTGTAGTGAAAGGACCAGAGTGGATCCCTCGGAGGAAGAGAGCGTAACCTTCCCTGATGTCATCATTTATTAAATAAAACCACCACAGCGGTGTTGACAGAACCGCCCAGTAGGCACCAAGCGCACCGTTAGGTGAGAAAAACCAAAGTAACCACAGCACTTAGTCTACGCCCCCAACCTGCTCGCGGAGCTGCTGCCCAGTAGTAACTGTATCAAGAACTAGACACTGAGCCTTCAGGGATCCTTACGCTTCTCCTGGCACAGTTTCAACACCTACCAAATGAACCCAAGTTGAATCCCCATTAATGTACCCAGATGTAAAGGGTGCATGTATGTGAAGTGCCTTGAAAGTTACAGCTGCACTATGGTCATGATATTCATCCATTATAAATATTATCATAGTTGAAATAAAATGTGTCATGCATTCTCTATTTTTTAAGCGCTTTGCCTTCTAAGCACCAAGCAAACAGTAGATGCTGAGTAAAATACTAAATGAGAGAAAAACTAGCTTTTCTAATAGCACAGAGTCATCATTAAAACAATAAACACATCCAAGCAGTATAAAAGCTGACCATTTAAAAGGCAAATATGATTTTGTAATTTAAATAACCCTTTTGTTTAAAAATTTGCATTTTCATATATCTTTCTCTAGGCACAATATGCCTTTCCACAATTTTCTGCCCCATAGCGTAGATCATTTCCATATGAGGCTGGTTTTGCAGTGTTTAAAAAATAAATATTTATTGAGTACTTACAATGTGCAAGGTATTGTGCAGATTATTTATTACAGCACAGCTTTCCTTACTTCATCTTCTTTTACTAAACTGACACACAAAGTGAAATAATTTGGGCAGGCTCGTCTCATTTCCAACAAACTATCCTCCAAGATCTTTCTAGCTATCACACTTCCTCTTTCTGGGTTCACACATGGAAATGCAAACACTCCCTATAACATCCTCCCCACAAAAACTGTCCTCCTCAAGACATTTTCAATGAAAGGGGGTGGAAGCAGAATAAGGTCTACTTGAGAAAAACACAGAATTTTTTTTTAAAAAGTAGTAAGACGGTGAGGGAAAAGACACAGGATGTTCCAGAGAACCGCCACTACTTTAATCTGTAACCACACAAATGAAATCAAGAGATTTAACTGGCTTTCTACATCTCAAAGAAGATTGGGCAGTGCTTTCTCATGCCACTCACGCAAGCTCAGCACTACATTTTGTCTTTAAACAGTCTGCAGGGGCCAGACTACAGAATCTCACTGAATACGAAGGGGGTGTAATCAGATACACTCTTGCGATGAACTCTCTGGAAAAGGAGGTAGAAAGGGTCTTACCAGACCCCACCCCATTAAAGGTTTTTTTCACGCCCTTTCACTGCCAACTGCCTCACCCTGGTTCCTACCAATGCACCCTGCAATGCGCTCACTTCTTGGCCTGTTCTCATCGCTGGACGGTGAGCCCCGGGGGACGCTTCACTCACATTCTCAGTCGTAGCAGCAGTCTAGCCCTGCACAGGGTCACTTTCAAAATCATCTTCCTATAAGAACAAGGTTTTCTTCCAGCATAACTGACTACTGTTTCAATCACACGTTGCTATTCTTAATAACTGTTTAACTCCTGAGTATATGTATCCAGTACTTTAAAGGATTATTTGGTTAACTAGTATAGAGAACAGATTTGGGAGATATGGAGCGATACATTCAAATATTTATAAAATTTAAAAGAAAACTATCCTTGTCATACTAAAGTGAAAGTGAAAAGTCGCTCAGTCGTGTCCGAGTCTTTGCGACCCATGGACTGTATCCACGGAATTCTCCAGGCCAGAATACTGGAGTGGGCAGCCTTTCCCTTCTCCAGGGGATCTTCCCAACCCAGGGATCAAACCCAGGTCTCCCACATTGCAGGAGGATTCTTTACCAGCTAAGCCACAAGGGAAGCCCAAGAATACTGGAATGGGTAGCCTATCCCTTCTCCAGAGGATCTTCGCGATCCAGGAATCAAACCAGGGTTTCCCGCATTGCAGGCGGATTCTTTACCAGCTGAGGCACCACTAAAACAGTCTACAATTCCTTTCATTTTCTAAGTATGCTCAATTTTGTATTTAACAGACATCATATATATATTTTTAACTTTTTATTTTATATTGGAGTGTAACGGATTAACAATGTTGACATCATGTAATTTGAGATCATGTTATTACCCATCATTATATAGCAAGTTGAAATTTGCATCTTGTCTTGAGCACAACTCAGTCACACTTAAAAGTTTCAAACATCTCAAATTATTTTCAAATGTGTAAGGTTTGTAACAAATGAAATATGCCATGTCAAGCTTTATTCTTACTATTAGTGCTATGAACCTTTTGAAAAAAACACGCCTGTCTCTGATGTATGTATGTTTCTTTCTTTCTCCTTTTTCCCCTCCCTTCCAATCCACACATACACGCACACACATTCATACACAGCTGTGGACATGTACTTTAAAGACCATTTTGTGCTTCAATATCCAAAGCTCT
>NW_011494694.1:1196236-1200622 GCF_000754665.1 Bison bison bison | reverse complement strand
TTTTAAAAAATTAACCTCTTTCGTCTTGTAAAAATTATGTTAGCAAGTTACAGAAGCTTTCCTATGTAGAGTAAGGAAAGCTGGCCTCCAGCACAATACTCAGTAGCATGGCTCTAACAGTGTGATATTTAAATGACGATCACTTCTGAACTTTAAGTGTAGCATTTCTGTCACACTAAAAAACTTCCAGAAAAGTAGTATACACGTTTGCTTATATAAAAGTTTTCCGTAAATTAAAATTATGTACAAACGTTAATTTCTACGCTGAAAACAACATTCACAGAAATGAGAAGTCATAATCAGCCAAAGATAAATTCATCTAAATCCAAAATTAAAACACTACAATATCCAAAGTCAATATATTAATATAGATTCAACTCAGGGGGAAATTCATTTGACTTCACATGTTTTTCTTTTGAGTCCACCTTCTGTTTTTCATTAATATAACCATATCCTAAGTTTATGAGTATAGATGAAACATCTAATGCAACTCACTTTTCCTACTGCACACATATAAAAATTGTTTCAATAATACATTTTGCAAAATGTAATAATGTAATAATACAATATATTTTTGAAATACATATGGAATGTTTTTATCATCGATAATAATACTTGCATAAAATCAAGTCTAATACTAACTTCCAGATTTTTCAATGTGGTCATATCTAGATAAATTTTCAATTTTTTGACTAAAGATCATTTTTTTAAAGATCATTCTTTTGTATTTATTTCCTCTCATTCTAACTTATTTTATCTTTTTAAGCAGAATAGAATTCTTACAGAATTAATGTACTAATATTTGTCTATATTTTACTTTTAGCATTTTTTGTTAAGTGACAAACACCTCTTTTGTCACTATGAGATAGAAAAAAATCCAACACTCAATCTGAATGAGGTCTTACCTTCTGACTTCTTGTTTTTCCGCTTCAGCCATTTTTCTACAGTCTCTGCACTAACGCTTTCAGACACAAATTCATCTAAAACCTGAGGGTGGAGAGAAAGATAGGCCTTCACTTTTTCATCTGTCAAATCTGTAAAAGAATCGAACAGAATAAAATTAACCAATGTGACATCTTCGTCTACATCAAAGATATAGAAAAACGACATGTTGTGAAAATAGATGTAGCACATAAATATTTTTAACGATATACACACACACAGTGGACTATGAGTCAACCATAAGGAGGGATGAAGTTCAGTTACAACGTGGAGAAGCCTTAAGAACAGTATGGTACATAAAATCAGCTAGACACAAAGGGCGAGTATTATATGATTCCACCTATGGGAAACCTCTGGACCGGGTAAATTCATAGAGACAAAGCAGATTAGTGGCTTCCAGGAGCTGAGGAAAAGGCGAAGGAGGAATTCTCTACTTTGCGGATACAGAGTTTCTGGTTTGGGAAGTAGATAGGGGTGATGGTGGCCCACATCGTGAGTATCATTAATGCCACTGGATTATAGACTTGATATGCTTAAAACAGCAAATTCTGTGTTATTTACGTTTCACCACTTTGAAAAAGTAGAGAAAAAAGAAAAAACTTCAGAAATTTTAACCTATAGATATGTCATCGTGTTACACAGCCGTTTTCCAACGATGAACTTCAGTGTCGCAGTTGAATCAGCGCTGTATTCTAGCGCCTGCGGTTAAGCCTACAAAGTACTTCTACTTTACGTGATTATCACACATTTAACACTTAACAGAAGTGACGCTCTAGTAAGAGTATCAAACAGGAGCGTAAAGGACTAACAGACTTCGGGTGCTAAAAATATGGTTAGTGAATAAGTTCTTCTCTTTTACTGTTTACAGCACAAATTCTCCTTTTTCTCAGGCCCACTAAATCCAATAATACAACTGACTTCAGTCCAAAATAATCTCAACATTTTTTCATTGATATTCATATATGTAGTCCATTTCAAAAAAATAATCTTCCAAGTCTAATAATAACTGTTGAACAGACATAGAATTTTCAAAGAACTTTCGCAGATCTTCACTTAAAAAATATAAAATCATACATTATCAAACTGTTGCTTCAGGTTGGTATGCCATTTCACTAAAGCACTCAAAATCACAGGCTATCGGTAGTCATTACTCAGTGATTTTAATTATTTAAAATAATTATTCAGAGTACTACTGAATACTCTGTGAATTATTCAATAAATTACCATCTTTAGGGATGGTTAGGTGGGAAAGGCAATGGAAATTCTTACTTTTAGATGCAGAAAAGACAAAACCAAGCATACCATTATGACTTCAGAGAACAGGCTGCATGCCTGCAGCACCAGACAAGGCACAGAACTTAGACGTATTAATTAATTCTGCTGGGGACTAAAGTCACAGTTGCATGATTCCACAACAGAATGGTATTACTGAGAAAGCAAATGATTTATTTCAATTAATTCAATTCAATTATTAGCTAAGCACTTGATTTAAATGATATAGATCTCTTATACATAATTATGTAGTTGAATTAGATTATTAAAGAAACAAGACCCAGTCCATGTTCACCCTGCAAAGAGCCTCAGGGATGTAAAATCCAATTTGAGAAATTCTATAAGGTACTGAAAGATATGAGACTCATTAAAGTAAGAGAGAGCTCTCTTGACAAAGCAAGTTCGAGTCTCCAGATACAAAAGGCACAGAACAGAAGTAATCTGAGAACTGATCTGACTTCAAGAAAACAAAGTAATGTTCACACTCTGATCATGCCCATGATGGTGGAGCAAATTCAACACTTGATTCCTTCTTAAAGCTTCCTTGTATCACTTTTGTGACATAATATGGTTCCTAACTTTCTATTTGCTCTTCACCTCTGCTTTCTCCACAATAATCTACAATGATGACAGCAAAATCTGAATCAAGAATTTTTGTATATTTTTCATCTCTAGTTTGGAAATTCTTCCATCACCCCAAGCTCCATCTTGACTCAAAACTATGTGAGTCATCTCCTTCCCACTTATTCCCAAAGTGATTTTAACTCTTTTTCCTGTTACTATTATTCTCCATTCTTCCAGAAACCCAGGCTGAAAACGTAAAGTCATAATTGACTCACTGTCACCTCATTTCATCTTAGTGCATATTGTGTGTGTGTGTGTGTGTGTGTGTGTAGTCACTCAGTCGTGTCTGACTTTTTGCGACCCAGTGGACTGCAGCCCACCAGGCTCCTCTGTCCATGGGGCTCACCAGGCAAAAATACTGGAGTGGGTTGCCGTTTCCTTCTCCAGGGGATCTTCCTAACCCAGGGATCAAACTCAGGTCTCCTGCATTGCAGGCAGACACTTTATCCTCTGAGCCACCAGGGAAGCCACAAGTCCTATTTGCCAAATTACGTATCAGATAAAGGAACTCTATCTGAGATATACAAAGAATGCTTAAACCTCAAAAAGAAAAAAAAACACAATTATAAATGAGTCAAAGAGCTGACACTTTGTCACAGGAAGATACAGATATGGCAAATAAGAATATGAAACGATGATCATCTGTCACTAGTGAGTTAAACAAAAATGAGATTCCCCTATCTATTAGAGTAGTTACAATCCAAAACACTGACTAATACAAATAACACGGAAAGAAACTTCACCTCATCAACTGTGTGGCTAGTTCACTGCCACAAGACAGGATACATGCTGAATGTGTTCCCCTTTACTGACCAGTTTTTACAATGAGTTGGTTCAGTAGCATTCTCCTGTAGGTGAAAAACTAAACATTTTACTACTCTGAACCCAGTCGCTCAGTCATGTCTGACTCTTTGCGACCCCATGGACTGTAGCCCACTAGGCTCCTCTGTCCATGGAATCTCCAGGCAAGAGTACTTGAGTGGGTTTCCATGCCCTCCTCCAGGGGATCTTTTCAACCCAGGGATCAAACCTGTGTCTCTTGCATCTCCTGCATTGCAGGCGGACGCTTTGCCACTGAGCCACCAGGGAAGCCCAGATATCTCACGAGAAATGTACAAGCTACTGCATTTTAAAGTCTCTTGGAATGTTCTTCTCTGATTATGTCACTGACTCAATACACATTTAGGTTTACCTCAGATGGTATCTGTAAACGTGTCTTTATGACAAACTGTTATTCTAAAAATGGGTATCTACATGCTGAAGAATTTTTTTTTTTTTAATTCTGGAATCTTGCCACTTTCAGATTCATTAAAATTACAAAATCACCTTCAAATCAGAGGCTGAAGGACTATTGTTTTTCTCAGAGGGATACTTTTAAATTAATTACAAGTACTGAAGTACAAGTATTGCTAGAAATAGGAAAAAAAACACAATTTTTCAAATATTAACTCTGCTATCTTAATTGGCAAATAAAATCTCTATTATCTGTCTGTACTCTTTTTGCAAAAGCAGTGGAAACCGCATGGCAGGAGCCCAGCACCCTCCCCC
>NW_011494694.1:1185177-1196136 GCF_000754665.1 Bison bison bison | reverse complement strand
CTCAGCTCTGCTCTGTCTTAAAAGAACTCTTTTTTCTGAGGGAAGGTGTCTTACCATTAAGTCCTCTCCTGCCCCATTATCCAACTCAATAGAGTTGAGTAGCTAACCTCAACTGGATTAGAAGAAACCATATATTTCAAAATTCTATGGTATATTTTACTAATAATCTTTTCTCTGGCTCATCACAATAATTGTCTCAACTTCATATTTTCCCATATGCTTACTCCAGATGTAAAGAACAAGTAAATAATTTTCAGCTTCTTAAAGTCTTCATTCAACTGTTAGATAGCTTTGGATTAAAAATAAGCAACCAGAAATTAAAAAAAAAAAAAAAACCCTCACATGCTATTAAACACTGCACTGTAATCGTTCAATTGTCAAAGAACAACCTGAGCTGAGAGGGGGCTGAAACGCGCGTCACCATGAGGAGTCGCGAACGACGACAAATGATTAGCTGAGAGAACACACGATTCTTGGTGGACATGATTAACTCTTCAAAAGACAATGCGTGGGCTTCCCTGGTGGTCCGGGGGTTGAAAACCCAGCTTGCAGCGCACAGGACACGGGGTGGATCCCGGTCTGAGAAGACGCCACGCGCCGCAGAGCAACCAACCCTGCGGGCCAAAACTCCCCGGGCGCGCTGCAAGGGAGTCCGCGCGCTGCTAAGATTGAGCACGGCCAAATCAATAAACATGTGCGTTTCTAAAATGACCATTGAAAACATATGTTTTAAGAAGTAAACTTTCTAAGTGCAGGGGAACAACATCTGTCAAGTTAAAAGAAAACAAGGTTCTCATGTCATGCTAAGCAGCGGTGGGTGGTTACACTGCTCAACGGCAAGGCTTTGCTAAACGTCGTGTGTGCGTGCGTGTACACGCAAGCTGCAGGTGATCATTCTCCTGGGTTGCATATATGTTCCTATGCACAGCCTTCTTTACTCAGCCAAAATCAAGCACAGTTTAGCAGGGGAATGAGCTTAAAGTCAGGCAAATGTGCCTTCTGTCCCACACTCAGCTTTGTACACCTTCCCACTCCTGAGTATCTCTCTCTCTCTCTCCCATCTCTACTCCAATCACGTGATCTCCTTCCTTAATACAAAGATACAACAGCTAGAGCATCAGTTAGTCACTGTCTGCCCCTCCCCACAACACTTCTCAGTATATGATTCCAGGGTATTATACAAGGTATTATAAAAGTTGGCTTAAAACTCAACATTCAGAAAACTAAGATCATGGCATCTGGTCCCATCACTTCATGGCAAATAGATGGGAAAGAGTGGCAGATTTTACTTTTTTGGGCTCTAAAATCACTGCAGATGGTGACTGCAGCCATGAAATTAAAACACGCTTACTCCTTGGAAGAAAAGTTATAACCTACCTAGACAGCATATTAAAAAGCAGAAACATTACTTTGCCAACAAAGGTCCATCTAGTCAAAGCTATGGTTTTTCCAGTAGTCATGTGTGGATGTGAGTTGGACTATAAAGAAAGTTGAGCACCAAAGAACTGATGCTTTTGAACTGTGGTATTGGAGAAGATTCTTGAAAGTCCCTTGGACTTTCAAGAAAGGAGATCCAACCAGTCTGTCCTAAAGGAAATCAACCCTAAGTATTCATTGGAAGGACTGATGCTGAAGTTGAATCTCCAATAGTTTGGCCCCCTGATTCGAAGCACTGACTCATTTGAAAAGACCCTGATGCTGGGAAAGATTGAAGGCAGGAGGAGAAGGGGACGACGGACGATGAGATGGCTGGATGGCGTCACCAACTCAATGGATATGAGTTTGAGTAAACTCCGGGAGCTGGTGATGGACGGGGAGGCCTGGCGTGCTGCAGTCCATGGGGTCACAAAGAGTTGTACATGACTGAGCGACTGAACTGAACTGAACTGAGGACTAATAATCCAGGGCATCATGTGCCTGGCACAGAGTAAACGCTCAACAAAAGTTGGTTGAATAAATGAATCCTAGCACCAGAACCATAAGAAAGGAAAAAAAAACACAGAGCAGCGTGAAGGCCACAGTGAGCGTGCGGAAGCCCTCATTAGGGCTGGACAGAGCTACAAGCCCAGGAGCCCACCTCCTACAGCCCAACTGCCTCTTGTTCTTGACACTTGCCCTGAGCTTATTATGCTTTAGTGGGATTGCTCCTGACCAGTGCTATCTCCCAAATCGGAACTACAGGACACATTTCACATCAGACTGTAGACTGAGAAACCTGACTGCTAAACCCTGGACTTTGACAACAAGGCAGAAAGAAATCTCTAGAGCAGGAACCACTTGGAACCACCCATTAGACCTGAGAGTAAGTCTAACTTGAGACCCCATTTTTCCCCACGCTTCCTTCATTTCCTCAAACCTGCCCAGTCCTTCCCCATCTGCCGTCTCCTCTGGAGTCTGCCTGAGTCTTCTCCACGCTTCACCACTTGTCTAAGTGAGACATTTAGCTGATGGAAGAGCAACTTCCTCAGAGATAACTTCCCTGAGCACATGCTCTCCATTCACTCCGCTGCTCTACAGTTCTCTCTCACTCCACATCACCCATCCCAAGTAGAGATAACTTCCCTGGGCACATGCTCTCCATTCACTCCGCTGCTCTGCAGTTCTCTCTCACTCCACATCACCCATCCCAAGTTGAGATAACTTCCCTGAGCACACGCTCTCCATTCACTCCGCTGCTCTACAGTTCTCTCTCGCTCCACATCACCCACCCCAAGTTGAACTCTATTCTCCTATTGTTCTCTTACTGGACTCCAGCCTCTGGGCAGACAACGAGCTCCACGACGGCAGTAGCTGGCCTGTGTCACTCTCCACCGTCCGCGGAGCATGGTCCTGGCTCCAAGCAGGACAGGCTTGACACGCACGCCTGAGACTGTTCTGAGGGTCTGCCTGCAGGCCTGGCCTTTGGCTGGCACCAGAGAATTTGGCTTGGAGCATGATGCCAGTGAGGTGCTGGGCCCAGAATGCTTGCGCAAACACTATGATTTATGCCAAACACCTGCTTTCATTCTGGGAGTCTGTATTCTGGACAGCCGCAGGCAGAGCCTGCCTATGTGAGGAGCCCCTAGCAAGAATGCCGGTGCTGAGTCTCTAGTGAGTTTCCCTAGTCAGCAGTATTGCACACACGCCATCACAGTCATTGCTGGGGGTGATCAGACGAGTCCTGTGTGACCCTCTCGGGGAGGACTCCTGCCAGATCCCCCAGTCTTCACCCTGTGCACCGGCCCCTTGGCTGGTTCGCACTGCACCCTCTCCTGCCGTAAGAAGTGCTGACCGTAAGCATGACTATGTGTCCCGGAGCCCCAGAAAATCACTGAGCTTAGAAGCAGTCTTGAGAATCCCCGGCACAGGGACCATCAACAATAATACATGAATCCATAGACATCGTTTGTCTTACGTGACACCACAGACGTGCAGCCATGCGGCTGCAAACTGCCCAGTCCTGCAAGATCACAGAGGCAGCCAGGTCAGAAAGCAAGTGTCCCAACAAGGGGCCCCGCCTCTCAGCGGCCTGTGCCCCCCACTCCTCCTCCCTGACACCAGATGAGGTTCGTTTCTTTCTTCACACTACTTTCCTGTTTCTTTTCCCACTGAAACAGTTTAAATATACTGTTTTCTGTAAAATGAGAATTTTTTTTTATTATCCAAACATGCTTTTCTAATTTAGACACCCTTCAGTCCACCTCTAATGAAGCTCCAAGTCTGGAATTAGATCCCTGTATATACTATAATATGAACCCTTTAAGTCAAAGCTCTTCCCCACAGTGTACTGGTGTACATGAGCTTATAAATGTAAGGATTTACAGAGCAGTTCCTTCTTCCATTCATCAAATAAGAGAAGCGGGCAGTGGGTTCTAACATTCATTTCCTTTGGGCTTCTTTATTTAAAAAGGCAGAGTCCCTCATACGCAATGCATAGAGATTACCTGGTAAGAGATGCAATGGGTTTTCAGTTATCAATAAAATGACCCAAAAATTACAACAAAAATGAACAGATGAGATGCCTTTTTGGATTTCTGTCAAACCCCATAGGGAATGATACCATTCTTTTTAACCAAAGAGGAAAAACAGGGAGCAGAGTGTCATTTTTCACAGAAAGCCCTAAAATTCATGGGACCCATTCCCAATGAGCCCAAGCAAAGTTGATAGAGAACAATAAAGCTGGAGACACCACAATCCCTGATTACAAATGTTATTACAAAGTTATAGTAATAAAAACAGTATGGTACTGACTTAAAAGGCTTCCCAGGCAGCTCAGCAGTAAAGTATCCACCTGCAACGCAGGAGATGCAAGTTTGATCCCTGGGTCAGGAAGATCCTCTGGAGAAGGAAATGGCAAGCCCCTCCAGTACTCTTACCTGGAAAATCCCATGGACAGAGGAGCCTGGGGTCTACGGTCCATGGTGTTGCAAAGAGTCAGACATGACTGAACACTCACCCACTGACAAATAGACAAACAGACCAAGGAGACAGAATCAAGAGTCCAGAGTTAAACCTTCAAATACGGAGTCAACTAATATTTGATGAGAGAGTCAAGAACACTCAGTGGGGAAAAGATAATCTCTTAGATAAACAATGTTGGGAAAGCTGCATGACCACATGCATGAGAACTGAAGGGGACCCTTGCCTCACACCACTCATGAATTAACTCAAGATTGGAGTTAAGACTTAAACAGGAGATGAGAAACAACAAAACTCCTAGAGGAGCACACAGGTGAAAGCTCCTTGACGTGATGTTGGCAAAGTTGTTCTGGACGACACAAGCAACAAGAGCAAAAATAAAAAAGGGGGACTGCACCCAACTAGGAAGCTTCTGAATGTCAGAAACAATCAGCCAAACAAAAAGGCAACCTGCAGAACTGAAGAAAAACATCCATCTGATAAATGGTTGATATCCACAACATAAGAGCAATTCATCCACGTCAGTGGAAAAAAAAAAAAAAAAAAAAATCCAATTAAAAATGAGTGTGGGACTCGAACAGACATTTTTCCAGAGAAGACATACAGGATGAATAGATGAATATACACAAAGGTACCAAACATCACTAATAATCAGGTAAATGAAAATCAAAAGTGCAGTGAAGCTTCACCTCACACCTGTTAGTCTGGCTGTCATCAAAATGACAAGAGGGAACGTGATTATACCTGTGCACTGTTGGTGGGAATGCAAACTGGTGCAGCCGGCATGGAAAATGGTATGAAGGTCCTTCGAAAAGTTAAAAATAAAACTCATACGATCCAGCAGTCGTACTCCTGGGTGTATATGTGAAGGAGATAAAACCGCTCCCTTTAAGGGATGTATCTGGGGGACCCCCTGGCAGTCCAGTGGTTAGGACTCCCCGCTTCTATCCAGGGGCACAGGTTGGAGCTCAGGTCAGGGAACTAATATCCTGAAAGCCACAGGGTACTACATAAAAGAAGAAGAAGAAGAGAGATATCTGTGCTGCCTTTTTTTACACAGATTCATTACAACACTTTTTTCTAATTGCAGGATAATTGCTTTACAGTGTTGTACTGGTTTCTACCGTACGACAGTGTGAATCAGCCATAAGTATACATGTGTCCCCCGGCTTCTGAGCCTACCTCCCAACCCGCCCTACCCCACACCTCTAAGCTGTCAGAGAGCACGAGGTGAACTGCCTGTGCTTACAGCAACTTCTTAGAGCTTCCTCGCTCGCACACGGCCACGTGCACGTTCCAGCGTCACTCTATGAGTGCATCCCTTCTTCCCCCTCTGAGTGCATCCCTTCTCCCCCTCTGGGTCCACAGGTCTGTCCTCTCTGTCTGTGTTTCTACTCCTCCCCTGCAAACAGGTTCATCAGTGCTATTTTCTAGATTCCATATATATGCATTAATGCATGATATTTGTTTTTCTCCTTCTTTCTAACTTCTTTCACTGTATAATAGGCTCTAGACTCACCCACCTCACTAGAACTGACTCAAGTCCATTCCTTTTTATGGCTGAGTGGCGTTCCATTCCATGTATGTACCACGGCTTCTTCAACCACTCACCTGTCGACGGGCGTCTAGGTTGTTTCTATGTCCTGACTGTTACAAACAGCGCTACGCTTCCACAACAGGACTGCTGGGTCATATGATTTTATTCCTAGCTCATCGTCTTTTTTGCAGCGCTACTCATAATTACCAAATCATGGGAACAACCTTAGGGTCCATTTCAGATGAGTGGATAAAAAGCATCACACACACACACATATACACACAATGGAATATTATTCAGCCATAAAAAGGAAAGAGAGCCTGCCTTTGTGACAACATGGATGGAACTTGAAGGCATTATGCTGCATTACATACTACATGATTTCATTTGTACATGGAATCTAAATAAATCAGACTCAAAGAGAAAGTATTGGTGATTGCCAGGGGCTTGTAGCTGGGGGTATGGGAGATGTTGGTCAATGGTTGTCTGTGTGTTACTCACTCAGTCACATCCCACTCTTTGCAACCCCAGGGACTGTAGCCTGCAAGGCTCTTCTTTCCATGGGATTCTCCAGGCAAGAATACTGGAGTGGGTTGCTAGTCCCTTCTCCAGGAGATCTTCTCGACCTGGGGATAGAACCTGGGTCTCCAGCACTGCAGGCAGATTCTTCCATCTGAGCCACCAGGGGAGCCCTTTGGTCCATGGTTACAAACTTCCAACTATAAGATGAAACAGTGAATAAATCCTGGGGATCTAATATACAGTGTTGTGACTGTAATTAACAGTACTGTATTATATACTTAAAAGTTGTTGAGAGTAGCTCTTAAAAGTTATCAACACACACACACAAAGGTAATTAAGTGAGGGGATGGAGGTGTTAACTAACCTGATTGTGGTAATATTTTCTCAATATATAAGTATCTGAAGTCATCATGTTGTATACCTCAAAGATACATATACATCTACAATACTTCCATAAAGCTGAGGAAAGTTTTAAATGTCTTATAATAATTATTCTTGCATGCTAATTATCTATTTGTATAACCTAAATAATTTCTTCCACCCAGGTACATTCTTACTGAAAGAAGATTTGTCTATGACCTAAAAAGGAGTCATTTAATGAAACTTAATTGAATATACCACTAGGATTTTGACCTACATAACTGATTACTCATTTCAAGCGCATTCACAGCCTGGGGAGGGTGACCTGGCTGCAAAGAAGACACTGTTTCCATCGTTTGTAATCTGCATTTATCAGAAGGCAAATCCCACACTGTTGTATTTCTAAACCAAAGTGAAATTACATGTTTTCCCTTAGCCAAGGGTTATCTATGAGAGTTTCTTGAATTGAGAAAGCCAAATTTTTATTAAGTTGCTCAAAGTGATAAGATAAAGATGAAAACAACGATTCTGGAGTACAATTACACGAGTAAGCTTCACGATGCAAACCTTCACCCTTCTCATGATTCAGGAAACGCCAGCACCACGGCGAAGCCTAACACGGAAGCAGACCCCCAGCCACAGGCTATGCAGTGTGGAGGGTTTAGGACTCTCACCTCTTTAACTCATGTCCAGCTAGAAATTCAGAGTAACCTGGTGGGGCATCTTGGCCCTCCAGGTTCTGAGTCACCATAAGCTCAAGCACAAGCAAGTCGCTACAACCCCTAGGCCTCACTGTGCTCACTGACAAAGACGCCGGCAATAGCTGCCCGACCCCACGGGGACATGACGCGCGGAAAGAGCTGCACATATAGTATGTTACTAATGGAAAATCATTTAGTAACGTCCACCTTCATCGAAACAGTGGGCACCTTTCCATCGGGAAGCATTAAGAGATTTAAGATTTTTACAGATATCTAGTAATGCTACTGTTTAAGTGTTGTTCGACTTCACAAAACCTGTATTTACCTATATTTAAGGAACATTTCATCTAGGTGTGTTTCAGAACAGTAACACATTTTACACCTACCCATGAGCTCTTAAATCAAATCGATAAAATGTCTAGCTGCCACCATGTTAACTAGAAAGTGCGTTTGAACACTCATCTCAAAGGAACCGAGCAGGTCTGATCTGAGAGTTTTCAGGCAGGATCACGTAGGAATGGCTAGCAGAGGCTGGATCACGCCGATTAAGCAGCGGAGAGTCAGAGGAACAGGGAGGCCATGGGCAAGCATACAGGACACCGTGCAGTGTGCAAAGGGTTAAAAAGTCAGCTGAAGATACATCTGTGAGTGAACTCGAGACCTGTCTTGAAGGAAGTGGTCGATGAGCCAGAAGGTGGGCAAAAAAATAGGAAAGGAGTAAGCAGCCTAGAGATATAAACAGAAGTAACCCAAGAGCGTTCACTGCTTTGGCTTTGAAGACAGCTCAGATGGGCAAAGCTCTGTTTCTGAATGATGCTGACACAGCTCAAATGGCTCAAGAGTTGGGGAAGCTGATTTGGATTAAAGGCCCAAGGACTGAGTAGTCATGACTTTGGAAAGTGGCAGGGAGAATCAATATGTCACTAATATGATTCACAAGGTATTAATAGCATTAACCAAATGGCTAAGATCAAATCCTGTCACCAGAAAGGGAAAGTGGCTTCTCAAATGTCGGGCAAGAGATAAACCTAATACTAAGTGAACACATTCTGCTCTTTCCCACAATACATATGACGACTCCGGACACACACTTTAGCGGCCAAAGGGCAAGTACAACCTACACATTTAAAGCAGCAATAACAAGAGAAAAGCAAAATTTACCACTATATACTGGGATTTTCAGTAAAGTATTTGATTAAAAATGTGAAAAAACTAATAAATGCTCCCACAGAAATAAACCTTATATTAATAGTAGCATATGATGTTTTAAAAAAACTTTAAAATATATGGAAAGGAATGAAAGTAGATTTCCTGTGATGCAATTTAATCTGGTGTAATAAAAAAGAATAAAGGAGAAAAGAGAAATACAAAAAAGAGACTGATATAATAAATATACAGGTAGACTTTTAATTAATAACTTCACTGTTCACTCTTTATATAGGACTAGCAGAGTCACAACTGTAATTTCCTACGGTCACTTTAAACTCTGGTGAAATACACTTTTCAGTATTCACATCTGCACTTTCACTTATCTCAGTCTAAAACAATCATGTTATAAAAGAGAAAGTGCACAGAAGCCCATCGCGCAGGCGTTTCTATAAACCATCCCTTTTTACTTGTCAAAGGAGATTTTTTTTAAATCAAGTATTCACCTACATAATTGAAACAAAAAAATCCAAGAATATAAAATCTTTCTTAAAATGACTTAAAGACATATATTTCCCTTCTTTCCTAAAAAACTTAAGCTTCTTAATTATTTTTATAACAACTCGATCCAGAAATGGTATTTTCTACATGTTCTCTATAAAGTAAATCACTATTTATACAGCTCTATGCATTGGAGAAGGAAATGGCAACCCACTCCAGTGTTCTTGCCTGGAGAATCCCAGGGACGGGGGAGCCTGGTGGGCTGCCATCTATGGGATCGCACAGAGTCGGACACGACTGAAGTGACTTAGCAGCAGCATTCAATGTAATTCATTTAAAAATATTATTAAAGTCTTACTCTGCCAGGCATTCTACTGTGTTTTAGGCTGAATCTGGAAATTCAAAAACAAGTAGGAAGATGCACAGTCAGACAGATAACCATGCTTCATGGATGAGACGGCCCACTGACTGAGCACAGAGTTTGGCTCAGATGAATTCTAAACACTGAGATTCGTTTATTCACCCAATAAATGTTTATTGAGTGACTATTATGAACCAGGCGTGTTGATACACACAATAAACAAACAACATCCTTAACCTTACGGAGTTTTAAAATGCTGTCTAATGTCAGGTAATGTCAGCCAACAGAAACTAGGAACATTTAAACAACAGTGAAACAACAGGATTTGTCACAGGTGGCTCCACTGTTTCTGGCTTAGGTAATGGACACTCATATGAAATACAGAAGTTAGTGGAAGATTTGTGGAAAAGAAAATGGTTTGGGGTCTGCTAAATTGCAGCTGCCTATCAGAGTATCTACATGGTGATTTCCAGGAAAAAGCAGGAAATATAAATCTGCAGCTCAGAAGAAGGAAGTTCTGTAGAAGCTAAGAGGTGGACACTTGGAAGTCATTCATATTGATAACAGATTTACAAATGGACAAGAGTTTCCAGGAATACTTCATTCCACCAGAAATGCTCATTCCCATCCCCATACTATTTTTTAAATCATGGAAGGAAACTGTGTTATACACTGTCTCCTTAGAAAGACTGAGTCATTCTAGAAAAATGTAAAACATGTATGTATAGGCTTCTGTCAACTGGATTGCATAGTAATTACTTGGATCAATCCTTCTTTATATCAAGATTCAAAACCACAGACATATTCACTTAAGTGATAGGCATAACTCTAAGATGCCCCCAAGACTTTTCTCTGGTGTACACACCCTGCATAATTTGCAGACTGTGAATATAATGGAATTTTACTCTCATGATTAAGTTATGTTACATTGTTCAGTTCAGTTCAGTCACTCAGTCAAGTCCAACTCTTTGCAACCCCATGGACTTCCCTGTCCATCACCAACTCCTGGAGTTTACTTAAAGTCATGTCCATTGAGTCCGTGATGCCATCCAACCACCTCATCCTCTGTCGTCCCCTTCTCTTCCCACCTTCAATCTTTCCCAGCATCAGGGTCTTTTCAAATGAGCCAGTTCTTAGCATCAGGTGGCCAGAGTATTGGAGCTTCAGCTTCACCATCAGTCCTTTCAATGAATATTCATGACTGATCTCCTTTAGGATGGATTGGTTGGATCTCCTTGCAGTCCAAGGGACTCTCAAGAGTCTTCTCCAACACCACAGTTCAAAAGCATCAATTCTTCGGCACTCAGCTTTCCTTATACTCCAACTGTCATATCCATACATGACTACTGGAGAAACCACAGCTTTGACTAGATGGACCTTTGTTGGCAAAGTAATGTCTCTGCTTTTTAATGTGTTGTGTAGGTTGGTCATAA
>NW_011494694.1:1171363-1185077 GCF_000754665.1 Bison bison bison | reverse complement strand
CTGCAGTGATTTTGGAGCCCAAAAAAATAAAGTTTGACACTGTTTCCACTGTTTCCCCATCTATTTGCCATGAAGTGATGAGACCAGATGCCATGATCTTAGTTTTCTGAATGTTGAGTTTTAAGCCAACTTTTTCACTCTCCTTTTTCACCAAGAGGCTCTTTAGTTCTTCTTCACTTTCTGCCATAAGTGTGGTGTCATCTGAATACCTGAGGTTACTGATATTTCTCCTGGCAATCTTGATTCCAGCTTGTGCTTCATCCAGTCCAACATTTCTCATGATGTAGTCTGCATTTAAGTTAAACAAGCAGGGTGACAATATACAGCCTTGACGTACTCCTTTTCCTATTTGAAACCAGTCTGTTCCATGTCTAGTTCTAACTACTGTTTCTTGACCTGCATACAGATTTCTCAGGAGGCAGGTCAGGTGGTCTGGTATTCCCATCTCTTTAAGAATTTCTTTAGTTTCTTGTGATCCACACAGTCAAAGGCTTTGGCATGGTCAGTAAAGCACAAGTAGATGTTTTTCTTGAACTCTCTCACTTTTTTGATGATCCAATGGATGTTGGCAATGTGATCTCTGGTTCCTGTGCCTTTTCTAAATCCAGCTTGAACATCTGGAAGTTCACGGTTCATATATTATTGAAGTCTGGCTTGGAGAATTTTGAACACCATTTTGCTAGCGTGTGAGATGAGCGCAACACCAGACTAGTGGTCCACAGCACTGTGAGCCAATAAACGAGCATCGTTTCAAATCATTAAATTTGTGGCAGTTTCTTATGCAAAAATAGCAAATTCACCTTTGAAGGTTGGATTGTTTTTCACATTAATCTCCTTAAAAGTAGAGGAGTATAGTGAAGTCGCTCAGTCATGTCCGACTCTTTGCCGCCCCATGGACTGTAGCCTACCAGCCTCCTCCGTCCATGGGATTTTCCAGGCAAGAGTACTGGAGTGGGTTGCCATTTGCTTCTCCAGGGGATCTTCCTGACTCAGGGATCAAACCCCAGTCTCCCACATTGCAGGCAGACACTTTACCGTCTGAGCCACCAGGGGAGCCCAGAGGAGTATGCTGCTGCTGCTGCTAAGTCACTTTACTCGTGTCTGACTCTGTGCGACCCCATGGACTGCAGCCTACCAGGCTCCTCCATCCATGGGATTTTCCAGGCAACAGTACTGGAGTGGGGTGCCATTGCCTTCTCCCCCAGAGGAGTATGAGTTCCCAAATTATGTGACCCATAACCAGTTTAGCAAAAAGCATACCTGTCAACTGTTGTTAAAAGTTGAAAGATTTATTTTGTTTGTTTAACAGAAGTACAAACTCAGAAAAGTATATCACTACTTTCCCAATCTCAAATTAACTCCAAAAGACACTAACAGTTCTGGGGAATATGTGCATGTTTCTGAGGAAACACACCATCTGGTAGCAGGAAGTTCCTGAGAGGCCACAGTTTGTGGAAGCGCGCGTTCATTTTCCTAGCTACTGTAGCTCTCCCAGCTACAGAGGCCAGAACAGGCATCCAACCCAGGATTCCCTGAAGAGCCTACACAGATGACTCTATTAGCCATTCAGTTACATGGCACCGCAATCAGCAAGACTCGCTCCAAAAGCAGTAGCATAAAGGAGACGCATTAGTCAGCTCGGGCTGTTATAACAAAATATGAACACACAGACTGGGCATCTGAAGCAACAGGATTTTATTTGCCCACAGTTCTGGGGACTGGGCAACCCAAGGTCAAGGTCCTCTCAGGGTTTGGTTCCTGGAGAGGCCTCCCGTCCAGCTGTCCTCACACGATGGAGAGAGAACGTTAGTTCCCTGGCATCCCCTCTTGCAGGACACCAATCCCATGGGATTAGGAGCACACTCTTACAACCTCATTTAACCTTAACTACCTCCTTACTCCAAATACAGTCACATTCACGATTAGGGTTTCAACATACAGATTTTTGGGAAACATAATTCAGTCCACAGCGGCAGAGAGTCCCAATCCAAATATCTTAGATTCCTTCACTTGGTAGGATAATATTATCCAAAAAGTATTTTAAATTTACTCGAATTTTAATATAACAATGAACATAAAAAAGTGCGCCAATATCATAAATTTAAGTCTGAAAGGGGGTTAAATACCTAATTGAGTAAGGATACAAGTGGTTACGAGGTTCAGTCAGCAGACACAGCGGGTACATAGGGAAGTGCCTGAGGGAGGAAGAGCCTGTGAACCATTAGCCAGTCAGCAACATCACTGGTAAAAAAGCATGGCTTCACTAGCGAATTGTCTAAAATATTTAAGAAGAAAATAATACCAATCCCATACAAAGTCAAGAGGGAAGATTTACCCACCATGTTATGAGGCATTCTACCCTGATACGAGACAGAAATGAGTGTGCCTCATGAGTGTAGAGCAAAAATCCTTAATAAAATATTAGCAAATTAAATCCAATAACATGTAAAAGGTCATATGCATCCCAATCAAGAGGGCCTTATCCTAGGAATATAAGGTTTGTATAACATCCAAAAATAAATTAACATAATACGCCAAGTGAATAAAGTACCAAAAAAAAATACAATTACCTAAATCAATACAGGTCAAATTACATGACAAAATACAACCACCACTCACGATGTAAACTCCCCATGAAGCAAACAGAAGGCGACCTCCTGAACCAGATAAAAGGCATCTATAAAAAATCGACAGCCATAAACCATAGTTCATGGTGAAAAACTGAATCCTTTCCTAAGACACAGAATAAGACAAAGACGTCTGCTCTCACCACTTTTGTTCAAACGTGTACTGAAGGTTCTAGTCCGTATAATAGTGCAAAACAAAGAAAAATGCAGTAATGCAAGAAAAAAAGTAAAAGCAAACAGATTAGGAAGAAAGATGTAAAGTTGTCTTTATTCACAAACATACATAACCTTGCAGGTAAAAATCCTAAAGAACCTACAAAAACTACCAGAACAAATAAGTACAGGATACAAATAAATGATATATGATGTACATATGGACTAGAAGACCCAGTACAATTAAGGCATTTATTCTCTCCAAATGGATTTATAGTTTTGTTATAAGAAATCACTAAACTAATACAGAAATTTATACAGACTCAAGACCTAGAGTCTTGGGAACACACTTCAAGAACAATCTTGAAAATGAAAAAAAGAGAAGACTTGCACACCCGAGTCTGACACTGACAATAAAGCCGTGTATCTTACAAGCAAGTAAATTAATCAATACACTCACGTTGTGACATTCTACCTAAAATTGTTTAATCCATGCCATTTCCAAAATAAGACTTTTCCAAAACCTCCTCCTTCAGGGTTTCCATCATCTCTGTACGTGAAACGCCATTCTCTTCTCAGGCCAAAATCTCGCTCGTCAGCCCAAGCTCCTCCTCGGTCGCTAAGCGCAGTCGGCCTCAGCCTGGAGTCCACACGCTCAGCAGCCTTCCTCCGCCGTCCAGACTCTAGACACGGCCCGAGGCACCTCCACATCTCAGCGGCCGGCCCGCGCGGCTTCCCTGCCGCTGCCTTGCCTGCCTTCATGCTCGTCTGTACCCGGCAACAGACCGACGCTGTGCAATTGTGAGTCAGACACGACCCCGTCACTGGCCTCAAAGGCCTTCCCGAATCGTCAGAGTAGGTGCCCCTTCCCCACATAACCCCGTCCCCTCACTTGTCTGGTTTCCACCTTGTCCACTTCACTCCGGGCGTGTGCTCAGACACGCCGAGGATGCTGCCTCATCAGCAGTGTGCTGGTGGCCCTGCCTGGGAAGCCCTTACCCAGCCGCTCTAAGGGGCCACTCCTTCATTTCCCTCAGATTTTAATCCACAGGTGTTCTACGCTCAGGGAGGTCGCCCTGGCACCTTTGCTGAAATTGCCAATTCTGCCACTCAAAACACACACACAAGTCTCTTCTCTATTTTTCCCTTTGGCACCGATAGTCAATATACCAGTTTTCTTTTCTTCACTACTTTCAGTTCTTTAGTGCCTGACATGATAAATACCCAACAGATTATCTGTTGAAAGATGAGTGTATGTCTTTCAACAACTCCTAATTAAAAAAAATAATAAGCTGATTTTTAAATAAGTTCAAAATAGGCCTTGGTTTAAAATCACACAAGACTCTGGAATTTGGATAGAAGAGTCTGAAAGAAAACGTCTGAAAAAGGAAATAACAAAAGCATATCATTTGTTACTGCCAGAGAGAAGCGCTACATTTTTTTCCAGGCATAACAAATTGTTTCCCGGCATTTTGGAAGTAAATCTCTGTGAATTATGACACAAAACTTTATTTACAAATGGAAATAACTGCATTTGCTGCAGACTGTCAAAAACTCATTTAACTTATTTTATTCATAAGAGAATACATATTTTTGCATAATCTAAAGAACTATGGAGTCACAGAATTTTAGCATTATATTTTTATAATTGCCAAATTATAACCATTATTTACCAAATTCTATAAATAATGAAGCACTTTTAAAGTCGTTGAATTTTTATTTGAGAAATAAATTTGACCTCCAATGACTATTTCTGGCGACAAATATGAAGTCTTAAAAGTTTACAAGTTTCTCTTTGACAAATGAGAGAAATGCATTTGGAGAAAAGAAAATACTAAAAGTACACTTAATCTTGCTGTACAATATGGTCTTTATAGTATTTCTTAAAATAGGGTGACAGAGAAAAAGGTTCACATCCTCCATGGAAGGAGAAATCACAAGCATTCTTTCAAGAAGGAAAAAGAAAAAAAAACTGTAAGAAATAAAAATTCTCCGTTTTTGTCTTCCAGAAGGCTCATTTTTTTAAAATATAAGAGATATTATATATCAAAGGAGTCACCCGAGGTTCAACTTTGAAAAGATTATTTCTTTATCCTATGTCTACAAATTTTGGTTTTGTTGCTCAACAAGACTTTATCTAAATACAAAATTTTGAGCCTGTATCTTACAAACACATATGACACCATATTCCTCTGCTCTGTTCTATAGGATGCTCATATATTTCAATACCTTCCCTGTTTGCAAGAACGGAGCAAGCAGCCTGTGAGCTCTAACACTATATCTGCAAATTCAGTACAAAATCAAAACAAAAATCAGTAGGTCCATTTAGGGCAATTAAGCTCAAAATGCCTGACTTGCAGCGCTGAGCTTTTAATACCTATGAATATCAAGGTCTTAATTCCTCTAAAACATTGTGCTGACCATGATAATCGAAATTAGGCCAATAATCACCAACATGAATGCATAAAAGATTAATCGTATTAACTTCAATTCTATGTGTAAGCCCAGAAAGTCCCTCCATACAAAGCTTTATGAAGTATTAATATTAGTTTTCATGAATCATGTATGAAGTCATTTTTGTTACATTTTAGTGCCACTGTTAAAATTAAATGATTTAAATATTATAATGAAATTTAATAATATCAGATTAAAAGATTTCCAAAATGAAAATCTATTTCCTAGTGAAACTGCACTAAAAAATACAACGGAACAGCAGTGACATAATCCCCCTCTTTGAGACTGTCAAGAAAAGTGACTGTTCTCTCTCAAAGCTGTTCCTTGCCGGTAGAAATGACTGAGTCAGCACAGCAGCCATTATTTTACTACACACACTATCAGTTCAGTGCAGTCGCTCAGTCCTGTCCGACTCTTTGCAACCCCATGGACTGCAGCACATCAGGCCTCCCTGTCCATCACCAACTCCCGAAGCTTGCTCAAACTCATGTCCGTCAAGTCAGTGATGCCATCCAACCATCTCAATCTCTGTCGTCCCCTTCTCCTCCTTCCTCTAATCTTTCCCAGCATCAGAGTCATGCACTATAGCTGCTCCTTATTTAATAATAAAAACAATTACAAAGCTTAAGATATTTCAAAAGATAGAAACCAAATGTGTACATTTGCATTCAAATGTAAGGTGTAGTATCAGGAAGAAATAAAATAGTCAGTTATTAAATTTATACCCATGAAGAAAAAGAATGAATCTGATCTTCTTACATCAATGAAAGGTCTCAATTTTCCAACTATTGATATTTTACACTAGAACATAAGAGCACTGGTATTAGCTCTTCTTCAAAATAGCTTTCAGATAAACATTTTTTAAACTACAATTTAAGACAAAGATGAAAAAAACCTAGAGAATACCGAAGAAAATGTCTAACTATTAAGAACTATGGCTAACATTTCTTCTAGCCAACAAAGGTCTGCCTAGTCAAAGCTATGGTTCTTTCAGTGGTCATGTATGGATGTGAGAGTTGGACTATAAAGAAAGCTGAGCACCGAAGAATTGATGCTTTTGAATTGTGGTGTTGGAGAAGACTGATAGTCCCTTGGACTGCAAGGAAATCAAACCAGTCAATCCTAAAAGAAATCGGTTCTGACTATTCACTGGAAAGACTCAGGCTGACGCCGAAACTCCAATCCTTTGGCCACCTGATGCGAAGAACTGACTCACTGGAAAAGACCCTGATGCTGGGAAAGATTGAAGGCAGGAGGAGAAGGGAATGACACTGGATGAGATGGCTGGATGGCATCACCCACTTGATGGACATGAGTTTGAGCAAGCTCCAGGAGTTGGAGCACAGGATTTGGTTATCTTTGTACCCAGTACCTGGCCCAACACTTGGCATACAGTTTAAGTCAGTGGTTCTCAGCAGGCGGCAAACTCGTCCCCGGGAGGATATTCAGCAGTGTGTCGAGACGTTTGCTTCGCCACGGTGCAGGGGAGGGGCTGTACCAGCATCTGGTGGGTATAAGCCAGGGATGCCACTAAACATCTTACGATGCTCTGAACAGCCCCACAACTAAGACCCACCCCAACAAAGCATCAGTAGTTCTGAGGCTGCCAATGAGTGTCTCCTGAAAGAACTGATGCTATGAGCTTTCCCACATGTGGAAGCTCAAGAGGAACGTAAATCAGAGAAAGGAAGGAAGAGAGGGAAGAACTTAAGAAAACGGAGAACACTGAGATTCTTAAAAGTGCAGGCAGGTTACACTGATGGCCATGTGCTGAGACACGTAACTGGGGATGTTGACACAGCGCTGGTCTAAATGTCTCGGCATCCGACCTTTAGGACTTCTAGGAACTGTCTCAAACAGAAGGCCTGTGACATTATGGCAATTAAAAATCACTTAAGAAAGGCTGTACCTTGAATGGCATCCCCCAAATTCACGTATTCAAGTCCTAGCTACCTCAGGATATGACCTTATTTGGAAAGAGGGTCGCGGGAGATGTCATTAGTTGAGAAGGGGTCCCACTGGACTAAGATGGCTCCTGATCCAACAGGACCGGTGTCCTTATAAAATACTGCCGTGTGAAGACACGGACGCACACAGAGGGGAACAGCAGGTAAAAATGGAAGCAGAGGTCAGGGGGATGGTGCCAAAGCCAAGGGAGGCCCAAGATTCCCAGCAAATCGCCAGAAGCTGGGAGAGAGGTCCGGGGCAGGTTCCCTCACAGCCTCCCCAGAACCACCTCTGCCGACACCCTGATCCTGCACTCCTGACCCTCAGAACCCGGAGAGCATGAATCTCTATCATCCAAGCTGCACAGTGTGTGCAAGCTTTGAGGACAGCCCTGGAGAACTGCTGCTAGAGACGTTCTCTACAGAAAGGGCTCAGTCACTTCAGTTCAGTTCAGTCACTCAGTCATGTCAAACTCTGTCACCCCATGGACTGCAGCACTCCAGGCTTCCCTGTCCATCACCAACTCCCAGAGCTTGCTCAAACTCATGTCCATCGCGTTGGTGATGCCATCCAACCATCTCATCTTCTGTTGGCCCCTTCTCCTCCTGCCCTCAATCTTTCACAGCATCACGGTCTTTTCCAATGAGTCAGCTCTTCGCATCAGGTGGCCAAACTATTGGAGTTTCAGCTTCAACATCAGTCCTTCCAATGAATATCCAGGACTGATCTCCTTTAGGATGGAGTGGTTGGATCTCCTTGCCATCCAAGGGACTCTCAAGAGTCTTCTCCAACACCACAGTTCAAAAGCATCAATTCTTCGGCGCTCAGCTTTCTTCACAGTCCAACTCTCACATCCATACATGACCACTGGAAAAACCATATCCTTGACTAGATGGACCTTTGTTGGCAAAATAATGTCTCTGCTTTTTAATATGCTGTTTAGGTTGATCATAACTTTCCTTCCAAGGAGTAAGCATCTTTTAATTTCATGGCTATAGTCACCATCTGCAGTGATTTTGGAGCCCAAAGAAAGGCCTCAAGACCTAAGTAATCTTCACTTGGGTTATCAGTCCAGGGGTTTACCTTTAACGGTCCTCTCGGACATCACTGCCTCACGTGGACATGCTTCTTTCTCAACTAATAAGTTTAATGATCTGGTAATGAATTCATGAATACTTGTCTAAGACAGAAATATGAACCATCCCAGTTCGAATTATAATTTTCCACTTCAGGTAGACAAACTACTATTGGTATTTTATATTTAAAAGGAAACAGAGTCACAGAAGTGGTCTAGATTGAGAGATGCTCC
Organism: Bison bison bison; assembly: GCF_000754665.1. Taxonomy (NCBI): domain Eukaryota; kingdom Metazoa; phylum Chordata; class Mammalia; order Artiodactyla; family Bovidae; genus Bison; species Bison bison. The sequence continues at coordinate 1,176,587 of NW_011494694.1, read as the reverse complement.
CAAACGTCTCCTAGAACCTGGAGAAGCTTCTCAACCAGGGGTCCATCAACCCCCACACCTGGGGTCCAGGGAATCCAGAAACCCTAGAGGCGCCTGTGGCATCTTGCATTCCTCAGCAATCTGTGCATTTTCCTGAAAAAGGTCAACATGCTCTCATCAGATTCTCAAGGCTTTCTGTGGTCCCATCAACTAAACTAGAATATAATCCTTCTGCTCCAATAATGTCCTGAAATTCTACACCAGATTTGGTTGCTCCATGGAGCGGAGACTTTTGAGATTAACCAGGAAAACACTTTCGATGCAATGTGGTCACCAAACCAGAAAAAGTCAATTAAAGCACATTCTCACAGAAGACTAAGCTGTCTTTTTAACTTTTTAAACATTTGAACATGTAATTATCTGAAAGCTTTTTGAATGATGTCTATTTTCTTCATTGCATGATGTTATCTCCATCTCTCTACATCTGTAAACCACACATTGGGGAAAAAAGGTAAATTTTAAATGCGTGTTAAAGTACGTTTCAGAAATCTAAGACTTTACTTTGAATTCATCAAAATACAGTGTTTCTTCTCATGTAATTTAGACTTTATTAAGACAAGTGCATGGGGCTTCCCAAGTGGCTCATTGGGTAAAGAATCCACCTGCAATGCAGGAGACACAGGAGACACCAGTTTGATCCCTGGGTTGGGAAGTTCCCCTAGAGGAGGACATGGCCACCCACTCCAATATTCTTGCCTGGAGGGTTCCACGGACAGAGGAGACTGGCGGGCTACAGTTCAAAGGGTCACAAAGAGTCGGACACGACTGAAGTGACTGAGCATGCACGCACGCAACGCAAGTGTATAAAATACTCCAGTCTGAATGATTTCAGTACTTATTATAAAAGCACGACATACAGAAATTAGCTATCCCAAAACAAAGCATAAGGGAAGTTTATTCGTAAGATACACGTGTATTTAGTAATGAGATCTAGATGCTAATTTTCTGCAGCCTCGTAGATAAATAAACCTAAGCATCCCCAAGTCTATAAGGGAACAAAAGCCACCAGAAGAGCATCCACGTCAGCATCCCGAGGAGGCGTGTGTAGAGACATCCACTCTCATCTCCTGAGCAGTAAATGCCGGCTACGACCACTGCAGGATCCGTTCCTCCTCAACAAAACCCCCACAGTCCCTTGAAGCATCAGCTCACCCCAGAGGGGCCACCCCCCTCCATATGAGAAGGGCCCGGCCACCACATCAGAGACAAAGAGAAACTGAATGAGAGAAAGCGTGCCCTTGCCACCCCAGCTCTAACCCAGGGTGCACGACGGACAAGGAAATGGTGACACTGAGTTAGACGGTACACATGAATTACTAGGACCCTAAATTAAACAACTCTGAGCAAAGTTAGTTTAATCCAAAGTGAATCCTTTAAAAAAAAAGGAAGAAGAGGGGCAGGAAGGAACAAAATTAAAATGGAGGTAAATAAGGAGCAGGATAAAAATCTAAAGAGCTGGAGAGACAAGTAAGCAAGACAACTCACAGACCAGGTGTAAAATATTTCAGTGTCAACTAGATTGCCCAGTAAAATTATAATCACAAACTTTCATTGACTGCTCCAATGTGACAGGCATGGTACTCGGCACTTCATGCAGCCCTTACACACATAACTACTGCTACTTATTCCCATTTTACAGGTGGGAAAGCTGAAGAGAGAGGGGCTAAGTCCCATAGCTGCTGCTGCTGCTGCTAAGTCGCTTCAGTCGTGTCCGACTCTGTGCGACCCCATAGACGGCAGCCCACCGGGCTCCCCCGTCCCTGGGATTCTCCAGGCAAGAACACTGGAGTGGGTTGCCATTTCCTTCTCCAGTGCATGAAAGTGAAAAGTGCAAGTGAAGTCGCTCAGTCGTGCCCAACTCTTAGTGACCCCGTGGACTGCAACCTATGAGGCTCCTCCGTCCATGGGATTTTCCAGGCAAGAGCACTGGAGTGGGGTGCCATTGCCTTCTCCAAGTTCCAAAGCTACTAGGTGGTTTATCCCGAGGCCAGTGTTCAGTGCTCAGTCACTGCACTGTAATACTGTAGATCTTTGGGTACTGTGTAGGAACCTGAAAAAGCATATCTTCTAAAGGAAAATGTGTATTTTTCGTTCCAAATATCATAATTAATTAAAGGTTCAGTACTTAGGGGGAATTATTAAACAGGACATGTGTGGCAAAGGACTAATAATATACTCATGTACAAATTCTTACTATCCAGACGGCTTTTAGATTACAACCTTTATTTGCGATCACCTAACATTTCCTTTCTTCTAAGGGATTCCTGCCCACAGTAGTAGATATAATGGCCGTCTGAGTTAAATTCACCTATTCCAGTCCGTTTTAGTTCACCGATTCCTAAAATGTCCATGTTCACCCTTGCCATCTCCTGCTTGACCACTTCCAATTTACCCTGATTCATGGACCCAGCATTCCAGGTTCCTATGCAATATTGCTCTTTACAGCATCAGATTTTACTTCCATCACCAGTCACATCTGGGTGCTGTTTTTGCTTTGGCTCCGTCTCTTCATTCTTTCGGAGAAGGCAATGGCACCCCACTCCAGTACTCTTGCCTAGAAAATCCCATGGATGGAGGAGCCTGGAAGGCTGCAGTCCATGGGGTCGCTGAGGGTCGGACATGACTGAGTGACTTCACTTTCACTTTTCGCTTTCATGCATTGGAGAAGGAAATGGCAACCCACTCCAGTGTTCTTGCCTGGAGAATCCCAGGGAGGGGGGAGCCTGGTGGGCTGCCGTCTATGGGGTCACACAGAGTCGGACACGACTGAAGGGACTTAGCAGCAGCAGCAGCTTCATTCTTTCTGCAGTTATTTCTCCACTCATCTCCAGTAGCATATTGGGCACCTACGGACCTGGGGAGTTCATCTTTCAGTGTCCTATCTTTTGGCGTTTTCATACTGTTCATGGGGTTCTCAAGACAAGAATACCGAAGTGGTTTGCCATTCCCTTCTCCAGTGGACCCTGCTTTGTTAGAACTCTCCACCAGGGTCTTGTAAAGATGCATGTTCCTTGGAAGACAAGTTATGACCAATCTAGAAAGCATATTAAAAAGTAGAGACATTACTTTGCCAACAAAGGTCCGTCTAGTCAAAGCTGTGGTTTTTCTAGTAGTCATGTATGGATGTGAGAGTTAGACTATAAAGAAAGCTGAGCACTGAAGAATTGATGCTTTTGAACTGTGGTGCTGGAGAAGACTCTTGAGAGTCCCTTGGACTGCAAGGAGATCCAACCAGTTCATCCTAAAAGAAATCAGTCCTGAATATTCATTGGAAGGACAGATGCTGAAGCTGAAACTCCAATACTTTGGCCACCTGATGCAAAAAACTGGCTCACTGGAAAAGACCCTGATGCTGGGAAAGTTTGAAGGTGGAAGAAGAAGGGGATGACAGAAGATGAGATGGCTGGATGGCACCGACTCTATGAACATGAGTTTGAGCAAGCTCCGGGAGTGAAGGACAGGGAGGCCTGGTGTGCTGCAGTCTATGGGGTCACAAAGAGTCAGACATGACTGAGCGACTGAACCGAACTGAACTGAACATTTCCTTTAAAGTGTGAAGAGGCTAAAAAGTGCGTAAAAAAAGTGTTTTATTACCTATCCATTCTGGTGTGTTCACACAAGCTCTGCTGAGTTGGTCAGCTCTCCCTGCTCTTCAGTCCCGAGTGCACAGAGGGAATTCCCCGCTAAGGGCCTGGGAGCTGCCCGCTGTATTTCCTCCCTGCACTCTTTCTCTAGATTTAACAGCCTCCTCTCCATTTCTCAGGGCTCAGCTCAAGAGTGGCTTCCCAGAGCTGTCTGACCTGCCGGCCACTGAAGCAGGTCCTGCCACACGCTACGGTCATTCTCGATCCTCTGGCTGGTTTTACATCCTTTATAGCCCTTGACACTACTGGAAAGTGTCTGAACTATTTATATGATGATCTGCTTTCTGTCAACCCCAACAGCAACCCACGCTTCAGGCGAGCAGACATTTTGTGGGTTTGACTCACTTCCATAAAACACCTGGGAGGGTATGTGGTGTATGAAAGAGATGATCGAATATTTCCTGAATGAATGAACTTCCCCATGTTTCAGCTCAAATACCTTACAAACCGATTATACTTCACTGCTTGTAACTCATAATAAAAAGCAGCCTTAAGACTAAAGAACCCAACCCAATCTTTAACAGGCAAATTGATTTTGGTTCACATTTAGAAACTAGAGAAGTTCACGATTCTCAAAATAGGGCACAAAACTCTCCGGGGAGCACAAGAAGATGTTCTGGCTGGGGAAACAGAAGGCAAAAGGGAAAGACAAGGAATTCAGAGGGCTAACATCCATTTGGGTTGGGAGCTGGGGAAGCACAGCATTAACCCAGCCATGGACATGGAACCCGAGGAGTGAGCGTTTACATTTCTTCTGACGTCGGGAGAGCTTGTAAGAGACACGCAGCGATTCAGACCACATTGAAGACATAATAATAAAACAATGAATGTTCCTTTATGTCTTGAGTAAACTGCATTATCATCATGGAGTTCTTATTTCTCAGTGGCACCACAGTACAACAGATCATACTGTCTTACCTAAGTGACCAGTTTATCTTCAGTCTAACCCAGGAGATATTCCAAATTTGTAAGCCACCTTGCAAATAAATGCTACTGTTTACAGATAAGGGCAAGTCCATTATTACAAGAAATATAATCGTAAAAACACATTTCACGGCCAATAAGTGAAACACATCAGTAAAAATATGACACTGTTTCTTACAAAGAGTAATATGCCTTACTTTGGGGAGTGGGGCAGAAGAAGAGGGGGTTGCCATAGGTACTTTTCTTATTCCAAAATAGTCAAATGATTTTGCCAGTAGTGTATATTAATTTTATATCTAATGTATTAATTTTATATCTATACTCACACAAATAAACACATATATACACAAATATTTTTAACGTATTTATGCACGTGTCCATCTTCCCTGATGGTTCAGATGGTAAAGAATCTGCCTGCAGTACAAGAGATATTAGGAGACTATGGGTTCGATCCCTGGGTCAGGAAGATCCCCTGGAAGAGGAAATGGCAACCCACTCCAGTATTCTTCCCTGAAAAAATCCCATGGACAGAGGAGCCTGGCGGGCTACAGTCCACGGGGGTCGCAAAGAGTCGGATATGGCTGAGCAACTAAGCGTGCGTGTCCATCAAACAAAAA
>NW_011494694.1:1148127-1171263 GCF_000754665.1 Bison bison bison | reverse complement strand
CAAACAAAAATCATTTCAAAATCTTGGTTCTGCCACTAACAAGCAGAAGGACTTAGCAAGTTAGGGAGTCTTTCTGACCTGTTTCCTGATCTGTAACTGATAATTATATATCTGTTTCATGGCTCTGACGGGAATTAAAAGTATTCTTGCCTGGAAAATCCCATGGACAAAGGAGCCTGGCGGGGCTACAGTCCATGGGGTCACAAAGAGTCGGACCCGACTGGACATGCTTGCACATGTATATGTAAAAGATGTAAAACTTGGCTCAAGAAATGGCAGGAACGGGGGTGAGACAGACGAAGGCGGGTGCGCTCACATACCGTGCTCTGACCCTCGCCCTCCCCAGCCACACAGGCTGGCCCCATCTTTCTCTCTCTCCTGGAAATCCACAGCATTCAAAGGGAAGGGATGATTCTTTGTGATTTTGCAAAAGAAATTTCAAAATCTCAGCCACAAACCCTCGGTCTGACATTTTTTTCTCCCCTAAAAGCCTGGAACAAAAACCTTCAACTCACAACCCCTGACCCTTCGGAACAAGCATTTTCAGTGGAGACAGTCACAGAGTGGGTTTTGAAGCCAGGGCTTCCTGAGCAGTCCGCGGCTGCTCTCCGGAGCCGGGCTGTTGAGGGGAGCTGCGGTTCGTGCCTGAGCACGCGGGGGGGGGGGCAGTGGGGTGCGGCGGGCCAGGCGCTCTGGTCCTCCTCCTCACCCGTGAGCACGTGGGCGTGCAAGACTGCAAACACACACGGACAGGACCCCGCGACACTCCTGACTAGACAACAACAAAATGTTTTGACTAGGAACATCTTCCTGAGAAAAGAGAGATTACTCAGAAATAAATTTTAAAAATCTTTCCTCAAACTAATTCAGAGGTAATCACTAAAAATGTCACCCATGGCCACCTGCCCTGGCATATTCCACGTGCAAGAGAGCTAGAAACACCCGCTATAGCCACATTCTTCTCCTTGCCTAGTCCAGCAAATCGGTGATATGATACCTCAAATTTATTGGGAAAAAAATATACATGTTTGGTCTTCATTCGCAGTTCCTGGCTCACAGCTCCCGAACCCTTGGAATTTCCTGAGTGATAAGAGCCATGGGATAAGGTTCAGCCCCTTGTCCTCAGTTCCTGAGGCACTTCAGGGAAGGTGGCTCTGGGTGCCATCCAAGGGTGAGGGCTGGGGGCCAGGAGAACCAGCCCTGTGATGAGAGGGCGGGAATTCTCAGTCCTCCATGGACTTCCAGGGAAGGGAGAGGAGCTGGAGGCTGAATCAGTGGCCATTGGCCAATGATTAGTCATGGAACAAAGCTTCCATTAAAAACCCAAAAGGGAGGGCTGAGGTCCTGCTTCCGAGAGCCCAGGGATGGTGAATGTCCTTCCATGGGCCGCCGTGCCAAGCCCCACACCCACAGGGACATAGCTCTTTGGTCCAAAACCTTGCCTGTGTGTCTCCATCTGGCTACAGATCTGTATCCTTTTATTAATATAATAAATCAGCAATCTAAGGAGCAAATGGTCTTCCTGGGTTCTCTGAGCCTTCCTAGCAAATTAATCAAGCCTGAAGAAGGGGCTCTGGGACTCTCTGATTTATAGTCAGTTGGTCAGCAGGACAGGTAACAACCTGGACTTTGTGACTGTCATTCTGAGCTGGAGACAGTCCTTGGAACCTCTGGTTTTCAGAGCACAGGTAACAGCCTGGGCTTGCAACTGGTGTGTGAAGTGGAGAGGGCTCTTGGGGGCAATAAGCCCCTTTACCGGTGGAATCTGATCCTAGTTCTGGGTAGGTAAGTGTCAAAATCGAGGTGAATTCTCAGACACACACTTGGTGTCAGGAAACTAACAGCTTGTTGGGGTGGGGAAGCCTACACACACACGCACACGCACACACACACACCAAGCTGGCACTGGGTCCAGGAACTCTGCAGTGAGACCCTGCCGCCCACCGAAAGCATTCTACCCTTCACCTTGGTGTATTGCACTTCTAATTTGTCAGCTGATCATTTCTTTTTTTTTTTTAAATGAACGTAACATTAAGTTTCATACAGAGTCTCTCTCATTTTCTGGTATATCCTCATATACTCATCAGTAGCTATTATACAACTGACAGAGTAGCAGCTAATATATCTTACTTTAATGTAAACACGTGTCTTCCACTTGTCAGATACAAATTCAATGCATAAATCCAGGCTTCTTCATGGGAGAGAAAAACAAACCATTCCTCTCCAGCAGCCCTAACTTAAAAAGTAAAGGAAAACATTGAGCAGAAACAGCTACGGTTAGGATTGCAACAGAAATTTTCACAAAGTGTGTAAAAAACTATGACATTATCATCATGGCACATTAAAACAGGAGGAGAGTTTACACTGTGACATACATTGAGAAGACAGGGATTTCCTTCAAGAAATAAAATCTATAACAAAATACCAGGGGAATTATACAAAACACATACTAAAGACATACAAGAATATAGATAAAAATCTTAGTGAAAAGAATCATTTTATTGAACTAAACCTATTTCCAATTTTTAAGAAGCAAGATATACATATATATATAATTTAGAATTATATATAGATATAATTTTATATAAAATTATATATAAAATATAATATATTTTACCAGCATAATTTCACTCCTCAACAACACTTAAAAGTATCATTGCTAAGAATCAATATAGAATATAAAAGTGAAGTCTTAGAACCAGAAGGAATTTGGGAGATCATCAAATCAAAGCCCAGGTCAAGCTAACAGACTGAGCAGGTGTGCTGGACTAGTGAAAGCTGGATGACCCACATCTCACTAGTACAACATTTAACAAAGAACTCTAAAGTCTCTGATTTTTTTATAAAAAGAAAAAATTCCCTTCAGTCTTCTAAATCTTTCGTTCAGTCACTCAGTCACATCTGACTCTTTGCGACTCCGTGGACTGCAGCATGCCAGGCTTCCCTGTCCATCACCAACTCCCAAAGCTTGCTCAAACTCACATCCACCGAATCAGGGATGCCGTCCACCCATCTCACCCTCTGCCGTCTGCTTCTCCTCCCGCCTTCAATCTTTCCCAGCATCAGGGTCTTTTCAAATGAGTCAGTTCTTCGTATCAAGTGGCCAAAGTATTGGAGCTTCAGCTTTGGCATCAGTCCTTCCATTGAATATTCAGGACTTATTTCCTCTAGGGTGGACTGGTTGGATCTCCTTGCAGTCCAAGGGACTCTCAAGAGTCTTCTCCAACAACCACAGTTCAAAAGCATCAATTCTTCGGTGCTCAGCTTCCTTTATAGTCCAACTCTCACACTTGTACATGACTACTGGAAAAAAACAAAACTTTGACTAGATGGACCTTTGTTGGCAAAGTAATGTCTCTGCATTTTAATATGCTGTCCAGGTTGGTCACAGCTTTTCTTACAAGGAGCAAGCGTCTTTCAAGCAGCATGCTGAGTTCCAAACTGTCACTGGTGATAAAGACATCTCCTGTCTCTGACGCCACAACACAGCGCTAGGCTCTTACAAACTTTTAGTCCAAAAAAAATGCACAGGAAATATTTTTAACAGGTCAAGGGTATCTTTTAAAATAATGAATTGTCACATCCCTATGAATAATGAATTTCATTCCTATGAGTGCTAGGGAGAAAATAATTATAGTGATTCTTACTGTAACACATTTAAGTCTAACAGCATAAGCCCAAAACACAACTAGGTTTTTAAAGACAACTTCTTAGAATAGTTTTAAGTTTCACAGAGAAATTGAGAGGAAGGTACAAGGATTTCCTATATATCACCTACCACTACATGTGTAGCCTCCTCCATTATCAATATTTCCCACCAGCGTGGTTCATTTGTTACAATCCATAAACCTCCACTGACATGTCATAATCACCTGAAGTCCACAGTCAATATTAAGCCCTGACTCTTGGTGACCCCATGGACTGCAGCATGCCAGGCCTCCCTGTCCATCACCAACCCCCAGAGCCTGCTCAAACTCATGTCCATCAAGTCGGTGATGCCATCCAACCATCTCATCCTCTGTTGTCTCCTTCTCCTCCGATCTTCAATCCCAGCATCAGGGTCTTTTCCAATGACTCAGATCTTCGCATCAGGTGGCCAAAGGACTGGAGTTCAATGATCTACTTACTTCACATTCAGTTCAGTTCAGTTGCTCAGTCGTGTCCGACTCTTTGTGACCCCATGAATCGCAGCACGCCAGGCCTCCCTGTCCATCACCAACTCCCGGAGTTCACCCAAACTCATGTCGATCGAGTCGGTGATGCCATCCAGCCATCTCATCCTCTGTCGTCCCCTTCTCCTCCTGCCCCCAATCCCTCCCAGCATCAGGGTCTTTTCCAATGAGTCAGCTGTCCACATCAGGTGGCCAAAGGATTGGAGTTTCAGCTTCAACATCAATCCCTCCAATGAACGCCCAGGACTGATCTCTTTTAGGATGGACTGGTTGGATCTCCTTGCAGTCCAAGGGACTCTCAGAGTCTTCTCCAACACCACAGTTCAAAAGCATCAATTCTTCGGTGCTCAGCTTTCTTCACAGTCCAGGTCTCACATCCATACATGACCACTGGAAAAACCATAGCCTTGACTAGATGAACCTTTGTTGGCAAAGTAATGTCTCTGCTTTTGAATATTCTGTCTAGGTTGGTCAAAACTTTTCTTCCAAGGAGCAAATTGTCTTTTAATTTCATGGCTGCAATCACCATTTGCAGTGATTTTGGAGCCCAAAAAAATAAAGTCTGACACTGTTTTCACTGTTTCCCCATCTATTTCCCATGAAGTGATGGGACCGGATGCCATGATCTTCGTTTTCTGAATGTTGAGCTTTAAGCCAACTTTTTCACTCTCCTCTTTCACTTTCATCAAGAGGCTTTTTAGTTCCTCTTCACTTTCTGCCATAAGAAGGGTGGTATCATCTGCATATCTGAGGTTATTGATATTTCTCCCAGCAATCTTGATTCCAGCTTGTGCTTCTTCCAGCCCAGCGTTTCTCACGATGTACTCTGCATAGAAGTTAAATAAGCAGGGTGACAATATACAGCCTTGACGTACTCCTTTTCCTATTTGGAACCAGTCTGCTGTTCTATGTCTGGTTCTAATCATTGTTTGTTGATCTATATGCAGATTTATCAGGAAGCTGGAAGGTGGACTGCTATTTCCATCTCTTTAAGAATTTTCCACAGTTTGTTGTGATCCACACAGTCAAAGGCTTTAGCATAATCAATAAAGCAGAAGTATATGTTTTTCTGGCACTCTCTTGCTTTTTTGATGATCCAACGGATGTTGGTAATTTGATCTCTGGTTCCTCTGCCTTTTCTAAATCCAGCTTGAACATCTGGAAGTTCTCAGTTCACATACTGTTGAAGCCTAGCTTGAAGGATTTTGAGCATCACTTTGCTAGCACGTGAGATGAGTGACAGATATTCTGTCATTTCTGAAATTGCACCCAAGTACTGCATTTCAGACTCTTTTGTTGACTGTGAGGGCTACTCCATTTCTTCTGAGGGATTCCTGCCCACAGTAGTAGATGTAATGGTCATCTGAGTCAAATTCACTCGTTCAGTCTCTTTTGGTTCACTGATTTTTAACATGTCAGTGTTCACTCTTGCCATCTCCTGCTTGACCACTTCCAATTTGCCTAGATTCATGGCCCTAACTTTCCAGGTCCCTATGCAATATTGCTCTTTACAGCATCAGACCCTGCTTCTATCCACAGTCACATCCACAGCTGGGTATTGTTTTTGCTTTGGCTCCATCCCTTCATTCTTTCTGGAGTTATTTCTCCACTGATCTCCAGTAGCATACTGGGCACCTACCCACCTGGAGAGTTCATCTTTCAGTGTCATCTTTTTGCCTTTTCATACTGTTCATGGGGTTCTCATGGCAAGAACTGAAGTGGTTTGCCATTCCCTTCTCCAGTGGACCACATTTTGTCAGAACTCTTGACCGTGACCCGTCCGTCTTGGGTGGCCCTACATGGCATGGCTCATTATTTCATTAAGTTAGACAAGGCTTATCAAATCTGTCAACAAACATTTACCAAGTGTCTCCTGGAACCACAGAAGCAACATTTTCTAGCAAAGAACTAGAAACACACGGTCACAAAGTCTATAAGGCTGTGCTTGTTCATACAACAGTATGAGTATAAGAGTGTAAGATTAAAAAAACCGATTACTTACTGGAGTAAATTAGATGCATTATTACAGTTAATTTTGGCTGTTTACTTTTTTAGTGTCTACTAAGCAATGGCACCCCACTCCAGTATTCTTGCCTGGAAAATCCCATGGATGGAGGAGCCTGGTAGGCTGCAGTCTATGGGGTTGCTAAGAGTCGGACACGACTGAGTGACTTCACTTTCACTTTTCACTTTCATGCACTGGAGAAGGAAATGGCAACCCACTCCAGTGTTCTTGCCTGGAGAATCCCAGGGACAGGGGAGCCTGGTGGGCTACTGTCTCTGGGGTCGCACAGAGTTGGACACGACTGAAGTGACTTAGCAGCAGCAGCAGGAAACGTTTAGTAACTTGTATATGTGGTTGGCACCACGTTTATGTTGGAGAGCACTGCTCCAAGGCCTTTGTTTTCCAGCTTATGCCAGATCTCTGTCCCTTAATTGAGGCCATTAAAGCACACCGCAGAAACCAACTGCCAGCCACTCAGCTGCCATCCTGAGTCTTGGGTTCCACATCGAGAGGTAAACTTAATGTTTCCTTCTCTCGTCAGAGTGTTATTAGACTCAAAAGACACACTCCAGCCTTCTCAACCTACTTATAAACACTGATTTGGACTTAACTATTTTAAGTGATAAATATGTGAAACAAATAACAGTTCTGATTTATATAAATTGATGTGTATCAACAAAATTTCTTTAACCCTTTACAGCTCACCTAGTCCATTGCCTCATGTGACTATACCAACAGCCTTGAGGGAGTGAAGGCTGCTTGTTCTCCCCTTTTATGATGAAAAACCCAAACCAAGCATGAGTCACCTGCCCAAGAACAGAAAACTGACTCATCAGTGGCAGGGGCTTCCCTGGTGGCTCAGTGGTAAAGAATCCCCCTGCCAAGGCAAGAGACACAGGTTTAGTCCCCGATCAGGGAAGATCCCACATGCCGAAGAGCAACCAAACCCGTGCACCACGACTGTGGACCCTGTACTCTGGGGCCCGGAAACCTCGACGACCGAGGCCCATGCGCCCTAGAGCAAGAGCTCGCCAACAGGAGAAGCCGCCGCAGTGAAGCCCAGGTGGCAGCACTGGGCAGCGGCCCCCGCTTTCCACAGTAGAGAAGAGCCTGCACGGCAATGAGGACCCAGCACAGCCGTGAATAAACAAGTACTTTATTTTAAGAAAAAAAAAAAAAAGCTGGACTATACCATGCTTGCTGCTATTGCGTGATCTCTACTGCTGATGCTGACTAGTCCTTGGAGATTCTATCTGTCTTAACATATCTGTTGGCCCACATTTCCTTAAAGAATCAACGTTAACTAGAGCAGAGAGAAATGCCATCAGGAAGGCACATTCTCAGAGGAAGTTGGGCACCAGAAATAAAATGGACATGCACTAACTCAGGACTGCATTTTACATGCTGAAAAGCAATGGAAAGTAACAAAATGCAAAAGGACATTATAATCCAGTGTGACGGATGGCCTTATGGCAGCCCTCGAAAACCAATGCATACTCCTTTCAGACAACTTTATTTCTAAAATTGCTTTAAAAGCCAGAATGACTCTTTCTAATAAATGTATAAATGCTAACTGCATCCAATAGTAAGCATGCAAAAAGAGACTATTAATCTGATCTGATATCTGAGACATGCAAATATATAACTACACTGTTCCTAGTGCTTAGATTTAGTTGCACTCACCAGGAGAACAATCAAGATAAATGGAGGAGCTGTGACTAAGAATTAATGAATGCATATAGTAATGTGATTTACCATATACCTAAAAAATGCATATTTGAAGTTACAAAAAATCATTGTTTTACCATATTAATATAAAAAACAGGATATTTTAAGATAAATGTTTTCTAAATCAAAACCAATATTCTCAAGCATTACTTAATTTTAAAACCGGAATAACTCAATTTTCTCTAACAAAGTTAATAAACTGCTATCTCATTCCCCAAAAGACTTCAAAGTCTTTTCTGAAAAGACCTGTGCTATACAGGATCTTCAATGTATCAACTTTCTAAACTTTGACTTAAAACTGTCTCCACCATTAGCACGATCTTTAAAGACAGAACTGTATCTTATTCATCTTCTCATTCCCAGTGCCTGTAATTACTGCTGATCTGTGTCAGCAGCAGTAGTCATGTTCTATGAAGCCAAAGCAAACATGAAGTAGTGACTACTGAAACACTTCTCATGGGAAAATAAATACAGGGTGGAAGCGTGAAAGTGTCCGTTGGTCAGTTGTGTCCAACTCTTTGCAATCCATTGGGCTACAGCCCACCAGGCTCTTCTGTCCATGGGATTTCTCCAGGCAAGAATACTGGAGTGGGTTGCCGTTTCCTTCTCCAGGGGATCTTCCCAACAGCGATAGAACACAGGTCTCTTGCATTGGAGGCCGATTCTTCACCATCTGAGCCATCAGGGAAGACCAAAATACAGGCTTAGATTCCTATAAACTTCCGTCACAATATTTTCACCAATAGATCAATATAGAGCCTTGCTTTATGTATGTTTCTATTTAAAGGCACCTTAAATACATAATGTGTGTTAGTTGCTCAGTCGCATCCAGCTCTTTGAAACCTCATGGACTGTAGCCTGCCATGTTCCTATGTCCGTGAAAACCTCCAGGCAAGAATACTGGAGCGGGTAGCCATTCCCTTCTCCAGGGGCTCTCCCCAACCCAGGAATCAAACCCAGCTTTCCTGCATTGCAGGCAGATTCTTTACCATCTGAGCCACCAGGGAAGCATTAAATATATAATAAATATACCTAATTTAACAAATATTGATGATTTGATAACATTGAACTCTTGGCTCACAGCACTGTAACTCATTCTTGAAGGAAGCTTATCTGATACATGCATTTTCTCCATAAAAAGGCACATCACAGCCTAAACAACACTTGCACACTACACTTGGAAGCCATTTCAGCAGCAAAGTTAGTAATAAAAAGCACAAAAATGAGCAAAATGTGACACAAATATACCACAAAAATGAGTTTTGTTTACAGTATGAGGACTGAAAAAATAAGGTAGTGTACGGCATTGTTCGACCTCAGCTGGGAATGCGTGTGCAGATGTTACCACTGCTCATGTTATCCACTGCTCTGTGTATACACATGCCCACGAATAACATGAAACCACTGTGAGTGTTGATTCTGAAGTTACAAATAAATTTTAGTGAGCAGACAAATTTGCAAATGCAGAATCCACAAATAATGAGATTTGACTCATTTTCACATAGCAGTCATTTGATAAATGTCTTAGAACTGAATGAATAAATGAAAGAAATCACTATCATAATGAGACACTCCTCTTCCTTCCAGTAATTTCATTATTTTGATCCCGTTTAAGACACATCCATATGACACTGAATCTACCAAACTGCTAGCAGTCAACCAAACAACTTGAGTCTGTGGGGAATAAGCCTTCTGGCTCACCTATCTTGTTTATCCTACTAGCTTTTTTTGGCTGATAAATATAAATATAATGAAATAGCACATGCAGTGAAATTATATTGGGAAACCTAAGGAGTCAAGTCCTAACAACAGACTGGAACAAGACATTACACACCATTTACAATAATGTGATATTAAAAACTTCCTCTGTTTAAGAGTCAGTACCACTGCTGCGGATAGTTCGCTCAGAGGGGAAGTAAGGTCAGAATGGAGCTGAGGGAATTGTGCTCCCTGATCTCAGACTATACAGCAAAGCTACAGTAATCAAAACAGTCTGGTACTGGCATAAAAACATACACATCAGTGGAATAAGATAGACTGCCCAAAGGTAAACCCACATACCTATGGTCAACTAATTCAAGACAAAGGAGGCAAGACTATACAATGGAGGAAAAAAGTCTCTTCAATAAGTGATGCTAGGAAAACTGGACAGCTACATGTAAACGAATGTAATCAGAACATTTTCTAACACCACATACAAAAATTAACTCAAAAAGGATCAATATATAAATCTAAATGTAAGACCAGATACTATAAAACTCCTAGAGGGAAACAGGCAGAACACTCTTTTACATAAATCGCAGCAATAGTTTTTTTTATTTGTCTCCTAAAGTAATGAAAATAAAAAGAAAAAAATTTTAATGTGGCCTAATTAAACACAAACACTTTCATACAGCAAAAGAAACCATTGACAAAATGAAAAGATAATCTATGGACTGGGAGAAAATATCTGTAAATGATGCTACTGACAAGGGATCAACTTCCAAAATATACAAACAGCTCATACAGCTTAATATCTAATAAATAAATAAATAAATAAACCCAATCAAAAAATGGGCAGAAGACCTAAGCAGACATTTTTCCAAAGAAGACAAACAGATGGCCAAGAGGCACATGGAAAGATGCTCAATATTTCTAATTATTAAAGAAATGCAAATCAAAAGGACAATAAGGTATTACCTCACACCAGTAAGAATGACCATTATTAAAAAGTCTACAAATCATAAGTGCTGAAGAAGCTGTGGCAAAAAAATGAACATTCATACCTAGTTGATGGGGATGTAAATTGGTGCAGCCATTGTGGAGAACAGTTTGGAGATTTCTTTAAAAACTAAAACTAGAGTTACCATATGATCCTGCAATCCCACGTCTAGGCATATATCTGAAGAAAACTTTAATGTGAAAAGACACATGTATCCCAAAGTCATAGAAGTGCTATTTACAATAGCAAAGACATGGAGGGATCCTAAAGTGTCTACTGACAGATGAACAGATACAGAAGATGTGGCATGTACACGCCCGGCGCAACGTTACTCGGCCATAAAAAAGAACGAAATAATGCCACTTGCAGCGACATGGCTGGACCAAGAGACAGTCACACTGAGCGAAGTCGGTCAGACACAGACGGACAAACGCCATATGATATCACTTACACACAGAATCTTCAAAATGACTGAGCGAAGTCGGTCAGACACAGACAGACAAACGCCATATGATATCACTTACACACAGAATCTTCAAAATATGAATATAAACGAATATATTTACACAACAAATAGACTCATAGACAGAAAACAAACTTACGGTTATCAAAGGGGATAGAGGGAAGGCAGAAGAGATAAAGTAGGAGTTTGGGACTGACATATACACGCTATTATATATGAAACAGATAAACAACAAAAACCTACTGTGTATCACAGGGAACTACACTCAATGTCTTGTAATAACCTAGTGGAAAAGAATCTGAAAAAGAATACATATGTATATGTGTGTGTGTGTATATATATTCCATTGCATAATATAGATATAACTCACTTTGCTATACGCCTGAAATGAACACAACACTGTAAATTAACTTATTTCAATTAATACATTGGTACAAAATGATTTACCAAATTAAAGAATAATAATAATGATTAAGGACCCACTTTGTCCCTAGTGAGTAAGAAATGCCACAATTAGGAGTACAAGCATCTACACTACACACTATTTAAACCTGCTGCACAGGAGAACTGTGTTCATTTATACCGGAGAAAAATTTAAATACAGACACGTCCGTTTTCTTAAAAGTTTCATGAAATGTCACCTAGTAGCTCCAAAGCTCCAGTTCCCTTCCTCAATACTTAATCACTAATGATGATAGCTGAGTTGGCAGCCAAAGAAAAGGTCCGTTATTTTCCTGGTCACTACGACTGAGCGACTTCACTTTCACTTTTCACTTTCATGCACTGGAGAAGGAAATGGCAACCCACACCAGTGTTCTTGCCTGGAGAATCCTAGGGATGGGGGAGCCTGGTGGGCTGCCGTCTACGGGGTCAAAAAGTCGGACACGACTGAAGTGACTTAGCAACAGTAGCAGCAGCATGACACCATTTAACCTGTTGGTTAGAGAAAGACTGCCAGGGTCCTTCTCTGAGCTCTACCACTAGCTGAGTTATTGAATAAGTTATTCAGACTTTTTGAACCTCAATTTCCCCATCTGTGAAACAGAGACAAAAACAGTATTTATACCTTATAGGATTGTTTTAAGAATTAAGTGAGATATTAGATGAAAACTGTTTAAAATTGTGCTCAGTAATTGCTAGCAACTGCTCCCACATACATATGAGACACTAGTCAACATATTAACAAAAGACACAATACTATGTTGTCAGAAACGAGGACTAAGTAGAATACTACAGCTTTGGGAATTAAATGGCATTTATAAATTCCCAAAACACTTTTCAGCTTCCTGAAAAAAATACGAAGATTATTCTCTGCAGGTTTTCATTTTCAACATACTTTACCGTTCTTTATTATTCTAATTGGATTTACATGCTTATTACTGTAATCTAGAGTTCTCATTGCCAACGTTATTCAAAAGTGTGTATTTTGAAATAGGAAATCTAGATGATAATGAAAAACCTGAACTTCACTAACCTGAGTTGAACTCTGAATTAATACCTAATAATTTTTGCAACCCCATGGACTGTAGCACACCAGGGTCCTCTATCCATGGGATTTTCTAGGCAAGAATACTGGAGTGGATTGCCATTTCCTTCTCCAGAGGATCTTCCCAACCCAGGGATTGAACCCGGGTCTCTTGCATTGCAGGCAGACTCTTTACTGTCTGAGCCACCAAGAAATCCAAACTGTGGGAAATTCTTAAAGAAACGGGAATACCAGACCACCTTATCTGGCTCCTGAGAAACCTGTATGCAGGTCAAGAAGCAACAATTAGAACTAGACATGGAACAATGGACTGGTTTAAAATCAGGAAAGAAGTACATCAAGGCGGTATATTGTCACCCTGCTTATTTAACTTATATGCAGAATACATCATGCGAAATGCTGGGCTGGATGAAGCTCAAGCTGGCAAGATTGCAGGGAGAAAATCAATAACCTCAGATACGCAGATGACACCACCTTTATATCAGAAAGAGAAGAGGAACTAAAGAGCCTCTTGATAAAGGTGAAAGAGGAGAGTGGAAAAGCTAGCTTAAAACTCAACATTCAAGAACCGAAGGTCATGGCATCCGGTCCCATCATTTCATGGCAAATAGATTGGGAAAAAATGGGAACAGTGACAGATTTTATTTTCTTCGGCTCCAAAATCACTGCAGATGGTGACTGCAGCCATGATATTAAAAGATGCTTACTCCTTGGAAGAAAAGCTATGACAAACCTCAACAGTGTATTAAAAAGCAGAGACATCACTTTGCCAACAAAGGTCTGCATAGTCCAACCTATGGTTTTTCCAGTAGTCTTGTATGGATGTGAGAGTTGGACCATAAAGAAGGCTGAGCACTAAAGAATTAATGCTTTCTTTGGTGCTTGGAGAATCCTAAAGGAAATCAACCCTGAATGTACATTGGAAGGACAGATACTGAAGCTGAAGCTCCAATACTTTGGCCTGACAGGAAGAACCGACTTATTGGAAAAGACCCTTATGCCGGGAAAGACTGAAGGCAGGAGGAGGGGGGGACGACAGAGGATGAGATGGTTGGATGGCATCACCGACTCAATGGACAATGAGTTTGAGCAAACTGTGGGAGACAGTGAAGGAGAGGGAAGCCTGGCACGCTGCAGTCCACGGATGACAAAGAGTCAGACACAACTGAGGGACTGAAGAAAAACAACAATTTTCATGTATAATATGCTGGGATGTTTAGGTTTTCAGACAGTTTGTTCATTTTGCTACAGGAAACCTGAGCTTCCCTTTTTAACAAAAGTCATAAAATTGCAGGTTTGAAGT
Source organism: Bison bison bison (assembly GCF_000754665.1). NCBI lineage: Eukaryota > Metazoa > Chordata > Mammalia > Artiodactyla > Bovidae > Bison > Bison bison. Next base: position 1,157,405 of record NW_011494694.1, on the reverse strand, counting down.
TCTCTTTATTCTCAAAGATTTCATAATGTTAAGCATTCATATAGTTAAGCAGACAATACAGCAGGTGATAAAATGCTCAGACTTTATCAATGCGATGATAATTTGGCTCTAGAGCATGATCTGATTGATGTGTTTTGTTTTTTTTTAATCAGCAGAGGGAACGTGGTTGGCATTTATACCAGTAGATTATCACTGGTTTGAACAGTTCAATCCCGTGAAACTAATATTCCTCCATGTTTCAGTATAAATGCCAATAAGTATTTCTGAAGTGAATAGCCTGTCAGATGTTAAGTGTACTGAATTGATTCCAGTCCATACTTTTTTCCTCCTCCTCACAGGTTTATTAAGAAACGGATGATACACAGGTATCCTCAAATTTGCCACCCTTGTTTTTTTCACACAAAAGCACAAAAATCAATGCTGGGCTTTGGGAGTGGTAACAAAAATATCACAGAAATCATGCACAATGAGTTAGACATATTTTTGCTGACCAACATTTCTGACGAACAATACAGAAATAATACTAAATGGTTTAAACAGATGGGAATCTGGCCTTCAGTCAAGCAAAGCAATAATATGTTTAAAAAAAAATACTTCAATAGAGCTGATTTTTCAGACAAAGAGCCTTTTCTCGCTACTTATCAGCTGTCTGACATCAGGGGAGCGCTGTGTGCGTCAGCCAGCCCAGCAGGGACCCCGGCTCGTGGCAATGCGCCATGGCTGCTTATCTTATCGGTTTACACTGCGTGGCACTTCACCCATTACTGTGTGAACCCGCGAGGAAGGGAGGTGTGTAACTGTGAGGGTGGAGGTTAGAGCTGTGAGCTAAGCAGGTTCTAGCCACTTATTAACAACAACAAAAAAAAGAAAACAGTTCAATGTGTTACGTTAATTATAACGAAAGTTTCTGCCCTTAAACCCAATCTTAAGCAAAAGAGGGGTTTTTTTTATTGTTTTTTTTAAAGGCTTTCTAAACTATATGACAACTACTTCTACTTATGCAAATGTATGTCAAAGTTACAGTTCCAGAAGAATGACTGTTATATTCCACATAGGAGAGTTTTAAAAAGGAATCTGGTAGAAAATGTACATGTAACTCTTATATTAGCTCTATTAAAACTGGTGTCTGGTGGCTGGTAATGAGACAAACTGCTTTCGAGACTCTGCCAATGTTCACAATTCTAAACACAAGATCTGAAAGGCAGGGAGAGGTACCCTTAACCCTGAATCACATCACTCAAACCAGGACTGAGTTTCCTGCAGAGAAAAACTGTCCATAAAAACTACCTAAAAATTATTTTTTTTTAATTGCTGAACTTCAAAGTCATTGTAAATGTAATAAACACTTATGTTTTAAATATCCAAAACTAATTTTTATTTACTATTCTCAACTTCTGCATGCTAAGTTGCTTGGGTAGTGTCCAACTCTTTGCAACCTCAGGGACTGTAGCCCACCAGGCTCCTTTGTCCATGGGAAAAAACACTGGAGCGGTTTGCCATGCCCTCCTCTAGGGGATCTTCCTGACCAGGGTTGAACCCAGGTCTCTTCTATCTCTTGCATTGGCAAGCAGATTCTTCACCACTAGCGCCACCAGGAAAGCCCACAACTTGGCTTGTACGTTGAATGGTTCTCTGTTAAAAAATGATATATCTCAAAATACTATACACCACAAACTACATTGTCATCTGGGTTATATATCTAATAAAACTACAGGTATAAAATTACACCAAACCCACTGCTTATTATTCCTTCGAGCTTACCTGTTAAATTAGAACACATGTAATTAATTTGCACCCAAACACCCCTCTATATGGGCTTCCCTGGTGGCTCAGACAGTAAAGAATCCCCCTGCAATGCAGAAGACCTGGGTTGGGAAGGAGGAGGGCATGGCAACCCACTCCAGTATTCTTGCCTGGAGAATCCCATGGACAGAGGCGCCTGACAGGCTGCAGTCCATAGGGTCACAAAGAGTCAGACAGGACTGAGTGACTAAGCACAGCACCCTTCTATATGAGTCGGACAGGACTGAGTGACTAAGCACAGCACCCTTCTATATGGTTTGGAGGTCATAAATCATGGACTGCAAAATCATCCTTTCTCTCCCAGCACAAAATTCTCCTGACCACACCTTCTGTTATGGACTGAACTGTGTCCCCACAAAATTCTACACTGAAGCTCAAACCCTCAGTGCAATGGTATTTGGAGATGGGGTCCTTGGGAGGTAATTAGGTCATGGGAGTGGATCCCTCCTGAAGGCATTAGTGCCCTTAAGAGATGTCTGCCTGTCTCTCTGCCCCTGAGCACCCAGGAAGAAAAGGACCATGTGCAAACCCGGAAAAGAGCCCTCATCAGGAAGCGACCCAGCCAATGCCTGGATCGTGGACTCCCCAGATTTCAGAAGAGCGGGCGGTGCCTGTGACTTAAGCCACACAGTCATTAACAGTCTGTCTCAGCAAGCCTAGGGACTGAACACCTTCCGTCCTCACACCCTACTCTTTCATTCCTGTTGGGCCTGGTCTCCGCCCCCAAGTGCACACTTTGGCCCCTGTCCACCTGGTTTCCCCACTTTTAGAATTAATTTTTTCTCATTACTGAGCCTGAAAATCTTTGCCAATTACTGCAAGGATGGCTTAGCTACCACCACAGAATGCCATGCATATCCCCAACAGTAGATAAACCCACCATCCAATTCCCTTCATTGGCATTTCTGTTTAAAGAGGAAAAATACAGTCATGCCAATACTTCTTATTTCTCCCTGGATGACTTCCTATGTTGGTCCCAAAGTAGCTGAACCAAGACTGTTGCATTGTTCTCAACATCCAGACACATACCTGTCTCCCTGACATGTGACTTGACCTCCCCCCCCACCCCCGAGAGGATCCTTCACTTCTCCTATTCAACATTTCTCTTTCTATCTTCTCCTAGAACTGAGCTAGTGCTTTTCTCTTGGTTCTTCAGTAAGTCTGTGCCTTGCTCACTCAAGTATTTACCTCTACATCTCAAGTCTTCAAACTTTTTATCCCCTTCTATCAGATTTCTAATAAGCTCAGGTTTCCGCTCACCCTGAAACAAAAATTTCCTCAAGCCCAGTGAATTCAACACACGCTCTATTTTTCTTTCTTTTTTTTTTTTTCACCATCAAAGTCAAATTAGCAGTCCAGTGCTTACTTGATGTACTCAATTCCGATTCATGCCTTAATCATCACACTATGAGATCACCTCCCAGCACTACAATGAAACCAAACTTCTCTGAACAGCTTATTATGATTATCTCAGTCTTCATCTTCCTCAGTCTCAGCAATATCAGATATTGTTAACCAATTCCTTTTTGTCCTGAGAATTTCTCCTATATGACACAGCAAAGAAGGTCCATCAGCCAACAACCAATTTTTCTAAAGCAAATATATTATTAAACAGATGAATCACTCTATGAAAAGTAAAATGAAAAACAGTCAATTTCATAGGGGGGAAAAAAAAACTGCTAAAAGTCCATCCAGTATAAGATGCTACAAGCTTTTTACACAATAAACCCCAGCCAAGGATGCTGTGGGAGACTGACTGAGAGCTGGTATCAAAAAATTCAACATGAAAAAAAAAAAAAAATTCAACATGTAAATGAAACAAGTTTTAGTTGATTGACAATTTTCATGAACTGACACATTTTAAAACTTGGAGCTAGCTACAAAGTACTAGTTTGCTATCTAAATGGCCCTTGCAAGTTTTTTTGCTGACTTAGAGACTCTACTCACCTGTTACAATGTAGACATTTCTTCTGTTCTATGGTCATTCAACACTGTTTTCTAAAGTCTTCTCAACCCCCTGTGTCTTAAACCACAACATCTCTGTGAATGACTTCTGTATCTTTACCTGTAGCTTCTAAACCAACTTAAAAAAAAAAATCACATAACTATAAGATAGTTGCCACCTTCCTTTCTTGAAACTTTACTCCTCTCTTTTCTGCATCCCTCTCTTTGATTCCATAGGGTAGCAATTCTCTTCCACCCAATCACCTAAATATCTTCTAAATCACTCTCTCCATCAGTCCTCAAACACACATAATTGCTGATTCCTGTCCATGCTAGCTCCATAATATTTCTCATCCTTTTAGCTTTTTCTTTTCTCAGTGGTACTGCCTTTGTTCAGGACACTGTCAGTCAATATTTTCTTTATGTCTGGGAAGGCAACTATAGTGGACAGATAAATTAAGCATGAAAATAACTTCATTCCTCTGAAATACGAAAATAATTCATCCCCTGTAGAGTCATCACATGGGAAAACCTCTCTCCTTCCATCTTCACACCAGATCTGTGCTAAAGCACCTATCTTGTCACCATCAGAACAAAAGTAATTAACAGACCAGAAGAATAAAAACTGTATCCTTAAGAACCTCAGGGAGGCACTGAATTAGTCAATCCTGGAGCTGCCCTACCTCAGGGCTGCTTGTTTTATGACATAGGTTTCCCAACCATTTAAGCGATTTGGAGTTGAGCTTCTATTACAAATTGCAACTCAAAGGGACCCCAACTTACAGTCCTACCAATCAGTGAAACAGCCTCCTCCTCTTTTCAGGCCTCCAGGTTAATCTCTTGCCATACCAGCCTGAGAACTACTTTTCTGGAAGGTGAAAAACCTTTAGCCCCGAATGTCCGTGACTGCACAGCTCGGAGGACAGACCCCATATTCCAGGTGAGGCCTTCCACACCACACTCCAGTTAATTCAGGAACGGTTCGAGGGACTGAGGACCTCAGGGAGACAAGACGGCACATGGGCAAGTCCTGAGGCTGCAGCTGTCACCAGCCTTGACCATCCTGCCCCTGCAAGGCCTGTGAAGACCCCACACTTCCTCAGACCACCCTGTCCCTGGCATCCCGGGTGGAGCCAACGGGTCTACCCACAGGCTTTTACTCCCCTGCTCTGAGAGCAGGGTGAGACAACCTGTGGGGCCACCTTGAGGCCAGAACCAGCCGGGGATCCCTCACTCCGGTCTCCCTAACCCAAGCTTTCTCCAGATGGCCAGAGAAACAGTCACACTGCCCTACGCTCCCCTGGTTCCCTACGGGGGTTGCACTCAAGGGTGGGACGGCGGGGGCACTTCCGGGGACATCACAGTGTATACCGGAAATGCAGCCTAGCTGCCTGCCCAGGCACTTCCGTTTCCGCCAGCACGAGAAGACCGGAATCTTCATCGGACGAGGCGCTGTGACCTCAGATCCAGAACCCACAGCTAGAGAATGCGCCAAGAACCCTTGAAGGAGTATTTAAATATGCAATCCCCATGGCTTTGTGCACCTGGTCGGCCTCTCCGCTCGCCCGGGCTGGAGAAAAGTCTCCAGGATAGAGAACCTCAAAGCTCTCCTACAAAATGCCTTGACCTTTCTTGGCCACCAGGCTTTTTTCTACTTATGTCATTTCAGGCCTAATTTAACTCACTGTCGCCCTTTCTGCCTGGAAGCTCTAAGTGCCTAAAAGTCAGCCATGGGCGTGTTGGACTGTGCTGGATGCAGTACCACTCCCGCCCTAGGGTGTTGGTGGTGTCGGAGACCTCCAAGAGCGGGCCAGTAAACAGCTGAGCGCAAGTACCACACTAGTGCCAAGGCAAGGTCAGAAAAGGCGCTCCAAGACGGAGGACATGCAAGCTGGTCTTGTCACTTCCTGAGCAGACGAGACGGAAGGGTATCCCAGACAGGAGGAATGGCACAGACATTAGCAGGGAAGCGTGAAGGCCCAACGTCCTAGGGAGTTGGGAAACTGTAGGTGCATCTCATGGGGAGATGGAAGATGCTCCCAAAGTAAGCAGAGGCTCTTCCATGCCGTGCTAAGGACTTGAAACACTGCCGGTGACTGGGGACACCTGAGAATATAGCCTCAAGAATGGTATACTCAGATTTGCATTTCGGAATAATCTTTATTTCCACAGAGATGAGTAACCAAATCCAGAAAGGCCTATTAAGAAATCACTGCAGCAGTGCAGTTGACAAACAACAAGGGGGAAAAAAGAATATAATTAAGTGGTAGGACTGACGGGACTAGATGACCAGTTAGAGGCATGTTGTGAAAGAGGACACTGATAATTCCACTCAGTCTTGACGCTCTTTCTCTCACGTCTCATGTCCAAACTGTTAGGCAATCCTGTTGTCCAATACTTCAAAATACATTTGAAATCTGACCCTGTCTCATGCCCCTAACAGTCAGCACTCTTGTTCAAGCTTCATCTCTTTCATCTGGATGGGACAATAATAGCTTCCTAACTGGTCATCCTGCATCTGTCTAGCCTCTGGTCTCAATATAGCAACTGTCAAAATGTGAGACCATATCTATCCTCTGCTCAGAACCTTCCGACACTCCCAAGCTCACACAGATTAAAAGTCAAAGTCCTTAGAGGGATTTACAAGGTCGTACACGATCTGACCTGCACAACCCCTTTGACCTTCTAGAACAAACGAGATACACCTGCACATGGGAACCTTGGCCCTGGTTGTTGCCTCTGCCTGTAATGCTCATTTCTCAGGTATCTACATAGACTAGTTGTTCACCTCCTTTAAACTGATTAAAGTCAGTTTAAAATGTCACCATTTCATTTGGGGCTGTGGTTGACCACTGTGTTGAAAATTGCTGTCTTTTGGTGCCCACTGACCCAAGCTCTCTCCTCACTCTGCTCTATTTATACACTTCCCCCATGACACTCTACCACTCTCTAATATCGTGCAATTTATTTTGAATTTACCTTTTTGGCCGTCTCCCCTACTGGGATATATGAGAGACAAGAGCAAGAATCTTTTTTATTGTTATTGTTCACAGAAGTATCTCAAACACCTAGAAACATGCCTGCCCCATAATAGATGCTCAATAAATATTTAAATCATAAATATTTGAACAAATGAACCCATGGGAAGGAATGGGTCAGGTAGGTCTTCTGGAAACAATGCCTGAACTGAGTCTTAATGGGAAGGAATTATGCAGCAAAGAGGTGGTTTCGGAATTTCCAGACAAGGCTCAGAGCATGACAAGACACAGATACTAGAAGTGCATGAGGCATATATACTGCAAGCACTACATGTATACTAATGTATACTACAAGCACTACATGTATACTAATGTATACTACAAGCACTACATGTATACTACATGTATACCACAAGTACTCCGATGTTGATGGAGAATAAATAAAAGGCAGAAAGGCACAAATGAAGCTGATGCTCGTGTATTTGAGGCCTTATCTTCCAACTCAAGTCTACCATACATTTTTGAAGCATCCACCTCATTTTAGTGAAGAATATTAACTTCAAGAAAAAAACAGCAATGTTTGTACAGGGAGTAGGAAAGCATCTGAGATATATTTAAGAGAGGCAGTCAGCAGGAGTTATTAATTGGCTGAATGATTGGTAGGTCAGTGGTGAATGAGAATGAAGAGTCCCACATCATTTTTACTATACTAAGTTAAAAAAAAAAGGTGATGAAAATAAGTGTTGTTTCTGTTATGGTGAGACTAAGGAGAGAAACATCTACTTCTGCTTCATTGACTATGCTAAAAGCCTTTGACTATGTGAATTACAACAAACTATGGAAAATTCTTAAAGAAAGGAGAATATCAGACCACCTTACTTGCCTCCTGAGAAACCTGTACACAGGACACGAAGCAACAGTTAAAACAGGACAAGGAACAATGGACTGGTTCTAAACTGAGAAATGAGTATGTCAAGGCTGTATATTGTCAGCCTGTTTATTTAACTTCTATGCAGAGTAATCATGCAAAAGGCCGGGCTGAATGAATCACAAACTGGAAGCAAGATTGCTGGGAGAAATATAAATAGCCTCAAATATGCAGATGACACCGCCTTTATGGCAGAAAGCAAAAAAGAAACTAAAGAGCCTGTTGATAAAGGTTAAAGAGGACAGTGAAAAAGTTGGCTTAAAACTCAACATTCAAAAAACTGAGATCATGGCATCCGGCCCTATTGCTTCATGGCAAACAGATGGGGGAAATGTGGAAACACTGTCAGATTTCACTTTCTTGGGCTCCAAAATCAATGCAGATGGTGACTGCAGCCACAAAATTAAGATACACTTGCTCCTTGGAAGAATAGCTATGTCAAACCTAGACAGTGTTTTAAAAAGCAGAGACATCACTTTGCCAACAAAGGTCCATCTAGTCAAACTATGGTTTTTCCAGTAGTCATGTATGGATGTGAGAGTTGGACCATAAAGAAGGCTGAGTACCAAAGAATTGATGCTTTGAACTGTGGTACTAGAGAAATCTTGAGAGTCCCTTGGACAGCAAGTAGATCCAACCAGTCCATCCTAAAGGAAATCAGTCCTGAATATTCATTGGAAGGACTGATGCTGAAGCTGAAGCTGAAGCTTCAGTACTTTGGCCACCTGACAAGAAAAGCTGACTCATTGGAAAAGCCCCTGATGCTGGGAAAGATTGAGGGCAGGAGGAGAAGGGGGTGACAAAGAATGAGATGGTTGGATGGCATCACTTACTCAAAGGACTTGAATTTGAGCAAACTCAAGGAGATAGTGATGGACAGAGGCCTGACATGCTGCAGTTCATGGGGTCACAGAGTCAGAGAGAACTTAGCAACTGGACAACAACTATGGAAAACAGTGTGGTTTCTTAAAAAACTAAAAATAGCATTACCATGATCCTGCAGTCCCACCTCTGAGCATGTAACTGGAAAAGATACATGCACTCCAATGTTCAGAGCACAGTTATTTACAGTAGCTAAGACATGGAAGTAACCTAAGTGTCCATCAACAGATGATTGGATAAAGATTCATTCACACACACACACTATGGAATATTACTCAGCCATAAAGAGGAAGGAAATAATGCTCTTTATGGCAACATGGATGAACCTAGAGATTATCATGCTAAGTAAGCCTGAAAGAGGACAAATATCACATTACATTGTTCATATGTGGAATCAAAAAATGAGACAAATGAATTATACTTACAAAATGAAACAGACTCACATATAAAACAAACTTATGGTTACCAAAGGCAGGGGTGGGGGGGATAGACTAAGAGTTTGGGATTAAAATGTACAAACTACTATATGTCAAATAGATAAACAAAAGGGACCTAAATGTATAGCACAGGGAACTACATCTAATGTCCTGTAATAACCTTTAATGGAAGAGAACATAAAAAAAGTACATCAGATCAGATCAGATCAGTCACTCAGTCGTGTCCGACTCTTTGTGATCCCATGAATCGCAGCACGCCAGGCCTCCCTGTCCATCACCAACTCCCGGAGTTCACTCAGACTCACG
>NW_011494694.1:1147111-1147881 GCF_000754665.1 Bison bison bison | reverse complement strand
CAGATCTAGGTTGGTCATAACTTTCCTTCCAAGGAGTAAGCGTCTTTTAATTTCATGGCTGCAGTCACCGTCTGTAGTGATTTTGGAGCCCCCCAAAATAAAGTCTGACACTGTTTCCACTGTTTCCCCATCTAGTTCCCATGAAGTGGTGGGACTGGATGTCATGATCTTCGTTTTCTGAATGTTAAGCTTTAAGCCAACTTTTCTGCTCTCCACTTTCACTTTCATCAAAAGGCTTTTTTTAGTTCCTCTTCACTTTCTTCCATAAGGGTGGTGTCATCTGCATGTCTGAGGTTATTGATATTTCTCCTGGCAATCTTGATTCCAGTTTGTGTTTCTTCCAGTCCAGCGTTTCTCATGATGTACTCTGCATATAAGTTAAATAAACAGGGTGACAATATACAGCCTTGACGTACTCCTATTCCTATTTGGAACCAGTCTGTTGTTCCATGTCCAGTTCTAACTGTTGCTTCCTGACCTGCATAAAGGTTTCTCAAGAGGCAGCTCAGGTGGCCTGGTATTCCCATCTCTTTCAGAATTTTCCACAGTTGATTGTGATCCACACAGTCAAAGGCTTTGGCATAGTCAATAAAGCAGAAAGAGATGTTTTTCTGGAACTCTCTTGCTTTTTCTATGATCCAGTGGATGTTGGCAATTTGATCTCTGGTTCCTCTGCCTTTTCTAAAACCAGCTTGAACATCTGGAAGTTCACAGTTCACATATTGCTGAAGCCTGGCTTGGAGAATTTTGAGCATTACTTTACTAGCGTG
>NW_011494694.1:1130131-1147011 GCF_000754665.1 Bison bison bison | reverse complement strand
GCTTGAACATCTGGAAGTTCACAGTTCACATATTGCTGAAGCCTGGCTTGGAGAATTTTGAGCATTACTTTACTAGCGTGTGAGATGAGTGCAATTGTGTGGTAGTTTGAGCATTCTTTGGCATTGCCTTTCTTTGGGATTGGAATGAAAACTGACCTTTTCCAGTCCTGTGGCCACTGCTGAGTTTTCCAAATTTGCTGGCATATTGAGTGCAGCACTTTCACAGCATCATCTTTCAGGATTTGGAACAGCTCAACTGGAATTCCATGACCTCCACTAGCTTTGCTCATAGTGATGCTTTCTAAGGCCCACTTGACTCCACATTCCAGGATGTCTGGCTCTAGGTCAGTGATCACACCATTGTGATTATCTGGGTCGTGAAGATCTTTTTTGTACAGTTCTTCTGTGTATTCCTGCCATCTCTTCTTAATATCTTCTGCTTCTGTTAGGTCCATACTATTTCTGTCCTTTATCGAGCTCATCTTTGCATGAAATGTTCCTTTGGTATCTCTGATTTTCTTGAACAGATCCCTAGTCTTTCCCATTCTGTTGTTTTCCTCTATTTCTTTGCATTGATCGCTGAAGAAGCCCTTCTTATCTCTTCTTGCTGTTCTTTGTAACTCTGCATTCAGATGCTTATATCTTTCTTTTTCTCCTTTGTTTTTCGCTTCTCTTCTTTTCACAGCTATTTGTAAGGCCTCCCTAGACAGCCATTTTGCTTTTTTGCATTTCTTTTCTATGGGAACGGTCTTGATCCCTGTCTCCTGTACAATGTCAAGAACCTCATTCCATAGTTCATCAGACACTCTATCTATCAGATCTAGGCCCTTAAATCTATTTCTCACTTCCACTGTATAATCATAAGGGATTTGATTGAGGTCATACCTGAATGGTCTAGTGGTTTTCCCTACTTTCTTCAATTTCAGTCTGAATTTGGCAATAAAGAGTTCATGGTCTGAGCCACAGTCAGCTCCTGGTCTTGTTTTTGCTGACTGTATAGAGCTTCTCCATCTTTGGCTGCAAAGCATATAATCAGTCTGATTTCAGTGTTGACCATCTGGTGATGTCCAAGTATAGAGTCTTCTCTTGTGTTGTTGGAAGAGGGTGTTTGTTATGACCAGTGCATTTTCTTGGCAAAACTCTATTAGTTTTTGCCCTGCTTTATTCCGTATTCCAAGGTCAAATTTGCCTGTTACTCCAGGTGTTTCTTGACTTCCTACTTTTGCATTCCAGTCCCCTATAATGAAAAGGACATCTTTTTTGGGTGTTAGTTCTAAAAGGTCTTGTAAAGGGGGTCAACTGCATGATGATGGATGAAAACTAACCTTGTGGTGGCAGGCACACTGGAGGGTGTGTGGAAGCACAAATATAATGTCACACATGTGAGACATAGCATGTATTAAACCAAAGATACCTCCATTTTTTTTAATTAATGTTTCAAAGTATTCTAATTAGGGGAGTTGATACAATTCTATATCCTAAACTGGGCAAAAGCAGGACAAATATGGGATACAAAAATTTAAAGATCAAAATTCATATGTTGACTATCACATCAGCAACATCTGCAGCTACTATTCAGACATTAGTCAATTCCTTCAGTCTTATTAGTAAACATTTATGTTTTAGTAAAGATATTTTTATTAAAACAAGACATGTTAAAATAGTAAATGTACTCCTATTCAGCTTGTAAATAAAGATACTAATAGTATTAAGCATGTAGAATCACCCTGAAGAAGTTAAGCATGCAAACAGTATCAAATGGAGATTCCAAAGACAAAAATTTTCCTCAGATTTCCTGTTCTATCATAGGCCACAGAAGAAACTATTCTAAGTGAGCTAAATCATTAATATTAATAGTTGTACCATAAGATTCTTACTGAATCATACTAGCCTATAATACGTCAGCTTGCGCATAATTGCTTTCTATGCCCATTACTTTGTATAATCATTTTTAATTGCCTTTCCTGGTAAAGAAAGCCCTATAGTATGGGATGTGAATTGGAACTAGCATGATAGGCAGATGGAGTAGATAGAGCCCCAGCTCTCGCCGCTGACAGGGACCAGAAGGAGTAACACCCAAGCTGCAGTGGTCTCGGCTGCTCAACACTGTCGCCCACTAGACAGGGCCAGGGGTCCTTGGAGAATGGTTGACTCCACACTGTTGCCCACTAGACAGGGCCAGGGGTCCTTGGAGAATGGTTGACTCCACACTGTGCCCACTAGCACGTCCTTGAGAATGGTTGACGCCAGGTCTGAGATAGGAAAGTATGAAGTAAGGAAGGAAAAGTTTGTACAAGGTGATGGAGACATGAAATGGAGTAAGGAAGTGTTTCGAAAAGAATTGATACTGGCCAAACATGGGGCAGTTTGATGATCAAAAATAATAAAAACAGCAATAGATGGTGACATTAAACATAAGACAAAAAGAACACATATTTTAATGTATCATTACAGCATTGAATATAAAAGGAACCCATGAATGCATAATGCTATGCAAAGCAAGGCAAAACAACAAAAACTGAAAGCAGTAAGGCCAGAAGCAGGAGGTGTCATGTCAGGAGGGGGCTGCGACGAGAGCTCTCTGTAGGATAAGTCAAGGTTTAAACGTACAACAAACAGAATTTTCAAATATCATCATTCTGTAAAAATCTCAAAATAATAATTCAGGCAAAGATAGTCAATGAATGTAAAACCACTGAATGAAAGGGTATTAGAAGCATGATATTCACACCACCTCCAAGTATCATTCCAAAGACCACTCATAACAAAGGGGAAAAGACACCGTTACAGTACAGACATCTGGCGGACACCATCTGAGCCTAGTGAGCAAATTCAGCAGCACCAGAAATAGAACTGACATTATGGGATGCAGCAAGAATCTGCACGAAGCCAGAGAACCATATACTCTCCTGCATAACATGAGAGAGAATTAACACATACAGAAGAGGTAGGTGACAAAGCTGGTATGCTAAACGAGATGCAAGAGGTCGGGTAATCTCTGATCTACTGATGAAGAAACTGAGATTTGGCCAAGTCAGAGAACTTTCTCAAAGTCAAGTATCTTGTGACTGGCAAAGCTGAAATTTAAACCAAGCCCCCCTGATCCTAAAACACAGATTCATCTGACTATGTGAGCCAGGTAACCTCAACCCCTACTGGTTCTAAAGTCTAGGTGTAGCTTGCTGCCTTCAGCATTGGCCAGTTCCTCCAGGGCCAACCTTATCTGCCTCAGCCTCAGTCCTCCCCTTGCCCAACCTACTCGTCCTTGCATCAGTTCTTACGAAACACAAACTGGAATTCCCCACTGCCACCAAAGCACTGACACAGCACCACTAAGTGAAGACACCTAGATGTCTTTGGCTCTATTATAGTCAAGAAAAATGATCCAGTTGTCATAAGGAAGGATGGCTGCAAAGTCAATAAAGATGAGCTCATAGTACAACCAAAAGTAAAAGATTATTACTATTTCATCATTCTAGTCAATTTAAATAACTAAGTAAAATCAACCATGAGACATAGCCATGAAATGCTTGCCTGCAATCCATTACAAATGAAAATCAAAGCCTGTTTTAATCTAGTTTTAACACCCAGACTTCTTTCATAACTTCGCCAAAAGCCTACTCGGTAGCTCTAGTTAACATGTCCAAAACCAAATAAACACCTGATTTTCTCACCAACCCGATCCTTCATTTTTCCAAAACGCTGGCCAAGAAACTTGGCCAAAACTTTGACACCATCATTCATGTCTTTCTCTCCCACTCCACGTCCAGATCCACTGGAACTCAGTCCTGTTAGCTGTATCTTTAAAGTATGTCCACAACCCGCCGTTTTTCATCAGTCCACCGCCTCTGCTGTGGCCTGGCCACCATCGTCCTTTGCCTGGATTAGCCATTGGCTTCCTATCCTGTCTCCCTGTTTCCACCCTTCTTCTCCTTATAGTCTGTTCTCAAAGCAGCAGTCAGGGCATTGTTACTAAGTCAGATAAATCACTGCTCTCCTTAAACCCTTTATGGCTCCCTGTCTTACACAGAGAAGAGACTTAACCCTTATTGGAGGGTTTCTACAGTCTCTTTTTTTGCTCCTCTACTTCCACGGTCTCGCTGCAATCAGTGCTCTCAAACACGTCAGCTGTGCTCTCAGACCTGGTGTCTGCACTTGCTGGTTGCTCCCTCTGCTTGAAACGTTGTCACCAGAGATCACACAGCTCACTTGCTCAGAATCTCTGCTGAGATTCTGCCTCTTAATGTAGCCTATTCTGCATCTATCAACTAAAATTACAACTACACTCTGTCCACCCTCACTGCTCTGTTCTTCCCCATACCACTTACTGCCAGCCTGACACTCTTACATGTCACTTGTTCTGTCTACCTGCGAGGTAGACGTCCAGGTAGTATCCAGGAGGACAGGGTTTGATTTTTGTTTTATCTGTTCATTGCTCTATTCCCACTTCCTAAAATAGTAGGTACCTAATATCTGTCGTGTAAACGAATATCTGCTGAAGCTCCAATACTTTGGCCACCTGATGCAAAGAGCCAGCTCCTTGGAAAAGACCCTGATGCCAGGAAAGACAGAAGGCAAAAGGAGAAGGGATGACAGAGGATGAGATGGCTGGATGGCATCACTGACTCAATGGACATGAATTTGCGAAAACTCCAGGAGACAGTGGAGGACAGAGGAGCCTGGTGTGCTGCAGTCCATGGGTCGTAAAGAGTTAGGCACGACTTACTGACTAACAATAACAGCAACATGTGAGTGTCAGATGGATAAATACACGACAGACCTACAGCTATAACCATGATTAAGAAAATCACCCTTCTGGGTTGTGTTTTTAGGCCGCTTTCTTCCAACTCAGGCTTTAACGATCAACTAGGCGTACGTTGCCTCGGCTCTTAAACTGTACGGAGAACAGTCAGTCAGAGAGCTTTCAGCTGCAGTTGTACCCAAGCATTTTCCTACACAGAACTCAAGTTTTAGCCACAGAAATGTTTTCTCCCTTTAGGTAATCTGTGTTGACTACAAAATCGTGTTAAGGTAACTTGCGTGTGACATTAAATGTGACTACTATGATTAACAGGAAGAAGCCCCTCAAGTCCAAATGTGGCACATAGACAAAGACTTGGGAAATAGGACAGAAACAAATCCACTTCAGAAACGGCACGTCTCTATTACACGTTCTAGTTAATCCTTTTCCGGAGAGCTTAGTGACTGCGGACGGATCTTAGCAATGTCAAACTAAAGCAGACAAGAGAAATCTGTTGTTCGGTCGCTCAGTCGTGTCCGACTCTTCTCGACCCCACGCACTGTAGCCCGCCAGGCTCCTCGGTCCATGAGGTTTTTCCAGGAAGAATACTGGAGTGGGTTGCCATTTCCTTCTCCAAAGGATCTTCCCAGACCAGGGACTGAACTCCGTGTCTCCTGCATTGGCAGGTAGATTCTTTACCACTGAGCCCCCTAGGAAGCCCCAGACAAGGGAAACCATGAATGATACCAGATTTACTTACAGTTCTGGTTGAGTCCTTCACATGCCTTTAAATCTTATTTTTACATATCATGGAATGTAATTAGAAGCTAACAGAAAGAAGACTGCAAGCCTGATATAATGGAAAAGAAATGGAAGAGTGAAATAGATGTCTCCTGGGAACCAAATACTATGACAACAAGAACTTCACCAAAATAAGTAACATTTTGGCCCGTGGCCTCTTGGCTTACTCAAGGCCATAAATCAGACTACCAAACTACTTATAGTCTTAATATAAAAAGACATTTTCCCCCACTTATTTTTTGTGGAGGAAAACCCCCAAACCTGTCAATTTGCTGGTTAGATCTTAAAATACCAACATGCTGGTGCTAAGTCGCTTCAGTCGTGTCCGACTCTGTGAGATCCCATAGGCGGCAGCCCACCAGGCTCCTCCATCCCTGGGACTCTCCAAGCAAGAACACTGGAGTGGGTTGCCATTTCTCTCTCCAATGCATGAAAGTGAAAAGTGAAAGTGAAGTCGCTCAGTCATGTCTGACTCTTAGCGACCCCATGGACTGAAGCCTACCAGGCTCCTCCATCCATGGGATTCTCCAGGCAAGAGTGCTGGAGTGGGGTGCCATTGCCTTCTCTGAAAATACCAACATACATTTTAGCAAATATCTAATTGCATCTGAGAATGGTAAAATTTATTGTCATAAAAGTTTGAAAGCAAACTCTACTACTCATATTTAATTTCTATTCTCCTATTTCCAGAGCTTAGAGAGAGCCCCCAAAGACGAACACGATGAGAGCGACCTTAAAAATATCGCTTCTAAGCGTTACATGCAAATGCAGTGGCAGCCCTGTCAAGTCACCATGTAAAGCGGGTAAAATAAATGAAGCAAACACTTCTCAGCAAAACTGTTTAAAACTCTCCACGTTCAGTCACTGGTACAGAAGCTGGTACACATCACATAAAAGGCAGTTCATCCCTTCACTTGTAATTGAACAAATGGTACAGTCCCTACTGTGTGACCTGGGCAATGGACTTGTGCTAAGGTTCAGATCTGTAGAATGGTGGTAATAACAGTACCAGTCTTGTAAGAATCTCTGTGACGGCTAATAAAGGTAATGCAGGTAAAGTCCTCAACGTGCCATCTAGAACACCTAACTCCTCAGTAAATGGTTCCTGAGGCTCTTCTATTTTCTATTAAGCGTATACAATGGGTAGTGTTAGTTGCTCAGTCGTGTCTGAGTCTTTGCGACCCCATGGACTGCAGCCCACTAGGCTCCTCTGTCCATGGGATTTTCCAGGCAAGGATCCTGAAGCAGTTTGCCATTTCCTTCTCCCGGGATAATGGGTGGAATTACTGATTAATTTTCAAAGGAAAAAAAAAATCCCTCTCCCTGTCCTTTTCCACATAAATTAGAAGACTCCATGTGCTTTAGACCAAGAGTTAGAAATTCGCTTTTGCTGTCAGCTAGGAGCATAGCTTTGGACTTGAATTTATGTAAAATGACATGGCCAGATCCATGCATCCTGACAACCTTTGCATCACTTCATCCGCTGTCTCTGGAAGAGATCTCTAGCTGTCTCTTATGGCATGTTCTCCATCCTTATTTTCTACCCTACCCAGATGGGTCTCTGCAATCCTTCACAGAGACAAGCAACAGTCCCACCACAAGGTTCTTCTAGATTAGCCTGAACTCTAATCCAGACATTCTAATATCTATTTCACGCTAGTAACCTTGGAAATGCCACAGTATAGGACGAAATTTATAAAGAATGTAAGCCATCACGATGAATTGTATACGCCAGCTCCCCCCTTACCGTGACTGCCTGTGTTTCTGGTGAGTAATAAATGCTCTGCTGGAAACAAAAGCATACGAAAACAAGCCAAGCAAAGTGTACACCCGCACCTCCGTAAGGAAAACACAGTCCTGGGCAGCCCCAGCTCAGCTTAACGCACCCCCTTGCAATGGGGATGAAGTTTTCTCTGTTCCACGAAGGCACAGTGTCTCTACAGTTCTCTTTTTCCTCTATCTCTTTCCCAGCTTCTCTCTGATAAATTGCATCACAATCAATTTCTGTTTTAGTTTTCTCATCCGTCTCTCTCCTACCCTTTGAGAAGAATGAAAAGGCAGAGAAACCCTTGAAGCCATGGCTTTTATCCTTTCACCGACATCAACGAGGAAAATCCCAGGTGTCCCCGTTACATGATGATACCGTAAAACAGTGACTTAGAGGACCCAGGGGTCTTTAAACAGGCTGGGCACCCTGGGACACAGTAAGGGCTGATAAGCATCTGAGGCTGTACCACTGGAACAAGCCCCCTCCTCACCATACCATCTTGCCATCCCACAGAAAGTCATTAGCTGCCGGGGCTCGCAGGCAGAAGGAAGAAGGAGGGCTTCTCTGGTCGACCGCACAGCGCTGCTAAGCTGGCCCCTCCGGCCCGCCCGGCCTCTCGGGCAGCCTGACTCCCGGGGCTGACATCCGGCCTGCGGGCTTTCCTGGGGACAAGGGCTTGCTCACGAGTCCTCAGACGGCCTCCTCTCCACCCGGAGTCCAAGCAGACACACAGGCAGAGTCTCCCGCTGCCCAGCTCTCTCAGGCCGAGGACTGACCAACCGCCCTCCAACAGATTCCAACTGCCATGGGCTGGGGACAAGCTTCTGCCCCCCGGGCTGCTGACATCACAGTCCCAGCCTGGAACCTTCACGTCCCCGCACCTCCCTCGCCCCTCCCCGGCCAGAGGTTTGAGTCTCTGTCCACCAGCATGTCCCAGCTCCGTGGGAAGGTGACACTGCAGAGTCCCTCTCCCTCACTCCTCCAGGGTTCCAGGGAAGCCGCGCTGCATTTTCAGGGCTCCAGGCTGGGGACCGATGGTCAAGAGGGCTGAGCCTTCCCAAGACACTCACCCCTCGGTAGAGAGAGTGAGGGGAGGAAGCCCATGGTTCTAAAGGACAATTGCTAGGAAATGGCAGGGAACGAGTTCTCTGGAAAGTGTGGGCGTGAGACAGGCTGGCACCTGGACCTTTGCTGCAGTGCCTGCCCCCGGACAAACATCTTCAACGACTAAATACAAAGAAACCGTAAGGGATGAAAAATAACTCTGTGGATGTGCCTGTGTGCCTGCTATGTCACTTCAGTCGTGTCCGACTCTTTGCGACCCCATGGACTGCAGCCCTCCAGGCTCCTCTGTCCATGGGATTCTCCAGGCAAGAATACTGGAGTGGGTTACCATGCCCTCCTCCAGGGATCTTCCTGACCCAGGGATCAAACCCGAGTCTCTTATGTCTCTTGCATTGGCAGGCAGGTTCTTTACCACTAGAATAACCTGGAAAGCGTGTGCATGTACAGTTGGGGCAAATTACAAACAAAGAGACCAAAAACTTCCAACTGCCATTCTGAAGAGCAGCAAACAAAAGCAGGGTGTCCGGGGCAAAGCGGGGTACTGCCCATGACCCCTGCACACAGCACCACCAAAGGGGAGACAGACCCCCAAGCCATGCTGCCAGCCTCTCCCCGGGCACACTCCCTGCCCTCACCCCATCTAAGGAACCAGCTTGTCCCCCTCCCCCAGCAAGAGAGCGGGCAAGGGGACCTACTGTCTGTTCTCCTCACTCCCCCCTGGTGCAGCAGGGACCCCAATTAAGCCTTGCCTGGATTTGATGTCTGGCCTCTGATTGATTCCTATTGATCAAGGAGGCCAAGAACCCTGGTCCTTGACAGTTTTAACATCAGGGTAAACACTTAAGCCAATGAGAAAGTGAATTGGTTGCCTTTTGAGGGTCTGTGTTTCCATTCAAGAAATAAAACTGTATTCTCGTGTGTGTGTGTGTGTGTGTGCATGTGCACACGCATGTGTGTGGACACACACAGGTATATGTAACTGCTCGGATGTGCCCTTCAGTGGACGGTATAGCAAGGGCTTCTTCCTGGGCCCCATCACAGACCCCGGCCCCCATCAGAGACCCCCGCCCCCATCACAGACCCTGTCCCCATCACAGAGCCCAGGCCCCCATCATAGAGCCCAGGCCCCCATCACAGACCCCGGGCCCTCCCACTACCCTCTCCTGCACTCCAGCAGAGCGGGTACCCTCCCCTTGCATGAACTTCCTCAGTGGATTCTTCGACCTCCGCTCCCCTTCCTGCTGGCAGATTTACATCCACATATTTCCTCATCAAACCTTTCACTCCCACACTGTGCGTTCCATCAAGGTCTTGAGGCTGTTTAATCAAGGACACAGTAAAGTATCTGCCCACAGAGGTACCTGCAGGGCCCACTTAGCTGCCTTTAATGTCTCTGCCAGGGTTATACCCAGTGCAATCACAACTTGGTATTTTCAAATATTGCTCCTACTCAATCCCCTTCACCCGTGCCTCTCAGATAAGGAATTAATTCTTAAAACAGACTTGCTGCTGAAAGCAGTGTTAGCCAAATCTAGTACCCAAACATTTAGATTAACTATGATTTCAATATTTTTTCTTTAGCTACTCAAATTCAATCATACTAGCATTTTGGTTTCTTTTTGTAATTTTCATTGGAACACAGTTGATTTACGGTGTCCTGTTAGCTTCAGGTGTACAGCACAGTGCATTAGTCACCACACATGTCCGCGTCTAACAGTGTTCTTCCCACACAGGCCGTTGTAGAGCGGTAGGTGGAATTTCCCGTCCTTACAGTAGGTCTCTATCAGTTATCTGTTTATACACAGTGTTATGTATACGTCAATTCCAGTCTCCCAAATTATCCTTCCCCTAGCATTCTGTTTTTCAAAGAGCTCTTATCACACATAATTTATTACACATGATTTGGTAACATTTGTTGAGTGGCTGCTATGTACTTGGCAAGGTTTCTTGTGACTTAGTAGCATTACTGGGCTTCCCAGGGGGCTCAGTGGTAAAGAATCTGACTGCCAGTGCGGGAAGACGCAGGACACACGGCTTCGACCCCTGGGCTGGGGAAGATCCCCTGGAGGCAGAAATGGCAACCCACTCCAGCATTCTTGCCTGGAAAATCCCATGGACAGAGGAGCCTGGCGGGCTATAGTCCATGAGGTCCCAAAGACCGAGCGTGCGCACACACGCACGCACAGACACACACACACACACACACAAGGAGCACTACAGCATGTCAGGTTTACAGCTGACATGAGCTTGGTAGGCTGCAGTCCATGGGGTCGCGAGAGTCAGACATGACTGAGCGACTTCACTTTCACTTTTCACTTTCATGCACTGGAGAAGGAAACAGCAACCCACTCCAGTGTTTTGCCTGGAGAATCCCAGGGACGGCGGAGCCTGGTGGGCTGCCATCTGTGGGGTCACACAGAGTCGGACACGACTGAAGCGACTTAGTAGGAGGAGGAGGAGAGGAGGTAGAGATGCAGACGCTGTCACACAAGAGTTGATACACTCCAGGACTTACAGCCAGCTTCCCTGTCCTTCAAATTCACTTCACAAGAGAAACTGCTTTCAAAATGTCCTAGTCTCTTAATGCCCTAGCCCTGCCATTTTTACATTAAGAACCTGAACCAAGAACTGCCAGATGTATAAGCTGGATTTAGCAAAGGCAGAGGAACCAGAGATCAAATCACCAACATCCGCTGGATCCTAGAAAAAAACAAAAGAATTCCAGAAAAACATCTACTTCTAATCCATTGACTACACTAAAGTCTTTGTGTGGATCACAAAAAAACTGTGGAAACTTCTTAGAGATGAGAATACCAGACCACCTGACCTGCCTCCTAAGAAATCTGTATGCAGGTCAAGAAGCAACAGTTAGAACTGGACATGGAACAACAGACTGGTTCCAGGTTGGGAAAGGAGTATGTCAAGGCTGTATATTGTCACCCTGCTTATTTAATTTATATGCAGAGTACATCATGCGAAATGCCGGGCTGGATGAAGATCAAGCTTCATCATCAATCTTGATGAAGATAAAGATTGCCAGGAGAAATAACCTCAGATATACAGATGACACCACCTTTATGGCAGAAAGTGAAAAGGAACTAAAGAGCTTCTTGATGAAAGTGAAAGAGAAGAGTTGAAAAAGCTGGCTTAAAACTCAACATTAAAAAAATAAAGATCATCACATCCAGTCACATCACTTCATGGCAAATAGATGGGGAAACAATGGAAACAATGACAGATTTTATTTTCTTCAGCTCCAAAATCACTGCAGACAGTGACTGCAGCCATGAAATTAAAAGCTGCTTGCTCCTTGGAAGAAAAGCTATGAGAAATCTTGACAGTGTATTAAAAAGCAGAGACATCACTTTGCTAACAAAGGTCTATATAGTCAAAGCTATGGTTTCTCCAGCAGTCATGTATGGATGTGAGAGGTGAACCATAAAGAAGGCTGAGCACCAAAGAATTAATGCTTTTGAATTGTGCTTTCGGAGAATCCTAAAGGAAATCAACCCTGAATGTTCATTGGAACGACTAATGCTGAAGCTGAAGCTCCAATACTTTGGCTACCTGATGTGAAGAGATGACTTACTGGAAAAGACCCTGATGCTGGGAAAGATTGAGGGCAGGAGGAGAAGGGGATGACAGAGGATGAGATGGTTGGATGGCATCACTGACTCAATGGATGAGTTTGAGCAAACTCTGGGAGACGGTGAAAGACAGGGAAGTCTGGCATGCTGCAGCTCATGGGGTTGCAAAGAATCGGACATGACTTAGCGACTGAAAAACAACAGCAACAAACTCTTCCAAAATCTTAGTGACTTAAAACATCAAAGATTTCTTTTCACTCACTAAACCTGCCCACTGACGTTCTCGGGACACACCTTCACTTTGCTCTCACTTAGCCACTCGCAGTGCCAGTCCAGAGCATCACTGCCCAGCCTGGGGAAGGCAACACGGTAAACTGCGCACTGACCGTCAGAGAAGCCCACTGCGGAGTAACACACCCGACTTCCTTCTGCATTTTACCGGCCAAAGCGTCGAGCTTGAAGGGGACAGGGAGATGTAGTCTAACCTCACACCCAGGAGAGAAAACCAGAAATATCGCCGGGGATTACAGTGGGAACAGAAGAGCATTTCTTAGCGCAGCAGGTGTACTGGAACAGCAAGTGGGAGAAAGGCTCAGAGGAGGCTCAGGGAAGAATGTGCAGAGGTCGGCAGAGAGCAAACAGCAAGTCAGGTGGGAGGAGAAGCCCCTGTGGCGTGGTGTGGCTGCAGCACGGAGAGTGTGCAGGTCGTGTGGGAGCCTGGGCTGAGGAAGGGCGTTGAGTCAGGTTGCTAAGGGCTCTGAGGCAATGTACCTGGTCACACCGTGGTGGCAACCCAGGAGACTGGTGTGGTGCTACTTATAATTGAAGACGATCAACCTAAGGCTCTTTATAGTCTAATAGGAAGCATGTTTATTCTGTTGTTAAACTTATCAAAGAAAAACCCAAGTTTCTCTAGTTCCTTGCTTCATTAGCTTGGAAATAGCAGACTGATATTTTCCAAAATACTTTTCCCACTTCGATGGAGAAAAATGTTAACTTTTGGGAATGCATTAACTGTAGAAATTGTAAGAGCTCAAATGCACACGCATCTCTTACAAAGGGTAGCTTCTCCTCTGGAAGGACGAGGCCACATCTGCACCGCAAAGCCCAGTCCTCGACATGTGGCTGATGAAGTTCTGAGATTATTATTCCAGGACCAGTGCAGACAGAACTGGGCAGGTGCCCAGTGAAGACAGCTTCAGGCACATGGTGCTGTCTCCACATGAGACCCCGGGTCTCTGGCGTCAGCTGAGCTCACAGAGCAGCAAGGGCAGGGGCCTTAACACCACCGCTGTGTCATGAGATTGGGTCAAAATGCCCGTCCCCACAAACAGCCACCTTCCGTTGATTATTCTAGAAACAGTTCTGATTCAAGTAGTGCTTCTGTTGCCATACATGATAACTTACAGGATTTTCAAATACAATTCCCACCTCGTGGGTAAAGTGCCCACTATGTTTGCTACCTCATATCCATCTGCCTTTTCTTGTGACGATTTGAGTCCAGCCCTGAAAACTTTTCTGCCTTCATTTGTGTGAGAGAGAAAGAGACTGGAAAACCCTGAAAAAATCCCTGCATGTAGAGTCAGGAAAGCCCTTCCTGGCTTGAGTCCTGGTCCTTAAATTCTCATCTGACCTTTAACAGAAGGTTCAGGTCACTGATCACCTCAGCTTTCTCTTCATAAAGTAAGGGAAAGGACTTGTGTAACTTTGAGAGTCTTGCCCTGGAAGCAGCCGAGAGCCCAAATCCATGTTACAGTAAACCCTGAGGCCACCTGACCCAGGAGCTGCCTCAGTCTCTCTCCTATGGTGGTGTTCCTTTCCACCAAACCGAATCCCAACATGTTTGTCAAAAGACCCTTTCAACTGCAAGAGACAAAAATCCCAATTCATACTTAGCCCAGCAAACAAACAACCAAGCAAGCAAGCATTTAGTGTGGCGTTATGATGCTCTCATCTGGTCCTGAGGTGACCTGTGTGGGAAAAGGAAAGACGTGACTATCACACGGAGCTGGGACACTCCGGGGCTGCTCGTTACGGCGCTGTAACCTGGCCCGTCCTGACTGTAGCACAGGCTTCCACACACAACAGACAAGGCACACGCCACCCCTGCCTACCAACCTCAGCAAAATGAGAGGACCCCACCCCGGGTCCCCTCCCAGCCATGCACAAGGGCCCGGATGAGCCGTGGCCGAGGCCCTGTCCTGATGATGGACACCGTGAGGTCCAGCCCAAGCCACAGGCCTCCTAGTAAAGCAGGTACGCAGGGCCTGTGGCCAGGAGCTGAGGGACGACCAGATGAGGGACAAGTACCACTGGCCACGGAATTCTCTCTCTCTAAAACTAACCTAGTGAAAGTCCCTCCGTCGTGTCTGACTCTTTGTGACCCCATGGACTATACAGTCCATGGAATTCTCCAGGCCAGAATACTGGAGTGGGTAGCCTTTCCCTTCTCCAGGGGATATTCCCAACCCAGGGATCGAATCCAGGTCTCCCACATTGCAGGTGGATTCTCTACCAGCTGAGCCACCAGGGAAGCCCAAAACTAACCTAATCTCTGCACAATTACCTGCTAGCCTGTCACATTAGTGGGGTAGTGGCCATACATGTTTTCATTCTCTTGAAAGCAACATGCAGAACATTCTCCATAAATATTAATACAATTTCCTCTAAGAAAACCTGCCACAGTGTTTGGGTTAAACGAGCTGTGTTTGTTTAATAAAACCATAAGTGAAACAAAGATCATGTACTGTTTATGTGATTTTAGCTCCTTCATTCAAAAATCAGCTCTCTTTCCCAGCCTCTGAGGACCTGCCAAGTTCCAGCTGAAAGTCACACGGTCATGAGTAACTACTGCAGACAGCTTCAGCTGGCAACAGAGACGGGACGCCCCTTCCCCTGTGCCTTACACACCCCCGTGCCGGCTTCTCCCAGGGACTGAAAAAACACACCATCCACGTGCAGAAGACAACTCATCTCGCACAGGGTTTCAAACATCGCCACATACTGAACAATATAACTGGGAGAAACGATCTGCACAGAAATATCCAGGTTAAATTACCCATTACAAATCTAAAGGTAGCCCAAATGAGATGTCTACTGCTCAGAGAACAGAAAGCAGTTTTCTGACGGGAGCATTTTTCCTTCTCGTATTCCTCCCAACTACGGCAACCCTATGGGAGGGTCTTCTCACTCCTGTCTGAAACCCAACAGCTGCACGCAAACATCAGGAACACTCTCTGCATCCGCACACACTTTTGAAGAAGTCTTCGCATCAGAAAATGAGGTGAGAAATAAACCTCTTTGGTTCACTTCATGCCAAGAACACGGACTGAAGCACACCATAAGAAACGGCACTGAAACATCTTCTCTAGAGAAAGACTCTCCCTTCGCTGCACTTCTTTCACGAATAACTATAAAAATATATCAGCTTCCACACAGCAAAACCCAAAACATTACCATTTTAATCAATAGGGCATAAATTCAAACAGAATGACATGAGAACTACCAGCAAAATCCTTTGTAATCTGTAATCAGAAGCAGTGTTCAAAGATGAAAATTCATTCCAATCTGACACATAAAATGTCCTAAAACTCCAACAGAAAAGAGTATTTTTAATTAGGCAATAGTTTCTCTTTTACATTCCCTGGTTTCCTTTCACATATTCACACTTTAAATTGAAAAACAAACGTCTCGTTTTGTTCCTGTTCCTTGCATCGCATGGTGTCATAGAAGGTAATGTGACTTCCCCAATAGGTGCTGTCTTTGGAAGAGTAATAAAACACATTCTTTGCACGTGTTTGGATGTATTTCCTTGAACATACTTCACCCCGTAACCCAGCAGACAATGAACCAAATATTTGATTTCAGTTGAGAAATCGCAAATTTGTGGACACTGAGGAAGCCCACAGAACTCTAAAGTAGAGGCAATCAAACACTACTAGTCACAATGAAGTGTGGAATCACCCGAGTCAACGCACCGCAGAGCTCCTCCTCCAGTGGCAGCAGAAACATTGAAGACGCAGCGACACTTGAATCAGCAACGAGACGCCAGCCCTGACAGTCTCTCTCCAGACTCAGGTCCCCACAGCACCTGCGACTATACGCCCGTGGTCTGGACTCGTCGGGCCAACGTGCACATCAGACCCGGCTGGCCCAAACCAAGTTCTTCCTCTGCTCTGAGCGGGCCCTCCTCCTGGGCCCACACCCTTCCCCGTTGGGTCGTCCCGTCCACCTGTCCTCCCTGCCCCCCTCTCCAGGACCCACAGCCCCAAGCTGTGCTGATGGTGTCCTGCAGACATCTCTCAGAGATTCCCTTTTCACCCCTTTTGTCAGGGACTGGGTCCTAAACACTCCACTAGCTCCTTTCTGCTTTTATTCAAGCCCTCCCAAACCAGCCTCCAAAAATGCTAAAGTCTTCTTCGTCAGTGTTCATTTAACCTTATCCCTTATTCCTTAAGAGTTTGCAGCTGGTCCTCATCCCTCAATCAGATCAGATCAGATCAGGCACTCAGTCGTGTCCAACTCTTTGCAACCCCATGAATCGCAGCACGCCAGGCCTCCCTGTCCATCACCAACTCCCGGAGTTCACTCAGACTCACATCTATCGAGTCAGTGCTGCCATCCAGCCATCTCATCCCTCAAAGGTAACATCAAAACTGTGGATGCTACTCAGAAAGCCTCCCAACATCCCATCCCAAGCCACCCCCTCTGCCTCCCTTCCCCAGCTCAACACCTCCCGACTCTAAGTGCAAGGACAGTGACCAGCCCCTGGACGCTGGGACAGACCACACACGCCTGCCTCAGGCCTGGCCACACACACGTAGGCTTCCGAATCCGCCTTCCGGGTGCCCAGCGTCCCTGCCTCCCACCCCGCCTCTTCCCCTCCCTGGCGCCTACCCCATACCCCCCAGCCCCCACT
>NW_011494694.1:1128607-1130031 GCF_000754665.1 Bison bison bison | reverse complement strand
TGTCTCCCAAGCGTCCCTGGAATCTGCCTGACCCCAATACAGCTCCCCCAGTGCACAGAGCCTGCCCTAGCTGCTCCCCCGGAGCCTTTTTCAGAACAGGGACTATTTTTATCTTGTTCACTGTTATATTTCGGCAGTTAGCAGAGTTCCTGGCACACTGGAGGCATCCAAGAAACATCTGAATAACTGATGAAGTGCATGAAAGTTGAGAAAATACTCCCTGTGCAGCTCCAGAGCGTCTCCTGGTCGCACGGAAGTAAGGGCTGGGCCAGGGGCCTGCTCGCTGTTAAGGAGCGTGATAAAATAAGAGTCTAATGAGCACAGTGGTAGACTCACCAGACCCAGTTTACACAAATACATACAAAATAATTAAACCCCACTCATTATATTAAGATAAAACAAATCTGTAAGGTAGCTAATTAAGTCATTATAACTATGTAAAACCATCATTTTAAATGTCAGTCTTCCAAAGAAGCTGTTTATTCAGATACTCTCAACAAAACTTTGGAATGTTACGGATACCAAAGTGATGAAGATTAAGTCTGGACTGCTCCCATGAGTGACAAACAGAAGCAAGAGGCAAGACGCTCATGAGGTGAGGATGAAGGCAATGAGACACGATCGCTTTGTGGGCGTCCTTTTTTTTAACAATTGTTAAAATATTAGATGTGTGAGCCCGAGGTTCTTTCAAGTGTGATGGGTACCAAAATGTTTCAAGAAAATTTTATCTTAAAACACTTTTCTGCAAAGAATACTTTATGCATAATAAGGTGTACTCGCTCAGCTTAGATTCATTTTATGGGGCTACTACTCACTTCTCTTACTAAAGCTCAATGTCTTCTCACACTTGCATTGCTCCCTCTCGGCACCTCCATCAGGACCACTTACGGTCACTCTCATTTGCTGGCTCCTGTGACCCAAGGCTGCGTCCCTGTGTTTGCAGCGCTGCAGGAAGAGCACCCGAAACCCCCGAAAGGAGGAAGCACAGCAACATCTATTTTCATTGATTCACACGCGATAACCTAGAACCCTGACTTCTGCCCACAAGCCGCAGTTTTCCTCCTTTAGTTTTACGCCAGATTTGCAGTTGGAAAACACTGGCTTTCCAGGAAGTTGCCTGAACTTCAGTTCCCCTGCTGCTCTTCCCAAGGAACAGAAGGCATCCTCCAGGCGGGCCGTGGTTCAGTGCCACGCGGCGCTGCCCACAAGACAGGGATGCCAGAGAGCAGAGCTCAGCGGGCAGCGACTGCCATCTCCTCTACTTTCCTTAGGCAGGAAACTCGCAGGAACCAATCTCCAAAGTTACTCTGAAAGTCAGCGCTCGCTCTAGCACAGAGCCTAGCTTTAAACAGCCTAAACTGTATTTAGCAAGGAGATAGCACAAGGTGCCGGGAGTTGAGTTCATGAAATAACGGCTCCTTGGT
>NW_011494694.1:1107115-1128507 GCF_000754665.1 Bison bison bison | reverse complement strand
AGTAAACTCTTAAAAAAATATCATTCCAGTTTTTCCTCAGGTAGCTTTCATGCCCCTTGAGAAACATTTTCTTTAGGCAGACAGCCTAAAGGGGATAGATCTTTTGTGGCCTTTTCTAAAGTTTCTTTGACATATTATCATAATGTGAATATATATATATATATATAAAAAACACAAAATCCACAACAAGATATTATAATAAGATGTGACCATGTACAAAGGGCTTCCCAGGTGGCACTAGTGGTAAAGAAAGAACTCGCCTGTAAATGCAGGAGACGTAAGAGATGAGGGTTCCATCCCTGAGTCAGGAAGATCCCCTGGAGGAGGGCATGGCAACCCACTCCAGTATTCTTGCCCGGAGAATCCCATGGACAGAGGAGCCGGGCAGGCTGCAGCTCATGGGGTCAGCAGGAGTCAGACATGACTCAAGCGACTTTGCGCACACACACCTTGCACAGGTGACGCCAAGAGCACTGCTACTACAGGCACTCGGCTTGGGTGTCCAGTCAATATTCGACCAGATTATTACACAGCCACTGAACTTCAAAGGCGAGCTACCTCCTAGCCCAGTGAAGGATTTTGTTAATAGACAACTTCTCAGTTTCTCCTGAACCCAGCCAGTTAAAGTGCACTGCAGTTTCCTATGCAAATCAAAGAGTGGATTTCTCAACAACCGAGGGAAAGGCACATGTACTGTACACCACCAGCATCTTCACTGCGAAACACTGAAAGCGATACAGATAAGGAACAGATCGCTTTTTCGATACAATTTATTTTAGATAAATATCTTCAGTTACACTGGCAGGCATCTCCTGAATCTCTGCAGAATTAGGCAATGCTATTTCTGTACTAGATGCCTGGAGTCAAAACCAAGGGCACAACTTCAAGAAAATACATGTTCGTAGAAGAGATATTTGCAATGAAAAGAGACTGATGTTTTCTCAAGCGCAAGATGCTTTCTTGAGTGTGGTAACGCTTACATCCTTAGGTCCTGAAAAGCCAGGAGAAACTCTGGGATGACAAGCTGAGCAATCCCAAAAGGGTGAAGCCCATTTCTCCAGAGAGCAGAGGTCAGTCCTGTCCTCTGACTCCGTCAGGCAAGCTGACCTCCTGCCACAACCAACTACCCGAGGAAGCAGTGCCCAGAATCAGGACGGGGTCAGTTTTAGGACTTTGGTACCTCCTGCAGGACCACACCTTTCAACTCTGCATGGACAACTTCAAACGAGCTGTTTCATCTCATCAGCTGCCAACTGCCAGTACCGCAGTAGGGGAGGTGGTGGCTAGGACCTTGCGGAGGTGAGCCCCTCGGAAAGTCTGGCTCCGGGATAAGCGGCTCTCTTGGCTTGCCTGAGAGGGACTGAGGGGCTTCCCAGGACGTGAGACATTCTGTCCTAAAGTCAGGAAAGTCCCAGCCACGCAGGACCAGTCAGGAGGTCAGCCTACCCTATAGATGTGACTGCCGCATGAGATTTAGCCAAAATAGAGGTCAACTAAACACAGAATCAACCTTATGAGCAGATTAAATCCCTCTGGCCTTCAGCCTCAAGGATCCACGCTTATTCACAAAACTCTCAGGAGTGGAGCACAGCATCAACAGTGGAAGAATCCCACAGCAACAAAGACTGCTTTTTCTCTAAAAAAATTACATGTTGAGAAATGGAGCGTTTCCTGCCTTATCAGTAAACAAGGATGTCACAATCATCAGGGAGCCCAGCCCTCCAACGTGAGCCCTGAGGGCACTCGGGAAGGAAAAGAATACCAGCCATCAGGCTGCACCCACTCCTGACGGTGAGCCCCAAGGCAGCTCGGGATGTGAAAACACAGGATGCTGGGCCAGGAGGGCTGAGATGCATGTGAAAGGGATGATTCTTCCAGCGAGCCTAGACGCTTGCATCTTCCCATGTATAGAAAAGCTCTGAATTCCTTAACTTGGGATATCCTTGTTGTTGTTCCATCGCTCAGTCATGTTCGACTCTTGGTGACCCCTTGGACTGCAGCACACCAGGATTCCCTGTCTTTCACTCTCTCCTGGAGTTTGCTTAAACTCATGTCCAATGAGTCAGTGATGCCATCCAACCATCTCCTCCTCTGTCTTTCCCCCATCTCCTCTTGCCTTCAATCTTTCCCAGCATCAGGCTCTTTTCCAATGAGTTAGCTCTTTGTATTGCATATCAGGTTTATTTTCATTAAAAGTAATCTTCTGATGTTCTGATTCCCTGCCCTTTGTTGTAAAACCTCTATATAACCTGGCTTCTCCCCTCGCTTCCTCAGAGCAGTTCTCGCCAAGTTCACTTGAGATGCTGTCTCTCAGGCTTAAAGTCCTGAAAATTCCCACCAAATAAAAAATAACTCAACTTTTAGGCTGTGACTACTTTTCTGAAAACTGATCAGTGAAATATTCAGAGAAGAATACAGTGACCCTAATTTTTTGATAGCAAAAATAGCTTGTATATAGACACAGGTGTATAAATACACATATATAATATGTATTGGTTAAATATGTTTGCTACATTGGCACAACTGGTGCATAAGAAAATCACTTGGACTAACATAATTGTCTAGTAATTTGGATTTTTACATTATGTTAGTGTAGCAAAACTTCAACTTGCAGGTTAGCCAGGTGAAAGAGACATGGGGAGCAGAATTTGCTTTGCGAGTAATTCCTGCGTCTAAAGCCTGGATGCTGCTTTAGATGGGTGTGAAGTCCACCCACTTTGCAAACACAGAAAAGGCAATGTGAGGACTATCCAGAGGCGGCCTGCGCTGGCCGTCTATGTCAGCCCATGTCTCCTCACACCACCACGGGCACATCTCAGCGTCCAGCACGGAACCGGCTGTGATTCACACACATGGAGCCCATCTCCTGGAGGAGAAAGTGGGCTATGTGAAGAAAGGACCAAAGACACGGAGGGAATAACAGTCGTCTGAGCCAGAGACTCCAAGAATGGCATGGTCCTTCTGCCCATGGAGACTCACGAAGAGGGGGTTCAGGCCCCCCTCCAGTATTTTCCACGTCTCCAGCCAGGGAAATTTGTGCAGAAATACAACAGTGCCAGCTCCACCCCTCGGCCCCTACCCCAACCCTCCTGGGCCAGACCCTGATGAACTGTACCAGCTCCCCCTCCTCCTGTAATAAACTTGTTCACCTCACAGTTCACAGTGAAAGGCTCAAACCCTCCGATGAGATGTGAAAGAAGAACAGTGTCGGGTAAGCATTAAAAAAGAAAAAAAAAGCAGTGTTGGTAGGTAACCAAAGAGCCCTAAGCATGTGGCCTGGCAGTGGGCCCATGCCCTGGTCAGCGTGGGAAGGACGTGCAGTGTAATGACCCAGGGTATCATCCTGAGAACCAGACCCAAGGGGTTCTCACCCACCTCAGAGCACACTCAACAATCAACCTAGATGCCAAGGGACTCGATCACATGATCACATCGTACACCCTTTAACCTGTGACACAAGAATTGCAGAGAGACCCAGAGGGAGGGAAGGAAGCAGGGAATGGGGGAGAGGGAGAGAAAAGAAATCAGAGAAACCGAAACACTCTCAAAGAGCACTGCCAGAAAGGTCATCAAGGGAAGCACCTTTGAAACAGCAACTTTCTCAGGGTACAAAATTATTTAGAAACCTTACACTTACTTAAATGAAAAAGGAATGGTAATTTGGGAATATGTCACAGAAGACAAGCTCTCCAGATTTCAATGAGGTTTCCTCTCAATATTTTATTTGAAAGTGGTTTATTCTTGCTTTATACATGATTTTATACCTTGTTTATCTGGATTATAAACCAATGCCACAGTGCAACAGCAGAACAAACAAAAATAGCTGTAAACGATAAAAATCTTAAAACCGTCAGAATTTAAGAGACTAGTGTGGTGTGACAATCTTCAAGCATCAGAAAATAAAATAGCACCACTCTGAGATCAGCTTGCCTGGGTTTTGGAACTCTCTGTGCTCACAGGCCAAGTTATCTAATCTCTCTGACGTTTCTTTTCCTTATATATATTCAACGAAGAAAATGTCCACTACCTCACAGGTCAGACCAAGGCTCACATAAAACAAGCCAGGCGAGACGCTAAGCACAGTGCCCGACACAGGCTGCGGATGCACGGATTTTCGTTATTTCTATCAAGAAAAGACCAAGTGATATTAGTTTGCTCTGATTCGGAAGTCAGAAGAGCACGCATAACTTTCAAGCAAAATTTAGAAGATTTCCACCCAAAATGGTAACTTTTTCAAGTGTGACTGCTTCAAGGGGTGGTGAAACTGGTTAATTCACTAAGCTGGTCTAAACCTCAAGAATGATAAATAACTGGATTCACTACCGCATCTTTTGTCACAGTGAAAAGCACTGTAATGGTCCGAATAATCCATGTGCAGGATTGAAAAAAATATCCAGATCATGAAATGAGCCCTGACTTCACTGAGGGCAGCTGACCTGTGTGTTTCAAAGGCCCAGACTTTTGTCAGAGTTGAAATCAGCATCCCTGATTTCAGGATGTTCATGGTGTCAGTTTTTTGGTTTTTTTTTTTTTTTTAACACAGAGATAAATGACTTGACACAATTTCAGTATTTCTGATGTGCAAGTGGGTAGATGGTGTGGGAGGATGTGATGACTAAGTGGTGAACAACTTTTGAAGGGTTCCTGGGAGTCGCAGAAGTTAAGCTCTGCAGTGAGCCTGTGAGCAGATAAGATGGAGTCAGTTCAGTTCATTTCAGTTGCTCAGTCGTGTCCGACTGTTTGCAACCCCATGAACCGCAGCACGCCAGGCCTCCCTGTCCATCACCAACTCCCGGAGTTCACCCACACTCATGTCCATCAAGTCGGTGATGCCATCCAGCCATCTCACCCTCTGTCGTCCCCTTCTCCTCCTGCCCCCAATCCCTTCCAGCATCAGAGTCTTTTCCAAAGAGTCAACTCTTCACATGAAGTGGCCAAAGTATTGGAGTTTCAGCTTCAGTATCAGTCCTTCCAGTGAACACCCAGGACTGATCTCCTTTAGAATGAATTGGCTGGATCTCCTTGCAGCCCAAGGGACTCTCAAGAGTCTTCTCCAACGTCACAGGCAGCAGCAAACTCGAAGGTAGAGAGCCTCGCCTACCAAACTCCGGAGAAAGCAATGACAGTGTGTGCTCTACGCACTCCTCACGCGCCTGAGGACACAGCACAGAAAGGAGGATTCCAGCAGGCCAGGCTCGAGAAGGAGGCATGATTCTAACAGCACACAGCTAAGGTGCCATGGAAAACAGTCTCCCCTGACCTGGAGCTTTAAAATATCACAATGCCAGATTCACGAAGTCAAACAACGGGTCATTTGAATGACATTTTAAAATCCAAACTTTTAAAAAAATAAAATAAAAAAAAATAAAATAAAATCCAAACTTTTTATCACCTTAAGTAGATACAAAAAGGAGAAAGAGGTGGCAGAGATTGAGAGGGTTAGCTAGCATCACCAACTCAATGGACATGAATCTTAGCAAACTCTGGGAGGCAGAGAAGGGCAGGGAAGTCTGGAGCACTGCAGTTCACGGAGTCACAAAGAGTTGGACACAAGACTAAACAACAACAACAAGAAGATATAAATTAGTTACAAACTTTCCAAGTAAACAATAATTTTTTTATTGATGTCGAGTTGGTTTACACTGTTGTGTTAGTTCCAGGCGTACGGGAAAGTGACTCAGTTATACATATATATATTCTTTCAAGTTCTATTCTCTCATAGATTATTACAAAATGCTGAGTATTGGTTCCCTGTGCTATACAATAGGTCCTTGTTAATTATCTATTTTATATATAGTAGTGTATACATTTTAATAGCAAAAATTACTTTCAATTGGCCTAGTTTGAGTTATGAGAATTTTTTTTTCATTAAAAGTGCACTAGAGAATTTTAACCAGCTCGGGATTAGCAATTGCTTTCAATGTAAAAGTAAACAAGAACAAATTGCTACGATCGCATTAAACCATTTTTACTGTACTGGTTTCATTTTGGCTCCAACTAAACACCACTGTCAATATAAAGAACTTATCCACAGTTAGTAAAAATCAAATGCAAAGCACTTATCATCTGAAACAATACTTCAAGCTTCTTGAAAGCTTCATAACTTCAATACAAAATCAGAGAATCCAAGCATAGCTCTTACAACACTGATTTAAATGTACGTAAAGACTGTGATTATGTGGAAAATGGATCGTAATTATCCCATACAATTTCATGTATAGTGATGTGAAGGAATTACGACCTTATATCGTAAC
Source organism: Bison bison bison (assembly GCF_000754665.1). Lineage (NCBI taxonomy): Eukaryota > Metazoa > Chordata > Mammalia > Artiodactyla > Bovidae > Bison > Bison bison. The sequence continues at coordinate 1,122,253 of NW_011494694.1, read as the reverse complement.
TGTTTTTAAGTGTACAATTCAATGGCAGGAATCTCATTCACAATGTTATACAACCAGCACCATTCTCTAGTTCCAAAGCTTCTTAATCACCCCGGACAGAAACTCTGTAACCATTAAGCAGCGTACCCCCATTCTCTGCTCCTGGAGCCCTGGGTAACCTCCATTTTCCTTTCTGTCTCTAAAAGTTGGCCTCTGCTAGACAGTTCGTGTAAGTGGAACTACACAGTCTTTAATCCTTTTTCATCTGACATGTCTTCAAGATTTAACCATGCTGCAGCATATGTCAGACTTTCCTTTCTTCTTAAGACTGAATGATATTGCATACTACGGACGGACCACATTTTGTGCATCCATTCATCTGTCAGTGGACATCTGGAATGTTCCCACCCTTTGGCTGTTGTGAATAACGCCGCAATCAACTTTATCGTACAAGTATTAGTTTGTGTCCCTGATTACAGCTCCTCTGGACATATATGCCTAAGAGTGGACCTGCTGGGTCCCTGGTGATTCTATGTCTAGGTTCTTAAGGAACCACGGGTTGTTTCCCCTTAGGGCCGCACCAGTTTACATTCCCTTCAGCAGCGCAGGAGGTTCCAAATTTCTCAGCACTCTCACCAACAATAACTTTACATTTTTTAAATTATTGCTATTGTATTGGGCATGAGATGGTATCTCATTCTGGTTTTGATTTCATTTCCCTAATGGTTAATGAGGCAGAGCGTCCTTTCATATGCTTATTGGCCACCTGCATGTGTTCTCTGGAGAAATGTCATTCGAATCCTTTGACCATGTTTAATTGTCTTTTTTCCCATGAGTTGTAGGAGTTCTTTACATATTCTGGTTATTAAACCCCTATCAAATATGATTTCCAAATATTCTCTCTCACTCCATACACTTTTTTTTTCACTTTCTTGATAGTGTCCCTTGACACCCCAAAGTTTTTAATTCTTATGAAGTCCAATTTATCTATTTTTTTATTATGTTGTGCTTTTTTATTATGTTGTGCTTTTATAATCAACAGATTATATCCAGAATCTGTTTCCCATACAGACTCTTTCTGAAGGAAGCTTTACCTTTTTCATTCTTTGTTCTATTTCTTATCGTGCATTTCACACATATGTATTCTGCCCACCATAGCTAACACTGGTAGGACACATTTACAGAGCATGTTTGGAAATGAAAAAATATTTCTACTGTAAATTATCAGAGAAATGTACACTTGACAATACCGATGTTTTAGATACAGATAGAGAAAGGATGACGCAGTCTCACAAAAGGCATGATGCTGATAGTCTAAACAACGACTGGAGACTCTACATGCGTTAAGTCTTCTGAGTAGAAAATGTGAAGAATAAAGGAGATCTTGGAGGGACAGAACCCAAGGGTCAGCTCCTCCACAGCCTGCTGGGTGGACCTCTCGCTGCTCCAAGTGCAAAGCTCTGTCTAGCTCTCCCGCAAATGGCCCAGAGCAACAAAGTTTAATGATAAAATAAAATGTAAGTATCGAAAGAACTGAAGTTACTCTTCCTCTGCACTGTGCATGAGGTCGCCTAACCACTGTCTTTTGACTGATTACAGGGAGGGTCAGTGTCAACTCAGCCATCTGACGTGTCGTCCATGTACACACTGGCCCTAGCATTCACCTGGGAGTAAGGATGGGGGAAAATATCAATTCTTTCAGGGCTGCTTGAGACAATTTGGACAAAAGTAAACTACCATCAACAAGTCCCTTCCAAAAATGCAGGCTGTATTACCTATATCACATTTATTAATTATAGGACACCATTAGTTATGTGTCTGAATTAAATACCTTTCTACATTTTTATTACAAAATGTAAATTTACTGCTATAAAACCATTAATAAACAGAACATTACACCTATAAGGAAGAACTGTTAATAATTCCTGTGAGTGCAGAGGGCATAAAGAAGCACTAGCTCCCAAAGCTGTGTGTACAGCCTACAGGGGTTACAACTGTCTTACAAATGTCTATCGGATATTATGTCTCATATAAAACCTAAATTTAACAAAAATGTCCTTATACACTTAGACTATAAGCAGACATCACCAAAAGATGGTGCCTAATACTCAAGAGGAAAGTGAAGTGAAAGTGTTGGTAGCTCAGTCCTGTCCCACTCTTTGCGACCCCCTGGACTGTAGACCACCAGGCTCCTCTGTCCATGGGATTCTCCAGGCAAGAATACTGGAATGGGTTGTCATTTCTTTCTCCAGGGGCTCTTTCCAACCCAGGGATCAAACCTGGGTCTCCCACATTGTAGGCAGATACACAAGGGGCAGTGATATAAAAGAAGATTAAAGAAAAAATGGGGGTATCAAGACGCTGAGATCACAGAGGCTGCGGGAGGTGAATGCCATTCCTCTCGAAGCAGGAAGCCACAGAAGCTATGCTGCTTTAGAATCAAAGGAAATGGAATTCTAGTTTGAGTTTAAAGCACATAAGCTCAGATAGGAGACCATGACGGCAAATGTCAAATAACAGCTACACAGAAAGCTCTTGAGGACAGAGAACAGTGGGCTGGCTCTCTCTCCTGAGAAATTCCTTCACACTGCAATTTTAACAAACTTCTATCACTTTAGAGAACCATCAGGAAATACACTGTTTTGAAGAAAATTGAACTCCGTGCTCAATCTCAGCAGCTTCCAAGAAGCTGTGAGATAAGGGTTCATCACAACCACCATAACTTGGGATTTCAAATTAAGGACAAAAAAAGATGGACTTCCAATGCCGTGGGTCCCAGGACCTCGGTACGTCTCGGTAGGAGAACCTCTGTCCTGATGCTACAGCCCTGGGGGATGACGTGGCCATGGGAAGGCTGTCCTTGCACGTGTCAGACACACTCGAGCCAAACAGGCTGCTGGTGTGCAGCAACTGTAGTCACAGATGTGGGAACGAGGGCTCCTTCAAGCACCTAAACTCCAACTGGAGAAAGTACTGGAGGTTCACAGGACTCTAGCTCCAGGACACCCCGACTAACGAGCTTCGGTAACATCACCTCGTTCTTTAGCGCCACACGCCCAGGAATCGGCAGGATCCTAGCTCTGCCTGAAGGCACAGGGCTTCCTCCCACCTGAGATCCAAGGTGTCATGATAAAACATTGCCATCACCTTGGGTATTTTTCCATCCATCGGAAGAGACTATTTCACAATTTCTGTGAAGAGCGTACCATACTCATGTCTGAGAACAAAGTCACTCTGTAGAAAAACCCAGCTTTTTATCTTGCTCTGATGTGAACACTGCACAGGGAAGTCCATGTCTGTGCTTTATGCATTTGTGAGATGTAGGCTTGCTCTTCTAGGGTTTCCTTGGTGGCTGAGACAGTAAAGAATCTGCCTGCAATGCAGGAGACCCACGTTTGATCCCTGGGTCGGGAAGATCCCCCGGGCATGGAAACCCACTCCAGCATTCTTGCCTGGAGAATCCCATGGACAGAGGAGCCTGGTGGGCTACAGTTTATAGGGTTGGAAAAGAGTCAGACATGACTGAGTGACTAAGCACACAGCCTTACTCTTCTACCTCCAAACAAAGCACAGGGAGAAATGAATACTAAGGAGCATAAATAATAACGATTAGGAAGGCACCCTCCATTAACTTCACGGCCCTGAAATCCAGCTCTGAAGGGCCTCTGCACATGGAGGGCCCGGGAGCTCACAGAGGAGCAGACGCTTCAGCAACATGGGACCAGGTCTCCTCTGTGCAGAAGCGTATCAGAGTTCAGTGTAAGATTAAAGCTGTGGGGTCCCCCGGGGCAGGGCAGGAGAGAGCCCACAAGATCAGGGACTGAGGCCAGTCAGCCCTGCAACTGAAGGGCTAAGTGCAAACGGTTCACCTCAACATCTTCAGGAGGTGGGATTTCCTTAATGAAGATATTATACAATCTTCGGGCTTCTCTGATAGCTCAGTTGGTAAAGAATCCGCCTGAAATGCAAGAGAGCCTGGTTCAATTCCTGGGTTGGGAAGGTCCGCTGGAGAAGGGATAGGCTACCGGCTACCCATTCCAGTATTCTTGGGCTTCCCTTGTGGCTCAGCTTGTAAAGAATCCGCCTGCAATGTGGGAGACCTGGGTTTGACACCTGGGTTGGGAAGATCCCCTGGAGAAGGGAAAGGCTACCCACTCCAGTGGGATTTTCTTAATGAAGATACTATACAATCTTCACTGACAGCCTAACTTTTATCTTCATAGTTACAGAGTCACAGACTGCATTCTGTATATTAAAAAAGGGAAAAAACGAAGACAGGATTCGAACTCCCCTTGGAAGAAAGAAAGGGTGGAATAACTAAGAAAAGAAACCAAAAAGCAAACATTTTTAAAACCCTGCCTTAATTTCTCCAAAGGAAATAGGGACGGGCAGTTTGGAGGAGCTGGACAGTAGGGACAGTACAGATCCATTTTTATTTCTAAAAATTCTTTTTTTCCCATGATAGATATTTTATAGAAGTGATGTCTAAAAACTGAATCCTTAAAAATTGAATTGAAATGTGCAGACATGAAGCTTCTGTTATTTAAGGAAATCCTATCTGTGAAACAATTATTTTCTTCCTAGAAAAAAAGAAAAGAAACAAAAAGTCCCTGAGGGGTTCTCAAAGTGAAGAGTACATCAGCTGATACCCTGAGTTCCGGTTGCAGGAGGTGAGGGGAGGGGCTGAGGCACCCTGAGAACCCTGCTGGGTCAGCTCTGACACTCTGGATGCGTGTGCTTGGCTTGCGGCATGGTTGTGTCCAGGGCCTTCCCAGGGGGCTCAGCGGTAAAGAATCGGTCTGCGATGTAGGAGGCATGGTTCAATCCCTGAGTAGGGACAATCCCCTGGAGAAGCAAACGGCAACCCACTCGAGTATTCTTGCCTGGAAAATCCCATGGACAGAGGAGCCTGGGGGGCTACAGTCCACGGGGTCACAAAAAAGTAGGACACGATTTAGCAACTAAACAACAACAACAATGGCTGCGTTGGCAGCTCCCCCGGCGAAGCTCATCTGTGTTGGTGGAGTGTCAAAAGCTGTTATCTCCTCGTGGTTGGTCTTCCTGAAGGAGGAGGTGGCACAGTTGGTGGAATGAGCTTGGGTTTTCCAGGAACATGACTTACAGCTGAACTGAATCCTGCCGCTCAAGTTGGTAGCCCCATGGCCATAAAAATCACTGGTTCCTTTCAGTTAAAACAAAGATAATACATTCGACTGTCTCAAGATCATACTAAATAATGAATATATGAAGATCATTCATTCTGCCTTGTTCCAGAGAGTATGTACTGCAAGCATACATCAAGCACGATGAAAAAAACAATATAAAATCAAACAAAATTAAAAAGAAAACAAAAAAGAATAAGGAAATAAAATAGCAGAAACATGGATAAGACAAAACACGTACGACAGAAAGTGACAGATACTGCTGGGCTTTCAGAGCAGACTTTCTGTAGACGCAGCCTCACTCTAACGTCCCCCGTACGGAGCCCCATTCACACGGACGGGTGCAGTCCAGGTCTCCGGCCCGTCCTAACTCTAGCCTCTACCTTCCAGGTGGCAATCACTGACCTATGAGACTTCCTGAAGAGCCGCTGGACTTCCTGAAAAGCAGTTCCTCCAGGTTGTCAGTTAGACAAGCACTCATTTGAGACAGAGGGTGACCGGGTATTTTCACTACAATGGAGCAGCCACATCCCCCTCCAGGCAGAGACCACGCCCTCACAGCTGCTGGGCTGTGGACTCCCCTGGTTGCAGGCTGGAGCTGTCCTCAGAGAAAGCTTTGGATTTCACTCTGGCAGAGACAAACGGGCAAGTCAGACCCCAAAGGGAATGAGCGCTGTGGGCGCGTGCCCAGCACAGGGAATGGGTTTTTAAAAAGCAGCAGCACAGGTGGTCTCTGCAGAGAGATCTCACTTGTGATCACTTGTAAGGCTCCATGGTTATTGCTTATCCCGTTACCAGGCTGAATGGAGGTGCCAATTTAGTCTTGGCATAAGCACCCCATCACAGATGGGATTTGGCTTCGGGGCACAGTCAAAGAGGGTCTCTGTGTGTGTGTACATACGTTTGTGCATGTGCATATGTGTTCGGTGTCGCTGGGAGGCAGGGGGAGTTCAACCACATACAACTTCTTTCTGAGTGTACAGTTGCAGTCGGCCCATTAAATCAGTGAGTGAGGAAGGAAACTTGCAAAACCTCTTAGGTCTGCATTTGTAGACAATTAACTTAGGAAGCCTCTGTGCATGACAAGCAACAAACCAGACTTGGAATCATGCTGTATAATAGAACAAGTGGATACGCTAGTTAGAGTGTAGTTATATCCATTTTACTTTACTTTAAAAGGGATTTGTGACAAGTCTAAACATTTTTCTAGCTATGCATTTAGTAAAACTTTTTCAGAAATTTGGAACTGCTTCTTAGAACAGTTTAAATTATATTCAAATAAATGAATAGGTCTATTTAAATAAAAAATGTTAAAGACCATTGTCTTTGCTGAAATACATAATTTGAGGAATTCAATAAAGAAGATGGCTTTAATAACCACCTGAGGAGTAATCATGAACAAAAAACCAAGAGAAAGGAATATTATTTTTTAATTTAATAAAAACCAAAGATTCTACTTTCTTAACAGAAAAATATTAAATGCCACATAAATACAGTAATCTGCCTGGAGGCAGTGTTTCAAACAGTAACATTCAAAATAACTGCAAATATCTCAAGCTAAGGGTTATCATTATTGTAAGCATCTCAGCATAATTCGAGCCATTCCCATGACCTCTAGAAGTCCCTCAGTGTTTATTCTTTACTTTTTCTACAAATTTCAGGTGCATAATTCTCTCTATATTCTATCTATAGGTAGACACTTACGTTCATGTGGTAAATTCAAAATCTCTCATTCACCTGGGATAACACGTGGTGCACATTACCAAAAGAACCTCATATTCTACCCTCGGGTTATGGTGAATCGTGGGAAATGAATCTCATACGCTTACCCCATGCACTTTATCATATCAGCAAATGAACAAATCAGTTCACTGGTTTGATTCTGACACAGAACACACACACACACAAACCCCGCACACACATCCCTCGAAACAAAGTTCTAACGATTCTTCTGAGGAGTAAAATTGAGGGTGAAAATATGGAAACATAACTTGATATCGTCTTTCCACTGATATAGGATTGTGAGGACTAAAATCAATTGTCAAGAAGGAGCACTGTGATCTAATTGCAATTTACAGCTTTTTGGAGAATCTTCACAGGAAGAGCGCAGGCAAAGGCAGCCCCGACAGGAAACCTCACATTCCAGACGTTCCAGGATGAAGGCTCAAGAGAATCCAGGAACAGCGGCCATCTGTCCAGTCATTCCCACAGAGAACGCAACCGCGCTCACCATTCTAGCAGAGGAATCGCTACACAAGCAGTCATTCTGCAGAAACTAGGCAGGCTGTTTACACACTCACATGGACACAGGCGTGAACAATTAGCTAGAGCTGCAGCAGTGAGCCTCCACGCCATGCGCCCGCTGCTTCAAGCCGGCGTGACTCTGTGCATGGTACAAACGCCCAATTCCCAAACCAGACACCCTCCACCCCGACCAGGGCAGGCTCTGGGCACAGGGACAAGTCAGAGCCTTTGCTCTTGGCCAAGGGACTGTCACCGGGTCACTGAAAAGTGAAGTGAACGTGTCAGTAGCTCCATCGTGTCCGACTCTGTGACCCCATAGACTGTAGCCCGCCAGGCTCCTCTGTCCATGGGATTCTCCAGGCAAGAATTCTGGAGTGAGTTGCCATTCCCTTCTTCAGGGGATCTTCCTGACCCAAGGATCTGAACTGGGTCACCCACATAGCAGGCAGACTCTTTACCATCTGAGACATCAGGGGAGCCCTAAGTCACTGGATGCCTCAAAACCAATTTATAATCTGCAAAACAACAGCCTGCCTCTCTAGTAAGAGGGCTGTGACCACACCTGAGATGATTAATCTGAAAATCCTCAGTAAAGGAAACAAGAGCTGAGATGTGTTCAGTGTATTGCCCTCACGCCTATTATTTAACTAGGTCAATCTATGACAAGGTACCATTCTTTTCATTCTGTTTTATAGATGCGATCAGTACAGTCCAATCGCTCAGTCGTGTCTGACTCTTTGCAACCCCATGGACTGCAGCATGCCAGGCCTCCCTGTCCATCATCAACTCCCAGAGCTTGCTCAAACTTATGTCCATTAAGTCGGTGATGCCATCCAACCATCTCATCCTCTGTAGTCCCCTTCTGTTCCTGCTTTCAGTCTTTCCCAGCATCAGGGTCTTTTCAAATGAGTCAGTTCTTCACATCAGGTGGCCAAAATATTGGAGCTTCAGCTTCACCATCAGTCCTTCCAATGAATATTCAGGACTGATCTCCTTTAGGATTGACTGGTTGGATCTCCTTGCAGTCCAAGGGACTCTCAAGAGTCTTCTCCAACATCACAGTTCAAAAGCATCAATTCTTCAGTGCTCAGTTTTCTTTATAGTCCAACTCTCACATCCATACATGACCACTGGAAAAACCACTGCCTTGACTAGATGGACCTTTGTTGGCATAGATGAGATAACTGAGGCAAAAAGCAGTCACACCACTAACTGCTCACAGACAGTAACCTGAGGCTCTTCCCCACCTGAACCAGACACAGGAACACAGCCTACACAGACCCATCACCGGCCTCCCCAGGCTGCCGTCCCTCTAGTCCCTGCCCACATCTCCCACCCAGCCTGGCCGGCCTGGGCCGAGAGGTGCATTTACGACCGGATCAACCTACCTGTGACAGGCACTGACTGTACCTAACCACAAAAGGCTGGGTGCAATCTGTTTCGTCCCCAGAACTGAGCTGTATGGTGGATGGTGGTCACACACACACACACACACACAGGTTTTGGAAAATTACTCACATCTGCCCTGAGAAAGCAGATACTACATCCAGCCAATGGGCTTCCCTGGTGGCTCAGACAGTAAAGACTCTGCCTAAAATGAGGGAAACCTGGGCTGGACCCCTGGGTTGGGAGGATCCCTGGGAAGAGGGCATGGCAACCCACTCAGTAATTCTCTTGGGAGCACTGGCTGTGTGTCAGGCAACATCACAGGATCACAAAGATAAGGGCCTCGTTTTTAATGGTGTGTACAAGGCTCTGTCCCAGTGCCATCCAAACAGGAGGAAAAGAACAGCAAGGACCAGGCCACCTCCCCCACCCAGACCTGAGTGTGTGGTTCCTGGGGTGGGGGTGGGGGCAGGCGGGAGAGCCTCCCAGGTTTGCAGTAAAGCCCTTCCAGAGTTCCCACTGAATTCCCTGGACGGTATTTCCAATAAAGGCGGGATGCCAAAGCAGAAGGCAAAATCTGGCTTGAGTTTCCCTCCAGCCAAAAAATATTTTCTAAAAATGTGCCTCGTCTACCTCTTGGAAGTAAGAAAATGCTTTTTAGCAATTATTCTCCGTATTCCGATTTTCCCATCAGTTTTTATTCCAGATCCCATCTCCCCTCATCTCCATTCACTACTTGCTGTGAGTACATGCTGTCAATAACATCTCTTCTGAAAATGAGTCAGGATCTCTTCTTATGCTTTAGAAAAGGTCCGACTCAAAATGGGTATCTAATCAGATTCTAAGATTATGCCTTTTGTGAAGTGCCTCAGAGTAAAGCCTCCTGCTTTCTGCCAAAAAAAAAGCAAGAAAGAAGGAAGGAAAGCAACAATTTTAACCTCTTCCATTTGGAAGTGATTCTAATATGCAGCACATCTACCCTTTCCTTATATTTCCACTTTACAATTCAGATTACTTTAAACACAGTAGTAGTCAAAAGTAAATGCAAAGAAATTTTAATAAGGAAGGAAGCAGAGAGAGGGAGGGCTCAGATATTTTTATATCAAAGAAAATCCATCATTAAAAGAAAACGTAATTTTCGTATGCCTGCAGCATTGTGCTCATTCTGAAAGGACGTGTTGTAATCCTCTCCCTCCGCTCAGGCCAGCTCACCTGCACTGTTGTTTGGAAAAGAACACTCACACCGCAGAGGCTGTGCTGTCGACGGAACTACACAGATCCAGGCAAGGAAAATGAAATGTTCACAAAGCGTATACTGTGAAATCTGAAAGCTCGATCATTTAAATGTACACTAGTCAACGTGGTGAAAGTTAAGTTCATCATCCCAAGGTTAAGACCCCCACACTGGATAAGAAGCTATGTACTTGGCTGCCCACCTAGCACTCTAAAAGAGAGCCTGTGAACAACACCGGCAGATGAGCGCCTGAGGGGGAGCCAGGCCCTGAGAGCCTGTAGCACAGAGCTGCCACTCAGACACCGCGCAACAATGAGAGCCATTAAGGTTTATGCTCCCTGTCCCCCGCATTTTATAAAATGCCCTGGGGACACATCACACTTGCACTGAATTTTACAGGTTACAGAGCGCGTTCACATTCACTGTCTCATCCTTATCCTGACCATAAAGGGAGGGGGGGGGGACGGGCAGAGAGTGGGACGGCCACCGTGTTACAAAGCGCTCAGTGACGCAGTGGCGTGTCCAGGCGCCGTGACCAACAGGTCAGAGGCGCCAGCATTCACACTGCCCCGCATCCAAACCCTGCTCGTCAGATCCAAGGCGTAACATTCTCTCCATTACCCTCTGATACCTATATTTTATCACCTTGCTGCTATTATGACTTTTCCTTCATTACTTTAATTTGTACAGCTGAAAATTCAGAAGCTAATCTGATTTTGATAGGAAGTCATATCTATGATAATTCTCAACTGCAATTGATAAAGGATAAAAATTGAAGGCAGACATAAAAAAATAACCTATGTAACATCAAATGCAGCAAAGGCCTTTAAATTGCACGCATGTCACTCTTTTCCATTAGGATGTAAGAAATGCAGACAATGTGGAATTTTTAGATGTCGAAAATGCTTTTAAACTGCTAAAAGGTTTTCAAATTGTAACAGTTCTGATGGCTTTTAACAATTATCTTTTAAATCTTTCAAAAGTCGCATGCCTTTCTGTTTCTGTATTATTTTAGATGTAATATTAAGATTTTACACCACTTTCCAGTCTCCGACCACAATACATCATTTACTCAGTAACCACATATTAAACAAGTACAACTATACTATCCTTGATCTGTAAAGGTTTCAAAGTAAAAATTTCACATTGTTCTATCAACAGATTGTATTGTGAAATTTACACAAGCCTACTCATGTGACTCCAAAACAGCAAGAGAAGCAGTTAAGTTACTTTAGCACAAAGAAAAGCTAAAGAACATGAAAACCTAAGGAGCATTTCCATGTAAGAACCTACAAGTCACTAGGAACTATCAGTCACTGCTGGGGTGCTTGTCCGCTTCCTCTCCCCCCAACCTTCCTGTTACAAGCACTGAAAACATGCCAGACGCTCATCTGCAGATCAGATGTATAAAATAAAGTTTTGGTAAACCATGCGATGTTGTTGATGTAACAAATTTAGATCAAACCTGGATTGTGTAAATGATAGTCTACACATTTTGAACAAAACGTACTTACTAGAAATAGTTTATAAGTTTGGCAGAGAGTAATATAATTCACCTAGTAAATACAACTTTATTGATCCTTGCTTTGCCCAGCACCTTATCGGGAAAGACAGAAAATGCACACACGGAGTCACTATCACTCACCCTGGTCACCACCCCAGGAACCACTCTCCCTGTGGTCAGGAGTGAAGTCACCACCGCAGGGGGTGTGCTCCACCCACATGCAGGCCCACAGTTCCCATAATCAAGGCTAGTGACCTCCCACAAATGTGTGTCCGCCTCTCCTGAGAGGCGACAGAAGCAGCAAGCTGCCTAGGGCGGGAAGGGAGGACAGGCAAGCCTTTGAGGCTGATGCCCACGGATCTGCAGAGGGAAAAAGGGGGGCGGAGGGAACAACCTTAAAAGTTGCAACAAGGACTCCCTAGGGGTCCAGTAGGTAAGATTCCGTGATCCCAATGCAGCGGGCCCCGGTCCGATCCCTGGTCCAGGCACTAAATCCCCAATGCCGCAGCTAGAAGGCCCTGCAGGATGCAACGAAGACAGAAGACTCCACGTGCTGCAACTAAGACCCAGCACAGCCAAACAGAGAAGTATTTTCTAAAAAATATACCTACCAACAGAATGTTTGCACTTCTCTATAGAAAACGGCTTCAAGAAAGAGAAATAAGAATGCACAGCTGTCTGAGGTTACTCATTAGAGCAGTCTATAGAACCATAAACCTTAAAAATTCTTTAAGGCATTTCTATTTTACAAAAGAATAATAATTGATGCTTGTAAGGATAAAAGGGAGAATAGTTAGATTCACAATACACATCTAATAGGATACGAATGGCATCACACATTTTTGGAAGATTTCTATGTAAAATAACTTAATAAAAGCAGATGCTTTACACAGACAGGGTGAACAGACTTGTGGACACAGCTGGGGAAGGGGAGGATGGGACGAACTGAGAGAAGAGCATGGAAACACATACATTACCAGGAGTAAAACAGACAGCCCGCGGAACTGGCTGTATGATCAAGTCTAAGTGTAGTCGCTCAGTCGTGTCCGACTCTTCGATCCCATGAACTGGTTTCTCCGTACGTGCACTTTTCCAGGCAAGAATACTGGAGTGGGCTGCCCTTCCCTTCTCCAGGGTAGCCTCCTGACCCAGGAGTCGAACCCAGGTCTCCTGCATTGCAGGCAGACTCTGAGCCACTAGGGAAGCCCACTGTATGAGGCAGGAAGCTAAAACCTGGTGCTCTAGGACAACCTAGAGGGGCGCAGTGGGGCAAGGCGGGGGGAAGAGATGGGAGGGAGGTTCAAGAGGGCGGGAACATATGTTCACCTATGGCTGATCCGTGTTGATGTATGGCAGAAACCAACACCATATTGTAAAGGAATTATCCCCCAACTAAAAATAAATAATTTTTAAAAAACAACATATATTTTAAAAAGTAGATGCTTTAAAAATTACACTTCAGTAATCTGGGAAAGCTTTCCCTCCAGACAGTCTGGACCACAGGGGCAAAGGTGGTCCAGCCCAGGGCGACGCGGCAGGAGGCCACCTCGCAGGCGCCTCTGGACCGCAGCGGCCTGGACCGAGGCTCGAGGCGTCCACAGCCCTGGGCCCAGGCCTGCACCCCGGGGCTCTCGTTGCTTACAGTCTGTCCTCTCCACACGGTTTTTAAGAACCACAGGAGCAAACTTCCAGTTACAAAGTCAGTCACTGGGATGAAAGGTACAGCATAGGACATACAGTCACTAACACTGTAGTAACTTTGTGTGACAGGTGGTAACTGGACTTACTGAGCTGATCATTTCATAATGCATAAAAATACTGAATCACTGTTATACACCTGAAACTCAAGTAACACCGTAAGTCAATTATCCTTCAATAAAAAGGAACCATGGGAAATCATGACTATAAATAAATTTACAAACTGAAAACCTTTCCAGGTCTGCAAGGTGCTGCCATTCAGGTTACTGTCCCGGTCACTGGGTGTCTCCACCGGCCCCCACAGCAGCACCAGCGGCGTGTGCCTCGGGGACGTCAAGCCCATGTGAAGGGCGTACCCGCGCCGGAATCTGGTTTCTTCCATCATCCATCAGGGAGGTGCTTCCCTGTGATCAATCGGTCCGCCTTGCGGGAAGGGCAGCGTGTCCCTTGGACCCTGACGAGGCACCAGTTCCCACACGCACGCCTGGGAGAGAAGCACCCCTTCCCAGGCCTCTGCTCCTCCAACAGAACACCTCCCGTCCACCCAGCCCTCCCCTCGCTCCTCTTCAGAGCATCCACACCCACCGATCAGCCAGCCTCCTCCTCCTCCCTGTCTCTTCCTCAAGGGGACGAGTGCCCAGCCTAGCTCCACCCCTGGGCACACGGGTCCAGCTGGCTGGCTGAGGTCTGCCTGGACTGCTGGACACAGGCCTCAGAGCTGTGGACACTCCCAGCTTTGTTCACCTCTGTACCAACGCCACGAAGCCCTCAAAAAAACACTCACTGGATCAAAGTGCATACGCATGAAATTTGAAATAATCAAACAGGGGCTTCCCTGATGATCCAGTGGTTAAAAACCCACCTGCCAATGCGTGGGTTCAATCGCTGCTTTAGGAAGATCCCACAAACCTCAGAGCTACTAAGCCCTGGCACCACAACTGCGGAGCTCCTGAGCCCGAGAGCCTGAACTCTGCAGCAGGAGAAGCCACCGCAGAGAGGAGCCCACGTGCAGCAAGGGAGAGACCCAGCACAGCCAAAAAAATAACTGATCAATTTTTAAAAATTAAATAAACATAATCCACCACAGAGATACCCAGGGGGCGTGCTCTGCTACACAAAGAGGTGTGTGCATGCTAAGTCCCTACGGTCGTGTTCAACTCTGTGACCGGAGCACGCCAGGCTCCTCTGTCCATGGGAGTCTCCAGGCAAGAATACCGGAGTGGGTGGCCATGCCCTCCTCCAGGGGATCTTCCTGACCCAGGGGTCGAACTCGGGTCTCCTGCATTGCAGGCGGCTTCTTTACCCTCTGAGCCATTGTGGAAGCCGATACAAGGAGGCGTGTGCAGTCGCAGTGCCCGCGGTCTGATGTCAGGAGGGGAGAGACCTGGTGCACAGCAGGAAGGCAATCGCGGGTCCTCTCTGGCCTCGTGGAAGACGCCGGCCAGCCAAACTGTGGGCGCAGTCCCCGTCGGTAACCTCGACGTCCTTGGCTGTCCCCCACTCGCAGGGCTTTCAGTTCTTGGGTGGGGGACCCCGCGGCCCCGGTGGGTAGTGACCGCCTTTCACACCCGCTCCCTCTTCCGCGGCATACTTTCACTTCCGGAAGAAAGGGAACCCTCTCTCACGTTCTTAGGTTGGCATAGAAGAATTTCTGTCACAAGTTTAAATAGATGTACGTTTCCACATGTTTTTTACAGCAAATACGTCTTACGCGTATTTCCGTCAAAACCTTAGCACCGAGGCATCGTTCATTCAGACTATGGAGTCTGTCCTGTGAGGTGCCTGACTGGAAAGCCAGTCTTCCACAGCCTTGAACGACTAAGTCAGGCCCGGTTCCTGTTTGAAAAGGTTACTTTAAAAGGCAGACATATCCAAAGCTGCGCCTCACTTCCGGGAGAGAATCTGAAGACGGAGGAAGGACAGGGGCAGGG